>NC_056726.1:394155762-394470762 GCF_019279795.1 Protopterus annectens
TGCTACAGATGTCTTGTGAGTTACATTCCAAAAGGGGCGTTGTACTCTATAATGGGTCTAATGAGTGTCGAGTCGAGGGGAACAATTACCTCTTTTTTCCTGGATGAGAACCCTTTTATGATGAGGTGTGCCACGTAGAAGGACTTCCTGACTACTGTGGCGATGTGACTATCAAAGGAGAGACTACTGTCCACCTGGGTCCCAAGGTCTATTATCACGCATTCGGTGTTAAGTAGATTGCTGCCTATGTGGTAGTTCATGGGTACAGAGTTTTTACCAAAGGGAATGACACTGCACTTTTTGGCATTGAGCTTGTGGCCATGGCTCTGACACCAGGCATCTGTCTCAGTGAGGCCCTTCTGTAGGATGTCCACATCATTTGGGGACTTGACTATGGCTCCTAGTTTGCAGTCATCTGCGAACTTCGTTAGCCAGAGGCCTTCTGTGTTAGTCTGTACTTCAGAGAAGTAGATACCAAACAGGAGAGGTCCCAGGACGGAACCCTGTGGTACTCCACTTGTCTCTGCTTTGAGGTCAGATTTGGAGTCTGCAACTTTTATAGTGTGGGTTCTGTCAGTGAGCCAGTTGGCAACCCATTTTGTGATGTAGGGATTTATACCTAGTTTAGTGAGGTTAGCTATAATTCCAGAATGGGGAATGGTGTCGAAAGCCTTGGCGAGGTCAAGATGGGCTGTGTAAACCACCTTACCCTCATCTACGGCTTTGGTGACTGCCTCAAAGAAGTCGATCAGGTTCAGGAGACATGATCTGCCTTTAACAAACCTGAATTGGGTGGGATCCAGAGTTTGGAGGTTACCAATGTCTTTGTTTATGAGTTCCATGATGATACATTCCATGGCCTTGCAGACCAGGCTCATCAGGCTAATAGGTCGATAGGATCAGTGGTGACTCCCCCTTTGTGGAGTGGGATAACTGTTGCTGTGCACCATTCAGTGGGCAAAAAGCCTGATGCGAGGCTATTATTGAACATGAGGCTTATGTGGGGAGCCAGTTCATTCTGAAGTTCATGTAAAACGCAGCCTGGGATGTTGTCCGGTCCCATGGATGCTGTGTTTTTGGCTTTAGAGAGTGCAGCTTTTACCTGCGTAGTTGTGATTACAGGGACTCTGCATTCTTCCTGTATAGATATGGGCCCTTTAGAGGGTGAGAGGGGGGTAAAGTTAGCACTGAACCTATCTTCCAGGATGTTGGCAATATCAGTTGAATCTGTAATTTTTCATGCCCTTGTGCTGTAACTCAGAGCAGATCTTGGTGTTGTCATCTAGATTCTTGACATGGATATAGAATGCATTGTGGTTGCCCTTGAATTTAGTGGTGATTTTGTTTTTGTAGCTAGCTTTGGAGGATCTTATAAGGGATCTCAGCTTCTTACTGAGGCTGACCAGGGAGCTCCTCCACTCATGGGATTTTACTCTCTTTTGTAAGAATTTCTTCCTTCTGTTGTACAGTTTGTTTATGGCAGGGGACCACCAGATTGGATTCCTTTTTTTGGAGGATAGCGTCTTGGTTACGTTTGGGATAGCACGATCCATGCACTCATGTAGGTGCTTATAGAGCGCATTTGTGTAGGATTCAGCAGTTGTAACTGTATTGTCCATCTGCATGGGTGTCATGAAGTTCACTACTTCTGTCTTAAGAAGCATGAAGTTGGCTTTGGAGAAATTTCTTACTGTGGTTTCCTTAATGGGGGTGGGGGGGTGGGATGTGGATATCAAGGGTGATAAGCTTATGGTCAGATCGGACCAATGAGGAGTTGACTTCAAGTGTGGCACACCGGTCACTCATGTTGGTAATGACTAGGTCTAGGATATTGTTGCCCCTGGTGGGGGTGTGGATAAGTTGATCTAGGGTATTGGAGTTTATGAATTCCAGAAAGCGTTGAGCTAAGGAGTTGGTACACGAGTAGTTTTCCCAGTTAATGGTGGGGTAGTTGAAGTCGCCCATTATTAGGGTGTTTGGTTGAACCCTAATATTTTCCAGTACATCAAGAAAAGAGGAGTGGGAATCCTGGGGCATGGTGGGGGATCTGTAGCAAGCTACAATTTGGATTGCAGTTTTGCCCAGAGTTAGTTACACTTGGATAACCTCGGATGCATTATGCTGAGCAACTATCCTGGAGGTGTGGATATGACATCCTGTATCCAAATAGGGCATTGAGGGACAGGTATTTATAACCTACCTCTGTCCATAAGGGATATTGCTGCCAGGCCTGGTGTAAATTTCTTGTTACCAATCCACTGGTCTAGGTTGCACTTAAATTGGGTAATAGATGAACTCAACTTCACATGGTTGGGAAACCTGTTCCATAGCAGAGGCAGTCTTGGGGACACATATCTGTTTCTCTGGCATGTTTTGTTTGAGTCACACACAAAAATTGAGGTTCTTAGACATTGTATTTCTTTTACTGTTTGACTTAACAAAAATGGAGATTCATACATGTTGGGTTTGCGGATCCCTTGTAAGCCAGACATAGATCACCCCTCTACAATCTATAGGAGACTGAGTACAGGAAAAGGGTTTTAAGACACTCTGAATAAAACAGGTTTGTTACTCCTTGTATTATTATGCCTGGTGAGATACATACTGAAGGGAGCATTGTACTCTATGATTGGTCTGATAAGGGGAGAGTATAGTGGAATAATGACCTCTCTGGGCCTTGATGCCATGCCCTTACTTACACATTGTACAACATAAAAAGATTTTCTCACCACTATGGGCATATGGTGGTCGAAAGTAAGTTTACTATCTACATGCATAACCAAATTCCTGACCACTGGGTTGACTCTTGGGGCATATTATTAACATGGTAATTAGCCAGGATGGTTGTCTTCCCAAAGGGTACAATTATGTATTTCTTAGCACTGAGTTTAAGATCATGGCTTTGGCACCATTTGTTAGATATAGGATTTCTTGAAGAATAGAAAAAACAAAAGTGACCGTTTGGTTCAACCCACGAAATGCACACACAATATCCAAATGGACAATCCTCTGCAGCCGAAACTGGCAAAATAAATCCACCGGAGACCACGTAAAATGCAAAGATTTAATAATATATCCACAGAATTAAATAGGTTTGTCCACAAAACTTGGTAGGTTCATCTGATGAAACTCGCTTGTCGAGTGAAAGCGCTTAACCTACCAAGTTTTGTGGACAAACCTATTTAATTCTGTGGATATATTATTAAATCTTTGCATTTTACGTGGTCTCCGGTGGATTTATTTTGCCAGTTTCGGCTGCAGAGGATTGTCCGTTTGGATATTGTGTGTGCATTTCTTGAAGAATGCTAATGTCAGCAGGGGAGTCAATAATAACCCCCAGCTTGCAATCAGCTGCATACTTAGTCCACCATAAATCTTCAGCATTTGCTTCCACTTCAGAGAAATAGATGTTGAAAGAAGGGCCCCAGTATCAAGTCTTGGGTGAATCCATTAGTGTCCAGCCTCTAGGTGGAGGTGGCTTCACCTATTTTGCCCCCCTGGGTCCTATCAGTGAGCCAGTTGGATATCCTGTGGGTAATAAAAGGGTTTTTACTTAACTTAGTGAGCTTGCCAATAATGCCTGAGTAGGGTATTGTATCAAAAGCCTTGGCCAGGTCGAGGTAAACTGTATGCACAGTCTTGTCCTCATCCATTGCTTTGGTGACCTTCTCAAAGAAGTCCACTGAGTATAATAGGCATGAACTTCCTTTATCAAAGCCAGACTGTGATGTAGGTTACCTATATTCTAGTTTATCAAGTCCATGGTGATTCCTTCCATGGCCTTACATATGAGGCTGGTCTGATTAATGGGCCTGTTGTTACCCAGATTGGTGGTTAGACTTCCTTTGTGCAGGGGAATGACTGTAGCCATCTTCCATTACTTGTGCACAAATATTGCACCCCTTTGGATTGACACCAGAAACTAAGCCATTTGTGAAAATCAATCATTTTCTGTTGGTAACGTGGCATCATCCTTGGAGAAGGTAGTATGTTGCTGAGTGCAAGGCTCATACCTGCCTGAGACACATAATCAGCAAACTCAATCATGTCTTGCTTGATGTAGTCAAGGGAGGTACATCTTAGGTCATTAACACACACATAGACTATGGGTGAGTCATACTGGTACATGTGGTTCAATGACCTGAGTGCCTGTGTGACGAGATGTCAAGCAAGCATTATTGAGCTCTGTTTTTTGCAGGGGATCGTTAGCATATTTCATAAACATCTAATGCCATTTCCAGTGGCATCTTTTCCATTTTAGATGTTTGGGCCCGCTCACCATTTTATAGCAAGATATTGGGTCCTTAACCATTTTTTGCAATTTATCTCTGTGTTTATACCTTTTTATTGGGGATATGAGATATATTTATAACATTGGATTTTGGTATAAGTGTTTTCTATATACATAGTCGACTCAGAATTTTCACTCAAACCGATTATATTAGTACATGGGGTTGTTGTGGATTCAAGCAGGGGTTTATCCTTAACCATAAGTAGATATATAGGGACCTTTGTTTATGTTTATACCAACAATATCCTAACAATATTATAACATTTACTCACTTTTTATGAACATACTGTGGTTTCTGATTATTTACAGGAGATCAGGGCGTTTTTGAAGGTTATGTTCATGCAGTGGTTAACATAAATATATTGTTTGGGTTGGTGATAACAACATTGCATTATTTTTGGTAATATATATCACAGTATATTTACATGTTTTGGGGTTGGACAACCAGAGGTTGGCTCATGAGAACGTATATGAATATTAGATTTATAATAAAAACTACCCCTTTAAGGTCATGATAACTTGGGTCTTCCCTGCATGTTATACATTCTCCTATATGCTTTGGATCAGAGGAGGGTTTGCATCCACATTGTGGGCCTTTGAACTTTATATATATATATATATATACATTTTGTTAGTTTTTCAACTACAATATTTTTGATAACTATATTGGCTCACTATAGGAATAGGTTATAATCTATGACTGTGGGAAATGAGCCTTTTTTACCTCTTGTGGGTCCCTATCTCAAATTGAATTAGTATTGCAAGTTTTTCTTTTGATAGTTGAGCATCAAGCAATTTAAAACTTCATCTGCTCTAAAAAAATTTTTGAGCTTGAATTCAGGTTTTTTGACTGCCTCTTTCTTGGTTTCTAACTATTGTTTTATCATCATCTGCATTAATACACATAAATCCTTGGGAATTTCAATTTTATATGGACGCAGCTGTTTTTTCTTTTTTGGAAACCACTATCTTGACAGCTGTTATTGTCCTTATTAATATTTTGACTTTGCTTTCGTGGCATCACTGATTGACCATTATTGACAGTTATATAACTTTTCTTGTTATTGCAACTTTCTATTTTTGTCCCATTAATATGGATTTATCCAATCTCATTTCTGGACTGGTGGCTGATAGGGAGGATTTAGGGGCCTTTGGTTTGAGCCCAAATCCAAATGGGAATGCAGATCAGATGGGGAATAGCAACCCTGATACAACAAGCCAAAAGCTAATTGATGACCTGAATAGGCAATTAAGGGCGCTACGAGCAAATGTGTGGCACAGTAAGCTTTTTAAGGCGTATCAGGCAGCGAACATAACCCCAAGGGGATTAAGAATACGGATTATTCCGCATGTGAGTAATGCAGATGATGAATTGACCACACAGTGGTCAAAAATACAACATGAAGCCACAATGTCTTTTGTGGTTCAACTTTATAAATTTCATAATCGAGCCATAGATAAGGGGCTGTCTGAGATCATGACTTTGGCAGATAAGTTAAAAAATTATGAACAGGAGCCTTCTTTTGAAGGCAAATTGAATAGAGTGGCTCAAGATTTGAAAAAGTTTGATGCTGAACTACGGTCACGCAAGATGAAAAAGTTCAATAGGGACCAAGAGGATTATTCCCAGGGTAACCCATTTTCTTTTCAATCTAAGCATGTAAGATTTAATAACCTCCCAATTTCAGATAAGAAAAGGAAAAGACCTAGATCCATTTTGAGGAAAAGCAACTATAATGCTACTTCATCATGTGATGACACATCATCAGGGACTGACAATGAATCCCTGACAGCAACAGGATCACCATCACCCAAAAGAAGCTCGGGGGCAGCCCCTTTAGGAGCACATACAGACGGGGTGGGCGCAAACACAAGAAAAATATACAATGTACAGGGACTATTGGAGTTGGCGTTAGGGACTTAAATCAAAGCACTGTTAATAACATTTTAAATTTGTCTGACTATGTTCTGTCTGATCTACATGTCAAAATATTGAATAAAGGCCTTAATTTCATACCTGGTGCTATCATTTCTGAGGATGTATTTGCACAAGATTTGTCTAGTTTCTGTAGATTAATTAATCTTAAAATGTTTTTTTGGTGACTCTGGTCTTGATTTTGAGAAGGGGAAATTCACATACCATCAATCTAATTTTTCCCCACCTATGAATACTGTGGTTCACCAATTTCAAAACAGTGTGCTTAGGGATATTCATTTTCAAAGTTCAAATTTGGCATGGAAACATAACAACATCACTTCCAGGGAGAAACAAGCCATTCTGGAACTCCAGAAAAATAAACAAATTGTGATCACAACAGCAGACAAAGGTGGGGCTGTTGTAGTACAGAATTGGGATGATTATGATAGTGAGGCCCGCAGGCAGTTGTCAGACACTAGATATTACAATCACATGGCTATCGACCCCGTACATAGATTTACTAAATGTATTGAACATTTCCTCAAGAATGCTTTTGATAGGGGTGTAATTTCCAAAGACACTCTATATCAATTAACAGTTAAGGATTGTAACTCACAATACATTTATTTTCTTCCAAAAGTACATAAAAATCCTACACACCCACCGGGAAGACCTATAGTGTCTGGAAGAAAATATTTAACTGAACCCCTGTCCCTGTTCTTGACAAAACATCTTAAACCTTTGTTACGATTTCTTTGTTCCAGGTTAAATGATACCACTAGTTTTTTACAAATCATATCTGATGCTCAATTGGAAGAAGATTGTTTTTTATATACGCTTGATGTATGTGCCTTATATACCAATATCCCACATCAAGCTGGACTTCTGGCTTTGGCATATTGGTTGGAACATGCAGGTCTATACAGTTCTACATTCAATACATTTTGGTTGACATGGCTAGATATGTCCTTACTTGTAATGTTTTTATTACAAAGACAATTGTTATTGGCAAATCAAAGGTACGGCTATGGGGGCTTCTTTTGCCCCATATACATGACCTTTTCATGGCCTATGTCGAAACCAAGTTAATTTATGACTCTACAAGAAACATCTTTCTCTCAGACATGGATATTTGGAGACGATATCTTGACGATATCTGGCTAGTGTGGAGGGGAACTGAGTCTAGTTTGCTTACTTTTGTACAATATTTGAATAATAATGAGTGGGGTCTAGGGTTTACAGAACAACATGATACCCATAGTATAATTTTTTTGGATGTTGCCATACGCAAACTCTCCGATGGTACACTTGAGACTGAGACACACAGGAAGTTCCCGCAGTATAATTCATTATTGCATGCTACAAGTTATCATGCTCCACACATAGCCAGGAACATCCCAAAATCCCAATTTATCAGAACCAAATGGATATGCTCGCAATATTCAACATATTGCAAAAATTCAGAGGACCTCACATATAGATTCAAACAAAGAGGTTATAAGGAAGGTATTGTAGCAAATGCCAGAAGCCAGGTTTAAGGTATGGAACCTAGTCAGCTGCTTGTGTACAAGGAGAAGCCCATTATATCATCAAAATCACTTAGACTTACGACCACTTATGGACGGAACACCAATGGTCTTGTTAAGATTGTACAGCAACACTGGAACATCCTGCAGAGTGATCCAGAAGTTGCTAGGATTATCCCGGACAAATGTATGTTTTCATACAGAAATGGCAAAAACTTGAAATCTTATTTTAACCATTATAAAACTGGAGATAGAAGGGTCAGGGATAAAATACAAACTACTATTTCTGGACACAGTCTGTATGGTTGATTTCCTTGCGGTCATTGTGTAAATTGTAAATACATATGTACTACCAAGGAATTTTCCAGTCGAAATTGCTCAAAGGTCTTTGATATAAATATTTTTTGCAACTGCAGCAGTGATTGGGCTATTTACATGGCCACATGCAAATGTGGTGCATTTTATATTGGACAAACCTCAAGGTGCATTAGGTTACGTATCTCAGAACATTATAGTAATATCAAACAGAAAAAGATGACTAATGCATTGTATAAACACCAGTTGTCACACCCATCAGCAATATTTTTGTTTACAATTATTGATGTGATTCAGGGTGACCGAAGGAATAAAATTGGTTGGCATGATATTCTAAACAGTAAAGAAAAAAAGTGGATCATTAAGCTAGGTGGGCTTTTCCCCCCAGGGCTTAATGAATATTTATAAATTTTCCACCAATGAAATTCTATGCCTGTATATTTAACAGCCAGCAAATACTATTAGCTTTGAATACACTGATGAAGGCTGTGTAATTTACCAGCCGAAACCGGTTTGTTGTCTGTATTTGCTGTGATGCTTTAATTTCAATACAATAATTTTTATCACCATTTGCTGGCTCCATTCTTGTTTTTTGGTTGACAGATCTTAGCCCCACAAATATAGCTAACTATGACTTTCTCCTTACTCAATCTGGTGAGGGGGAACATCTGTGTGCCTCACTGTAGAATCACCAATGACCAGAAAATCTGGTTGAGTGCTGGTTTGCCTTACGGGCTTAGCAGCAGAGGCATTGGATACAGTGCTACTGTGTGTAACTGTGGCTGGTGTTTCAATGGAGTGTATATGTGATGGCTGAGGACCCTTTTTATTGTACTGTGCAGGAGGTCTTAGTGTTTTAGGAAGGTTACCTGTAAGTGCCTCAGCATAAGTAGTTTTATGTGTAGGGTCTTTACCCTGTGCAGTAGGCATGGTGCAAGTGTCACTGACCACCTCTATAGGATTAGTTTTCATTGTATGAGAGAGTTTTGCTTCCAGCATTAAAGTGTATTTACACCTCTTGCATATTTTATCTGTTTTATTAAGAATAAGTGGGGTGTCAGCATACATGAGGCAATTGGTAAAATGCCTCAGAATACCCATCTGAATCACAATGGCCATAGAGAGAGAGAGTTGGGAAGTACATATCCATGGCTGCTGATCTACTATGGAGGAGTGAGAGAAATTTAAATATTGAGTAGGTCAATAAGACAAGGAACTTGATGAGCAGTGCTCAGGTACGTGCAAACTAAATGCACTAGACAGTAAGGGTATTTTGTAGGGAACTTACAATGTGAGAGACTGGCATCTATGCAGATTATAGGCGGAATTATGCTGAGAGATATCGATATCTATACAGATCATTGCATGCTGCTACTGCACGGAGAGCAGCAATTCTAGCTAAAGACTGTAAAAAAGGTCAAAAAGGTTCAACACAGAAACATTCAATTAATGCAGCTGTGACAATGTGAAAAACAAGGGCTACAGCAGCTGATATGGTTATGTATGTGCCAAGCATTGTGCAACTGCGACACTCACATAACACGGGCGATTCGATAAAAAAACCCACAAACATCACCCTGTGGCCAATCAAAAATGGCACACTCTTCTTTCCTCAGTCCCAGGCCAGAAAATGACTCGGGTCCCCTCTCTTGCGGAACTTAAGGGAATTCTAACTAAAGACTGTAAAAAAAAGTCAAAAAAGGACAGATATTCAACACAGAAACAGTTATTGCAGCTATGACAAAAACAGTATGAGAAATTCAAAAGCCACATAGCTGGAACATTGTATGTCTTTGTCATTTGCTTTTATTACATGGGCTTCAGGTACAGGAGTTTTAAGGTGTCACACAGTTAAAACTGTAGCTTTGCTGGATTTTCTTGCAGGTTTTACTGAATGGTTTGTCTGTATGACATTTTTATTCTTTAGCTTGACAGAGACCATTTTAGTTCATTCAAGAATTCTTGAAAAAAATTGCATGGCATGCTGCCATTTCCATTTTACAACAACCCTTAAAAACAGCTCATAGTGGTGATACAATGTAAATTTTTTGGCAGCATGAAAACATCCTCCTAGAAATGAACAAAAAAGAAACTATTTTTTTTTCTCATGGTGGTGCGGTGGTTGGCATTGTTGCCTCACAGCAAAAGGTTCTCCGGTTCAATCCTCGGCTGGGGTGCCTTCTGTGCGGAGTCTGCATGTCCTCCCTGTGGTCACATAGGTTTCCTCCAGGTGCTCCGGTTTCCTCCCACATCCCAAAGACATGTTGTAGGTGGATTGGACACTCCAAATTGGCCCTAGGTGTGAGTGTGTGCGTGTGTGTGCCTTCCCTGGAAGGTTGGGCACTGGGCTGGCAACTCGACACTGTAAAACTCCACTGCCAATCATGAGCGGACAGGTGATCCACTGTGGCAATCCCTAAATGGGAAAAGCTGAAAGAAGAAGAAGAAGAAGAAGCAGAGCACTATAATGTCTAACTATTTATTTATTTATTTACATTTATTTACTGGGAACGCATGACTGGGCCAGAAGCCCATTTTGAGTGGAGGCGCAAGGAGAAAAGCTCCGCAGAAATATAAGCAAAATGCAATAATTAGATAGTACAATGGTGTACACACTGTAAGATGCAGAATACCCATCATCTAGTTAATCTATACAAAAGAAGTATTTAGTACTGTTTTCTAGTAGATACAAATTCAAAAATGAAAACCACACAAGTATTTCAGTAAAGATCACTGTGAGAATAATAAAATTAGTACTGTGTATGTATTAAATAATAGTTATGAACAAATGAAATTATATATATTTATTATGAGCAGTAGTAACACCGAGGAGTGGGAGAAAATGAGGTAAGGAGTAGACAGCATGGTGAGAGAGTTACAGATCTCTTGTCAGGCAGGTTTGGCGCAGGAGCAATGCCAGTTTCTGGATAGATATTCAAATAGCAGTTGTTTGAAACTGGTAGATTCAGGTGTGTTTTGGTGATTGTAGGGTAGAGTTCTAACTAACATTCATTATGGAAGATGAGAATTTTATACACTAGAGCAGCAATTCTTAAATGGTGAAGACTGCATCTTGGTGGAGGCACGGCCTGTTTAGGGACGGCCTAGGCAAGTTTGATAATATTGTAATATCGTGTACCTGTATTCACAATTAAACTTCTTTCAGATTACACTAACTGCAGAATAATAATAATAATAATAATAATAATAATAATAATGAATAAATGTGTATTTGTTCAAAATGTGAAATTATAATGATTCCAGCTATGTGTTCATGCACATTCACATGTGTGTGTGTGTGTGTGTGTGTGTGTGTGTATCTTGGGGGAACCCTGTGATTTTGTAGTGGACAAAGAATTTTTTTGACATGAAATTCAAGCTGAAGGACTTTTCTCTGGGTTAAGGAACAATTGGAAAAGAGCCAAGGGACAATAGACTAGTGACTGAAGGGGGAGTGAAAATTATTATGATATTGCACCCATTGGGAAAAAAATGTAGTCTGAGTTGGGAAGGTTTATAAGTTTGGAAATGCTTTGTTTCCATCATACAATGTCTGCAATCTATACTGGAGTACATTGAGGAGATGTGTTTGTAACTTATGGTTCTGGAATGAAAGGCAACTAACAATTTTTCAGAAGAAACATGGTACCCAGCCAAAGACTGACAAAGTCTCGAAACATTACTTGATATAGATTGTCCTTTGAATCTCATAATGCTGTCATTTACAACATTCTGAAGGGTTACTCTAGAAGAAGCTACCCTTTTATTCATTGTGGTAATGCAATTCTTGTTCCTCAGTTGTTACCACAGTACCCTGCTAATCCCACAAGTGCAGTATTTTTTGAGGGACAGTCTCTGGTTTCTGTTATTTTTTCAGTGTTAATTCTGAAGTTAACTCAAAGTAGCATTTGAACTGTGAGCAGCCCTGTTGGTATGGTTACATGGGCAAAAAGGCAACGTATCACATTTAATCTTTCACTATTCCACAAAAACATAAGAGATTTCAGAAACATGCTAGCAGATAGTGTCCTTTATTCTGCCCCACAAAACAGAAACATATCAGACTTATCACATATACTAGCAGATATTGTATTAACTTGCATGGTCTACAAATAATCAATGTACTGCATTAACCACAGTGTTTGATATGATATATTTTAGTATTGTTTAACAGACTCCCTGCCTTCCATTTATTATAAGAGAACAAGTGTATATGCTCTCATAAATGACCAGTAAAAAACTGATTAGAATAAATATGTCAGTTATGTATCTTTAAATGTGAAATGAATTAACTCACGTAGCTGGACACACACACACACACACACACACACACACACACACACACACACACACACATATAGCCACACACACACACACACACACACACACACACACACACACACACACACACACACACACATATATATATATATATATATATATACACACACACACACAAAATACATTCTATTTTGTATCTACCTTCCTTCTGTCCCAAAATTGCCTCAGTTGTGTCCCTCTACTCCCCATCAAGATCCCTACAAAGCTCTGAACAAAACCTACTTCAAATGTATAAGCCTAAAACTAAAATAGGACAAAACCTTTACAGTTACTTTCCAGCCCAATCTTGGAATAAAGTTCCTTTGGATATCAGGGATATCAAACACCCACATAAATTCAAAACTGCTACTAAAAACAATCTAAACAGAACTTGGATCTGTCACTGTAACTACCCTCCTTGACTGACCACCCCATACTCCTTAGCTCCCTCTCTCCTAACTCCATTTCTTTCTTCTATCCCTTCTCGCACATTGTACATTGACTTTAGGCTCATCTAAATCAAGCTTAATACTCTAAGAGTATGAAGTTAACTCTTCAATTACAGCTGTTATGCTGCATCATTGAAGAGTCTGTGCAGATTGTTTTTTGTTAGCTTATACTTATTCTCTGGGTCTGTTAATCATGTACTTCCTATTATGTTGAAAAGGCTTCTGCTTAGTCAGACTAACCCAGTCAACAAATGTCAAATATATATATATATATATATATATATATATATATATATATATATATATATATATGCACATACATAAAACAGGGTCTACAGACACTCACATTCTAGATGCTCATGACACACTCGCTCACTGCCATTTGCTCAAGAAGCATGTGTTCAAACTCCCACTGGCTTCATCTCAAGTCTCTACATGGCTCCCCCAATGCCTGACCCTATAAAACTGTATAGCTCTACCAGAACTTCAACGCTAACCCTAAAACTCCCACCCAGTTCCTAACCTGAGTCTTACTCTCATCCTAAATTTGCAGATTCCTCCGTAAACCTAAAACTCCCCTCCAGCTCCCTAAACCTAAAACTGCCTTCCTGTTCCCTAACCCCAAAATCCTGCTCCCACTTCCTAACCCTAAAACCTCCTACCTGCTCTCTTCCTATGGCTCCAGCACTTACTTTGCCAAAACTCAAATAATGTGTTTGGGAAGATACGACAGATGTTGCCCACACTCATATTCAGGTTTGAGCAATGAATGGCAGCCGACAAGAGCTAAAAGAAGCTTGAGTCCCTGGTTTTCAGGAAGTGGTTTTCGAGTGTTTGGGACTTGAGTGCTTGCAGTAGACCCATTTGCACTTATGCATACTCACACACGTACACACACACACACACACACACACACACACACACACACACACACACATATATATATACATGTATTATAATTGATATAGATAGATAAATATAGATACATATAGACAGAGATAGAGATATATAGAGATATACACACAGAGGTAGATAGGTAGGTAGATAATTTGTGAAACACATCTCTGTATCCAAGACTTGTGCAAGCATCAGGAAACATGTAGTGAATGTAGTTGATATGCACATATACAGGCATTTCTATTGACTAAAAGACAAAAATATGTCTTTGTTTAATTAAACATGTTACAAAACTTCCCAAAAGGAAATAAAAACAGTGACTTTTCTCAAAGCAAAAAAGACAATCAGATTCTAGAAATTCCTTGTAAAAAAAAATTCCTACTCAGTAAAGTATAACGTATGTCATTCAATGAGAATGAACTGAAATTAATTTAGATACATAAAGTGCTGCTGTCAGTTTAACAATAGCTGGTCAGTGGGTCATATGACTAACATGCAGAAGATTATATAGTGTGAAGATAAGTCACTGAAAAGGCACAAGTAAGTATGGAAATAAAGAAAAGCAACAAAAAAATAACATTTGTAGCACTTTAGGAAAAACATATGTCAATACAATATGCATGACTTCTAATGCATATAGTGCCTGTGTGTGGTCTGCATATCTGCAGTTTGAATTCATGTTATAATTTTACTGCAGATACTATTTACAAATGAATAATGCATAAAAGCAAATAGTTAATGGTTAATTATTTTGAAGTTGCATATAAATACTCTGTTTAGTTAAAGTGAATTGTCTTTCGACATATTATGTGATGTGCTTTCATTACATGGTAATAAAAATAAATGTGGTTTCTAAACATCACAGCTTATGTAAGCACTCAAAATATTCATTGCCTTCACTGCATGGTTTCACATTACTTAAAAATAAAGGCATTCATTAATGTCAGTAATTAATAACTTGCACATTATATGTATAGCCTGGCAGTCTGCAAAGATTTGTCAGGCTCTCTGCATGTTCATATATAAGAAAATTCAGGACTGCAATATGCCATACTGTGATGTTGAACAACTGTAGGACTTTGGGAATTTTCCTGTCTTCTCATAAATAAATTATTAGGTTCAACTTTTCTTCCAAATTCTCAACTTTTTTATGCTGAAAATGTTTTCACACTGTCTCATCACATACATTTTCTTTCACAACCCCCAAAAGTGTTTTTAGTATATATGATGAAGAAACTTTGGAAATCCTATTAGGTGCTTTAATATATTCTCTGGACTCAGCACAGATCTTTGTCTTACATTTTGCAGATATTTTGTTTCAAACCAGCTGATTAAGAAAAACAGTTGATATTGTATCACGCCATTAATCATGTACTGCTTTCCTCCGTGTCGCACTGAAAAGAAAGCTTCAATCAGATACTCTAGACAGCTACGTTAAATTAAAGCATGACTTTTACAACAGCTCCCCTCCTATTGTTGGCCATACATCTTCATTTGAGTCTCTGTATCTTGGATTATACCTATTTAGCAAAGCTGTTTGTTTCTTGGGTGACTAGAGAACTTTTGCCAAGTCATATACCTTGCGTAGACACCAACTGTAGACAGAATAAGAATTACTACCCAGAGTAGTTGGAGGTCTCAGTGCATACTTTATAAACTAAATCAGGAAAATAGTTAAGCATGTCATCAATCATAAATATCTACAAAGACATCTCTTATCAGTAAGCTGCTTGTTCCCTTCTTTCATATTTGTACACAGAACATTTCGAGTCATTTTCAATTTTATGCTAAAAGAAAATTATTGAATTAAATGTATAAATTAAAAAATATATATCACTTATGCTGACTGAGTGAATGATGTGATAAAACAAGCAACACTATCTCTTTTATATTCCTAACTTTAGGTAAAGGAATTCACAGAACTCCCACACCCCAGGGTATAGGCTTCCAAACACCTGTTCTCCACAGTATGGTTATCAGTTTTTGTTTTCTTGAACTCATTCATCTATATTGCAGTGCATATAATCATTACCACTAATTACAGATTCACTGACAAAACACTGCATAATTCAGCATTTGAGTAATCTCATTTAGTTATATACAAAATCATATAAATCAAGATTGCAAACAAAGCTGTTTATATTTTGTATTAGTAGTGACTGCATTAAGCAGTAGTTAATATATACTAATAATTACAACATGCAGCTGACTTATTCTTTTCAACTAAATAAAACACACTTTTTTAGAATATCACAAAACTCCTAAGCTGAAGTTATCTTCAAAATGGTTTATTTGTGTTTGTGTGTGTGTGTGTGTGTGTGTGTGTGTGTGTGTGTGTGTGTGTGTGTGTGTGTGTGTGTGTGTCTTTGTGTGTGTCTGTGTGTGCCTTCATGAATAAAGTTTAATGTATGACATAAGTCACAGTTTTCTTAAATATGACAGGATGAGAAAAAACAGAATACCAGATATTTTACCATTCTAGTTTTGATCATTCCTGTATGTAAATTACAAAGGTCTAGTCTCTAAAACTGATAAATACTACCTGAAAATACATTTTAAAAAATCATTGGCTTAAATGAGCAACTCTGTTTTAGTCTGAGCGTTATGCAGATGTGTTCTAGTCTATAAGTAATGATAGAACAGATACAGGACAATTACATGTAGGGCATGCCCCCTGCTGTCGGAACTAGTGACCCCTTTCCATCATATAATACAATTGTTATTCCTTACACTAAAATTTCCATAACCACTTACCAAATGAGAGCTCCTATGAATTGTGCAAGTAATGGGTTAGAAGAAACAAACAAAAACAAAAGGGTTAACACTTACCACTCAAATACTATGCACTTGTTTAACAGTAGTTCTCCAGAGTAGAGGAAATTTGTTCGGTTGCAGTACAAGTGATACCGAATCTCTGTCTTGCTTTGTTAGTCTGCACATTTCACAGTTCACTTAGTTATTACACAACTGCTAGCTCCTAGCTGCTCTAAGAAGCTCTTCTGTCTCTGCCTCTCTCTCTCTCTCTCTCTCTCTCTCTCTCTCCCTTCCACCGCCTTCAAGTCCTCCCCCACCTCTCTCATTAAGTGCAGGAATACACTTAATGTTGTATCAGAGAGGGTCTTAAGCCACAACTGAAATCAGAACTCTCTGAAGTTTTACAAATTCCTTTAATACTGAGGATTAGCAAGGAAAAACAAAATAAAATATGTGCTTTGCAGCACTCCTCTGAATAGCTATATAAAATACTTGGAAATAATTCCACACAGGAAAAGCAGTACCTTATTGTTAAATGGGTCTTGCTTTATCCAGGGATTCAACTTGAAATTTCCATGATAGGTTACCTTTTGGGAAACGTATATTGTAATGAATCCCTTTTGTTTTGAAAGCAAATTCCCATGCCACTTTATGAGCCAGAACTAATCAAGGCAGGCAGGAAATTTGCATGTGAGATGTTTTTTGCAGTTCAAGTATATTATAATGTATCAGAAGGAGCTTGGAAATTATCACTTGATTTGCAAGGAGCCTGCTTACACAACGCGTGGCTTATGTTGAACAGGCAAAACCATAAGCAGTACATATTTGCTTAAGACATATGTTAAAACAACTTCTGTGCTTAGAACTCAGTTATTTTTCATAGGATGCTATGAATTTTGAATGTGATATTTCTTTGGCCACTCCTAAACTTGACTCATCTCTAACATAATACGGAGCATCACTCTATACCCAAGTGCTAAGACAGACATTTGGTGGTGGATCATAAAAAAAGGATAGCATCCATATACATTAAACAATGTGAAAAAAATAACTATGTTAAATAGCTGAGACTGAAATGCTGAGGAAAAAGCAGCTCTGTGTGCCATACCAAGGATATGAATCTTGGACTGTCATTCAACCAGTTATTGTTAATCACTTATCACAGGTTTTATAGGATTTGTCAAGAGGTGTGAAATGCAGGACATATGAGGCAGATCTCTGCCTTGTAGGAAGAGTCAGGTCACCAGGCAACTTCCATTTCCAGAAGGTAGAATCCTAAATATATATATAAGTAAGACAGTGGGAAACATTCTATTGTACACAGGAATGCACACCATAACACAATACATTATACCATATGGTTATGTGCAGCCAACCTTATATTACAAAATAACTACTGTCTATATCAAAGAGGCACCAGGAATGCACCAGAATTTCCAGCCATAAGTATCTAGGGAGAAGTCTTGAGTTTGTGTTAAAAGGATGAACACAAAGAGCTACAACAGAGGATTTTCCCTCATAAAAATCATTGCTGGCACTGCTTCTATTTCAACACAAGCTTTCTTTTACAATAGCAGGGACTCACTGTTTCTTGGATATTTCAATTTTCTCTATAGTTGTTTGACTGCAAAGCTTGTATATTTAAGTAAGGTGAGTATAGGGACACTTGTCTTCTGCATGGAGCTACCACGAGACTTGCCTTCTGCAAAGGATTTATTAGGTTGATGTTTTGACTGGTTGTGTTCATCTGGTTGGAGTTTAAATTAATATTTACATGGAGATACATAGCAGAAGTATTTTCTTGTCCTGGTTTTAACACATCCTTGACCGAGAAAATGCAGCACTAGTAATGAACAGTTAGGACTGAATAAGACGTCTTGACATTTGAATAAACATAGGCTAACAAGTTAATTTTGGCAGAATTTTAATTAGAAAAGAGGTGTAACAGCAACAACATATGCACAAGCATGCACATGTTCTAAATATGTTGCATAGTTATACTTTTCTGCAGCACTGACCTCATTATCTTTAGATAGGAAACAGAGGGGAGTACCACTTTTATCTCTCTGGATAAGGCACTTTGGAGGTTCCAGCCGAGGGTGTTCACTTTCTGAATATCCCCAGCTTGTGCTGAAAGCATGGGGATGGTCCAGATGCATCTTTAATGTACACTAAAGCCAGTTAAAAACATGAAATTATCTGATCCAAATCTGAGCATTAGCATGGAAAGTACATCTTTGACTGGGAGTGAAAATTAATGGACAATACACACTGCGATAGCATATGAGCTGAACACATATGCCTGACAAGAGAAGGGTATATCTTATGTCCTAGAGAAAATATGTTTTATGAGTATCTTCTTGACTTGAGAGAACACATTAATGGTGGGACACTGAGTGAGCTTAGTTATGTGGCCCGCCCTCCACCTTAGTGAATGAGATTAAATTTGCCTGTTAAATTCTCTGCCCCTCCAAAAAATTTTAAAAATAAACTTCATTTCATGGCATTAGATAACATCCTAGTTATGGAGCTTTGACATGGATCAGATATGTCACTTTTAACCGCAAACCGCAATCTACCTGCCTAATCTCTTCTTCCAACAAAACTAGAAAATTAATGTAATACCAGCTAATAGCCTGGTGACAGGACATTGACTAATCACAGCTCTGTGACCCTATCATTATGAATGAATATTGTTCATATGACAGTTTTTTGATTTTTCTAAAAAGATACTTCTGTCAAAAATGAACTAAAAGTTATCTGTCTAAGCATTTCTGCAACATAGCAGTGAATATTAGCCATGAGTTACACAGTCAGAAGGTCATTGCTATTCCATAAAAAAATGTTTTATAAAGTGAGAAGACCCTGAGAACATTCTTAAATTAATAACTAAGCGCTAGTACTGAAGGGGAACTTCTGTCCATCTTATTCTGTATGCATATGTCTTAAAATCAACAACTGGAGGTTATGTAAGTTGGAAGAACTGTTAACTTTGCAGCTAAATGGAAGATGGAAAAGCTCAGACTCTGCTTTGTATCTGCAAACCTGCTATATGAAGAGCCACAACTGTTGGAAGCATGTGAAACTTATTTTCCATCAATTAGACAGTCATTTGTGATATCAGTATAACAATCAAGATAGTATGGTTGTAACACACAAAGAGCATTCTTAGATCTGTTCTTACTACAGATGGATTTACACCTCCTCCAGTAGGTGGTGGATATATACGTTTGGATGAGAAGGTTCTAAAATTTTTCAAACAGACCATGATCCCAAATATATGTTTTCCTGTTTCAACAAAATGGTAATTCTGGATTTTCATTTTTTCAGTGGTTTCTACATATACATGGTATAGTCTGATTACTCCCAGTCTTCACTATAAACACATCAAAAAGGGCACAGAAAATACAAATTATTCTGGATACTAATCTAGTTAACGTCTTAACAGCACTTGATTTTAAATAATATACTAGTTTATCAAAAGGTGATGAGCACTCCCAATCTTTTCTAAGGGGAATGAAAAGAAATGCACAATATTTATCTGCCAGATTTGAATAAAAATGGATATCTGTGCATTATTATAAAGCAAATAATTTCCCTATTTCAGTTGCCTTTGGCTGTCAGTGTATTATTTTTAGACTTAGTCAGCTACTATCAATGTAAGGCCTAATGGGCAATGTATGCTTGATATACTTGACAGAATTTACCCTCATAATTTGCCTGTTAACATCTTGTGAGTTTGCCATGGTCACCTTGTAAACCTGAGACAAGGTAACAATGGTTAATCCAAATATGTGTATTATTTAACCACAATAGAATATGACTCACAATTTTAATGAAGGGGGACAATATATGCTTTTGTTTTTCTTACAAAATTGTCTTCATGGCTTTTCAAAGTGAGCTGTTTATGCCCACAGCTGGTAATATAGTAAACAAGTATTATGCTTGCTGTGGATGTACTGCACAATCTATAAAAACCTACATTTTAGCTGGCCTTGGAACACAGATAGTGCAGTATAAGTGTGCAGTTAAAGTTTTTGAATTATAACTATAAAAACTGCATATAGTTTGCTATATATATAAAACCATAACGTCAACATTCAAAATATTGAGACCAAAATCTTGAAAGTCCAGAACACTGAAAGTTCATATTGTTGAATGTCAGAATGTTGAATCAGCTTTGTAAATAGTGCTACAGTGTGCAAAGTGGTTGTTGTGACTTTATGATGCGTTATGGTTTAGTTTCGTACATTAGAAGGAAATATGGCTGTTTTCAACTGTGAAGCTCTGGTAAGTATCGGAGAGATATATGGTAATGTGTAGTGTTTTAGCAGTGAAGTATTCTTTCCAAGACAAGGCTGAGGATAGTTTTCTGTAATTTAATCAGGCAGCCATGCAGCATGGGATGGTTTGTTTACCATTTTGTTCTGTGTAGTGCGATCTCAGATTTGATAAATTCAAGTAGCAGGAGGGTGGGGGGGGGTGCAGGGAGGCTTACCCCCTGTTTTTATGTGTAGATGTTTAATATAGTATGGTTATTATTTCTTTTTATTTGTTTTTGTGGTGGAGTATATGAAGTGTTGGTTTGACATGTTTGTTTCAATGTTGTGGGATTCAATGTTTTCTGTTTTCAGTGTTCTAGACTTTGAAGATTTTGGTCTCAATATTTTGAATTTCAATGTTATGGTATTTCAATGTTCTGAAGTGAATCCATATATTAGTCCACTTCATATGACTGAAACTCAAAATACTGAATTTCTTTTGACTGAGACCACAATACCTAATTTTCAAAATACTGAAAACTCATTTGACTGAATCTCATTATACTGAAAGCTTACAATCCTGAATTTCAAAATATTGAATTTTAAGCCACAAATGTGATGTGTATTTCCCTTCACCTGTGACTTGCTTGTGATAAAAAGCATTACTGTAACTTAAAGTGCCAACTGTCAGAATACAGATAGTAGTGTTGTAGTGTTTCTAAATGTGGGTATGTCATTTTACATTTTTATGGGAAGTTATCTAAAGAAATATGGTGGATGTTTTGTGTGCCCCTGGCAGTAGTGGCAGTGTGGATAGTACTGTAAGGTAAGTAAAAGGTATATGCCCTTTTTTTCACTGTAGTGCAATCTTGGAGTTAGTATATATACAGTTGGGGTGTGTGGGGGGCATAGCACTCCGTATAATTTGGTTTTATATCGTCCAGTTTCTGTTAGGAAGGTAAGTAAGTAGTTTTTTAAATTTTTAAAGAGTTAGTCATTGGTGTTGTGAGTGTGCATATATATGGATTAAAATTCATTATTTTGAAATTCAGGATTGTAAGCTTTCAATATAATGAGATTCAGTCAAATGACTTTTCAGTATTTTGACAATTAGGTATTGTGGTCTCAGTCAAATGAAATTCAGTATTTTGAGTTTTAGTCATGTGAAGTGGATCCATATGTGTGTGTGTGTGTGTGTGTGTGTGTGTGTGTGTGTATCATTCTATCATACACACCACTACATGTTGGAGATGTCCAAACATCAAAGGCAGCATAATTGTAAAGCTTTAGCTTTTGTTTATTGACATATTAACCAGTTAAGTGAAGTGATAAGGCCAGGTGATTTTATGTCCTGACCTAGAAGTGTGACCCTAGCAGATTGAGAAGGCCTCTATAGTTTGTGTAGAAATCTGTTTGAATAGCTTGTCTGTTTGTGACATAATATAAGACAAAGGCCTGGCAAAATACCTACATTATATAAATGCATCACTTTTATGCTTGATTGGTAAGGGTGGGATGTGGCAATCTGGGAAATGTTTGAACAATCTTGGTAATTGTACCGAACAGCATAAATACAACTTTATTTGTGTTACTCTATAAAACCTTGTTGGTGAAGCAACCATGCATTGCTTGAAAGTCTGTGCATAATCTCGCAGCTACTACTAGAAACAAGGTGTTACTTCAAAGAAGGCAAATCACCTGCATATCAAATTGTATGGAGACCAGGCTAATCCATGTATGGGGTAGATATATACATGAAGAAGGATCCCTATGGAACTCTAGCCTTTAGTGGTTTAGGGGCTGAGAAGAGGACAAATGCGTTATCTGTATGAGAGATAGCTGTCAAATCAGCTTAGACATTAATGACTTAAATTTTTCTTGTATAATTTGTGAAAAGGAGTGAGTGGGAGACAGAGTCTTGGACCTTTTTTATAACTCTGGAGTTAGCCCCCCTGTAGCCATAATCTCATCACATTTTCTATTGACAGAATTGCTCAAAGTAGAGCCATAAAAATGCTGTGGCTGGTTAAGTTTTCGTCACAAAATGGGCCATAATCTATAAGGCATTTTAACATCTGCATAAAGAATAATTTTGAAAAAATGTATACAGATGGAGTAAGATAGAAATAGGCTGCAGATTTCATATTTTTGTGGAGACTCTTTCACAAGTCCAGAATATAAGAATTTTTGCTTATGTGTATTACAGAAGCTAGTGGATATGCAGAACAAGCCTTTACAATGTTGTGATTAAATGTCACCTGTTTTTCCTGAATCAGTTTTGATGTCATTAAAAAAAGTCATATGTTCCTGGCTGACAATGAGAATGCAAATGTGCAGGCATCTGCAGACTTCCCATGTAGTCATGGATCTGAACTGGGGAATGACTGGAAAGAGGAATACAAACTTGTTATGGATCAGACTGAGTCACACAATATAGCTGACTCTGGCTTTAAATTATTGAAATGGCTAAAACTCTCAGCAACAGCTCAGTGATTTGGAATGTGTTAGTCTTTTACTGATCTGGACATTTGTTGTTTGGTTTGTTTTTCCCATTTGTGAGATTGTTGATGTTATTTAGAAAGTATTTTGTTTGTTTTTCCTGACAACGAGATTGTTACTTTTATTCCAGAAAGTCTTGTGATTATGGCATACTTAATTTTTTATTTATTTTTTTTACCATAAATAGCCACTTTAGATGTATTAACCAATTTCTTGCACTGTCTTCTGACTGCAGTCCATTCAGCTCTGGTTAGGGCTTGTTTGGATTTACCCTGTGTGAGTTACATTTAATTTGTACACTCAATGCTTTGGACATCCATAAAGATATAATTGCATGGACTGGTACAGGTTTAATAGGAGGTCATCTGTTCTGTAGAGGAAGCAGCTGATTGCATTTTCTACAGATGTGCTGGTGTCTGCCTGGTTGGTAACTAATGCCAAATTCTTAAGAGCTAGTTTCATTTGAAGATGGATTTCATGCCCTTAAATGAAATCTGTAAAAACACAAATTTGTTGCATAGCTTAAGTCTTTTGTTGCTTAGCCAAAGTAGTAGTAGGAGACAATAGTCAGTGATTACAAGACCATGTGCCATGCTGCAACAGGCTAAATTAAAATAAACTAATATGATTTGTTTTACATTGCTGCATGCTGAAAATCATAAGTTAGCTGTAAGTTGAATGTACAGTGATGCTACTGCTAATTTTAGTGAATTTCAATGAGGCACTTATGTTTGACAATAAATCTGGCATTATTTTAAGTCAGACTATAGCAGAAATGTGAGCTGTTCTTAAGCCTTACAAAACCTGTAGCAGGTAAACAAAAATATGTGACTGAATCTGCAATGTGTGTCAGTCGTGGCATGAAAAGATATGAGTACATATGCACTTTTCCTATGCAATGCATTAAAAAGGTGCCGCAACTATACATTGAATATAAAATGCATAGCAGGCATGAAACAAAAATGACAATCATTCTGCCCTCTCATTACACAGAGCTATGACTATTCCTATGACAGGAAGCTAAAAGCTGCAAAACCACAATTATTATTTATTCACTTTCAGACAGGCTTGTGGCTGATCATCTGTTTGGTTATTTATTATTTGATAAGAGGGTTTGTATTTCTAAATAGTTCCAAGCTGCTGGTATCCATCTCTAATAGTCCAGAATGTTCTACTACATACTGTCATTTGTGTTTATAATTATGTGGCTTATTATGAAGAGTGGTACAGTAACTAGGGGTTTCAGAATAACGTACTCTGGGGTGCTGGTAGTTAACTTCCTTAGGTCAGGACAAAAAGTTGCATTGCTGGAGAACAGTACCTGCTTTTCCTGCAAACAAGTCTGTGTGTTTGTGTGTGTGTGTGTGTGTGTGTGTGTGTGTGTAAGAGTTTATTGAAAGTACAATCACTATGGGCAAGCAAGCACTAGAAGACAGTGAAACACAGAGCGAGAGTCATGAAAATGGGGTCTCGGGAGCTAGGTCAAATACTCTGCTGAGCAGTGTGTTTAGTGTGCAGCCTATTCTTGGGTGTGGATAATGTGGGTCTGCACCCATTGAAACAGAGTACATTTCTATTATGCTCTTGAGGCCAAGCTGCACTTCTGAAGTTTATTTAAGTTTGATCACCATGGTAATGCACTGATTTTAATATAATTATTTCAGACATTTAGTTGTTTAGTGATTCATGTGTGTGTACCTTATTTATACTTGAATCTGTTTTGCAGAGCAGTGTGACTCCAAAAACTATACCTGCAATGGCCATCAGATTTTAAATTTAGATACACTATTTCTGGGCAATAGAGCAGACCCAAGGACTATAACCCTATGCATCATATGTCACAGGACTTACAAAGACCAGGACAATATCAGTGTTTTTGTGACAGCAGGTTATGCCAAAGACTGTGGATGGCATACAATTAAATTCATCTAGATGTTTTACTTGGCCTATTTGGTACAAGTGCATTGATCTTTTATACTGTAGATAGGGGAGAATGTATTTAAATGACAATGCTCTGTATGCCAGATCTATGCCTGGTATACAGGGCATTGTCAGACCCCACTCTGATGGACCTCCTGCATAGCCACAAAACAAACAGCACCATAATTATCCATTCTAAAGACTTAAACCTTGCCTGTGATATAAATAGGACCTACTGGATAGATAGGTATGCATCTCAGAGACTACCATGTCTATGGAACAGGCTCCCTATCCACGTGAAGCAGAGTTCTTCCCTAACTTGATTCAAGTGCAACTTGGACAATTGGATGGGAAACCAGAAATACATCCCTGGTTTGGCACCTATGTCTCTCATGGACACAGGTGACCTGTAAATGGTTCCTCTTCCAGGCCCATGCTTACACTTATCAAGGGTATCAGAACTTGTCAGAGATTTGGGATGCATGGATAGGCTTAAAAAGGCTTTTGTGGTTGTTAGCCTAGTAAACACTTATGAACCTATAAAGTTTAACCAAGGTTCAGAGGTTGTACTACTAGACATATCATGTTTACCATTCAAGGCTTTAATTATAGTGAAGTTTGTTTCTGACCCTGCAAATGATTAGTATATTGGCTCAGGTAATTTGTTAGAATTGTGTGAAGGGTTTATGGAAGAAGTTGTAGAGGGCAAGCAAATATGAGCAGGGTTATTTTATGTCACCTCGTATTAGGAGCAACACAGTTACTATTCATTTTTTTTTAAATAAATTCTTTTTAGAGTTGTACTGAAGTGTATTTGGTTTTCAGCAATGGCAGTAAATGGAATATCTATTTCCACCATATGTGTTAATAGAGTAGGCATCTAAGTTTGTGAATTTTATTAATCTCATTAGGAATCAGATGCCTTCATAAAGATATGCATTGGATGTAGGTGAGGATTCTTCATGCAGATAGCAGAATAGTGATCTGCAACAATATATCAATGTTATTTGATTATGTAAGTAGAGTGGAAGTTGCAGTCATTAGGGGTTAGAGAAATACTTCAGATAGGTTTGAGGGGACATAGAGTAGAGGCTAGTGAATACTTCAGCTGAGGTAGAGGGTACAAAGCTTAGAGGCTAGGGAATGCCTCAGCTGAGGAAGAGGGGATGCAGATTAGAGGTTAGTGAATACTTCAGCTGAGGAAGAGGGGATGTAGATTAGACGTTAGTGAATACTTCAGCTGAGGAAGAGGGGATGTAGATTAGAGGTTAGTGAACACTTCAGGTGAGTGAGAGGGGACGTAGAACAGAGGCTAGCAAACAAGTGATGTAATGATGCTCATATACATCAAGCATGAGTATCTCTGTGGTGGGTAGAAAGATGGTTGGGCGGTCAGTATTTTATGAGCTTTTTCTTTTCCCATACCTGTCACACATTGAGCCTGCACTCTGTGCCCTATAAGTGTGTCAATATGTTCTATATTTCCACCACCAGGGAGAAAGCTGGTCATAGAGTGACCTGTCCCAGGTAGTATGAGGGATTTTCCATTTTTTTGGCACTAACCCCTTTCCCAGTGGCTGTCTGCTTGCACATGCCAGGATGTTCTACACTTGCCCTTGTGAGTGTGTATCTTTCCACACAAGATCTGGCAGGTCCTCTATCAGAAGAGAGGGATGCATAATTTCAAGTCCCACAACTCCAAAAAAAATAAAGTGCTAATTTGAAGATAATGCTGCAAATGCCAAAACCTCACTGTAACACCTTTAAACATTTTTGGTGCTCATACCCCAATATGTTCAATGCATCTCCATACTTCTGCTACCCAGAGATCATTGTGCCTTGGAGGAGGGGGATACTCTAAGATACTGTAGCTATAGACTTTGCAAATGTACCCAGTGTTCACATTTACAGTTTTATTATTCTGAGGATCACAAACACATTGCTGAGGATGTTAACAGGCACCCTCCATTGAGATTACCGCAGGGAATGTGGTGTGGCAAAGTTATGTGTACATACTCAATCCATATGCTGCATACTGTAGAACTTCTTCAATCCCATCCAAGGGTGAGCAAGTCAGCATCAGCTGCTGTGTCCTACCCTTCCCTGCTGGCTTCTTCCAACCCCTGGTCACAAGTCATTCCTGGATGTTCTTGATCATACTTATTGTTTTATCCCTCTGTGAAACAGATTGGATGATAGGTGGTCAGGATTAACTCCATTGTTAGCCTCCTACAGGAGCCAACTAGCTCCAATGCAAGGCACACAAAAACATGCAGCTCAGGAAGACTGTGTTCCATACTTTGACACAAATGTGGACACAAAGGAAATATTTTTCTTGCTAGATTAGTGAGTATGAGTATCTGTATCACTATGAGTATGATATGAGTATCACTATGAGTAATGGGTATAAGTATGAGTATCACTATGAGTATGAGTATAAGTATGAATATCACTATGAATATCAGTATGAGTATCACTAGTATGAGTATGAGTATCACTATGAATATGAGTATAAGTATGAGTATGAGTATGAGTATCACTATAAGTATGAATATCACTATGGATATCAGTATGAGTATGAGTATCACTATTATGAATATGAGTATCACTATGAGTATGAGTATAAGTATGAGTATGAAAGGCTGGTACAGAGAGATGATAACATTATTTTCAGGTGGCTGGTAGTATAACAGCATTTTCTTAGTTGGTCAGTCAATTAATTAATAGGAAAGCTGCACTCATTTAGCAGGGGTACATTCTGGTGGCAGAAAAACCCAGTCTGAGTGTTCTTGGCTATGGTGCTTAGTAGAAAAATAATTACACAAACTCTTGAGTAAGTTTGAACAGCTTTAGAAGAGGTGAGGTTAAAATATATACACACAAGGGAGGCAGAAAGTACTTGCACAACATTAAATGTTTATTTACCAGGATAGAGTACTGATCAGATATGACCAATTGCAGGCACAGCCAGGATAAAAGTCCTGGCTGAGGTAAGGTTCAAGCTCATACCCCAAAAAAACTGGAGCCTTAGTCCAGCACTTTAGACCATGTGGCTGCAGTACTAAGAAAATTTTATGGAATGTAATAAGGTATAGCAAAAGAGAATACTTTACTTTCAGGCAGTGCATATTGTGATATAACAGCTTATAAACAAAGTTAACAATAGTTCTTGTGAGAAACAGAGTTCTCACAACATTTTAAACTAAAATGAAACTGCTCTCTTTTAAGACACTGATGCTGTTCCAGTGAACTGCATAAGACTGGTTTAACACACCTTTCCTGTGGATCTTCTGAGCAGAAGTAAGGCTAATACTGAAGTTGGATGTTGTTCAAAATATAATTGTGCAACATCACAGAATGGGTTCAAGGTACAGAGGTGCAGAGATGACTAAGGCAGACAGCACTGGGAGTAGCAGATGTCAGATGTAAAAGATGTCCTTGTATATTTTATGTGAATATTGCTTCATATAAATCTGTATCACCTTGTCAGAAGCAATTATTATTTCATTGCAGAGGCGACATGTCACATTACTACTCAAACCAAAAACAGAACTTAAACTGAAAGCTTTGACCAATACAGATTGGTACTTTAATGTAACAAAGTCAGATGCTGTTGTGAGGTATCGGCTTTAAATGTATTCAGTATTCAGCTGAACAGTGTGTGCCTTGTATACTCCCCTTACCATATATTTAATACTGGTTGCTTCAAGACTCTCATCCTTCTCTTGCTATCCTGCTCGTATCTCTCTTATTAAAAAGTTCTCAGCAAATTTAAGCCTGTACACCTGTAGCAAAGAGACTACCTCACAAAATTCTAAAAAATAGCTGCATCAGACTATGGTCCCATTGCCCATATAATTAGCCAGTACATGTCTAGAATGTATGTTCTGATGATAAGGAAGACAACTGTGGTTCCTGCACTCCAGAAAAGGGCCATGCTTTTTATCTTAGAAGTTCATGTACTATTTCTCAACTCTGCCTCATACGTTTCTCATGTCCTGGAGAACTGCATCTATTTGTAGATTTTTGAGCATATTAATGGGAAAATATGTTTGCTGACTGTTAGCACAGATTACTCCTGGGTCATGAAGAACACATTACTCCCATAAGTATTACAGGAGCCATTAGTAAGGAGTTAAATATCTGCACCGCTGATGAAGCATTGCTTGTTGATTTATACAAATCCAATATGGCTGAGTACAGTTTCTTTACTGTCACTATCCCTGGTTAATCAGTTATCTAGGCAGTACAACTGAAACTGACAGATAAAAAAATGCCACCTAATCCTCTTGTCCAGATTCTCTTGATGCCCCAAAGGCCTACTTGCTTGTTCCTTTGCAATTCTGTTTATCCTAAACGACATGTTGAGGCAATGTGGTGCCATTAGATTGACTTACAACACCGTTGATGCTACATTTCTCTACTGTGCCTCCATATTTTCATTCACTCCAGATTAGCTGCATGTTAGTTTTGAATCTGTCCAGATCTGTCTAAACTCTAAAGAAACCTGGGATTTATCTAAATGTAAAGAAAACTAAGGGTATAAGAACTTTATAGAGAAACATAACCTAGTGTCTGGTCCTCCACTTAAAATGATTAATCTGAGAGTGCGCCCATTGTTCTGGATAAATGTCTCATATCTCTCATCCTAGATATTGATAACTAAAATATGATAATACTACACAGTCAGCCATCACAAAGGCAAGCCTAAAATGTTGTGTCCTACATAGAAATATAGTATTTAAGGATGATAAAACTGACCTATGTAAATCTAGTACTGACCTTGTTCTATGCTTATTGTATTGTGCTCAAGCTCTCATAAACCTACCTAGCAACACTTTACTCATATGAGATCAGACATATAACCAGAAGGAACTAGTGTCCTTACTCCTTCTCAACATGCTGTTGCTGTACAGTATCTAAGCTGAAAGGCATTCCCTCAGTAATAACAGGTGGACCACCTCTTTATGACTTATTTATACAATGCCTCCCCTAAAACGTGCACGCTGATTGGCCAGCCCAACCAGCGTGCCCGTTGTAAATCCCTCAATATACTAACGGAAAAAGGTCTGGTCGCCCGGACTTTTTCCACTAGTATAAAACACTGTCTCGCTATGTTAAAAGAGTTTAACACAGCGACACAGGTTTTAAAAAAGCAATGGAGATCTCCGTTGCTTTTTTTAAAGCTGTCTCGCTATGTTAAACTCCTTTAACATAGCGACACAGTGTGTAAAAAGCAACGGAGATCTTGCGATCTCCATTGCTTTTTTTTAAAGCTGTCTCGCTATATTAAATGGGTTTAACATAGCGAGACAGCTTTAAAAAAAAAAAGAAATGGCGATTGCAAGATCTCCGTTGCTTTTTACTGTTTCGCTATGTTAAATGGGTTTAACATAGCGAGACAGCTTTACAATAAGCAACGGAGATCTCCGTTGCTTATTTTAAAGCTGTCTCGCTATGTTAAACCTATTTAACATAGCGAAACAGTAAAAAAAAGCAACGGAGGTATTGCGTTCTCCATTGCTTTTGCCCACAGCTCTGATGTACTGCGCAGGCGCGCAGTACATCAGAACTGCCGCAGAATACCAGACAGCTGCGGAAGGGCAGTAAATAGGCATTATATAATGCCATTATTTAAGAAAAGTAATTATTTCTTTTCTTAAATAATGTCATTGTATAATAGCAATAACCCACTTCTGGGTGTGGGCAATGCTGGATTTATCCACGGTTGGCTTTGTTTGGTCCCTCGGGCTTCGCCCTCGGGACCAAACCACGCCAACCGTGGGTAAATCCAGCATTACCCACACCCAGGCGTGGGTTACTGCTATATTAATGCCCATTTTTCAACCATCATCTCATGGTACTCTTCCACTAGCAGCATGCAGTTATCCAGTGTGTTGTTGGTGAAAATTAATCCTTCCTCAAATGCACATAGAGATGTTTTGCTTAGATTGCATGATGTTAAGTACCAGACTAACTCTGCTATTATAGCTTGCAATGCTAGCACTATCTTTTGTTTTAACACCTTTACCGAAAATAAATCCTTCCTAAAATGCATATAGAGATATTATGCTTCGATTGCATGATGTTAAGTACCAGACTAACTCTGCTATTATAACTTGCAATGCTAGCACTGTCTTTTGTTTTAACACCTTTACTGAATTATCACTTGCGACATAGGTACATTTAAATTTATGTAAAAGTAATCAAACTGTACTAACAAGATAAAATTAACAAACATTATGCTTCACATATATTGCTATATATCATATAACTTAAGCAGCATTAAATAAATTATTCAATTCCTTTCCCCTTTTTTAAACAAGAAACATCTTTATTAAACCATCACTTATGACATAAGCAATCATACATTTATATAAAAGAAAACAAACCACACCAGCACAATCCTAGTTGCAAGTATTTTACATCACAGACCATACTGACAGACTCCCAGTTGCAAACATACATTACTTATATCTACCCAATCATTTTCAGTCAAACATTACATAGCTCATTTAAGTCCTGCCTTCTTTTAAACCTCATTCCTTCCCTGTATGTATTGCTCCCCATTCCCATTTTTCCTATGTAGTTTGCTCTAACCTTTTTTCTAAAGACTTCCGTTTCACTGTCTTTTCCTCAAACAAACCATTAGCTCCCATTTAGCTGCCATTCCATCTTGTTAGCTTTCATAGTGTTTCAGACATCTTATATTTTCTGTTTACTTTATTTCTTGTTTCTTATATTTATGTTTCTTTACTCAGCCTCATGACTGTCATTATACTAAATATGTATTTCCACTTCTTCTTACTTTTTCTATTGCCTAAGTTCTCTTCTTGCATTTTTAAAAAGTTCTCTTATTTTTCTTTTCCTTCTTTTCATTTCTTCCACTTCGTCTAGTCTTTTCTCCTACTTTCCTATCACCTACATTTTATCCTTGCTTGACCTTCTATTATGGAAACTTATTATGTAAAGCAACATACTATATGAAGCTGATTGTACCGCAATTCTTGGTACATGATTTTATCATTTTTTTTAAGAAATTGGCTTTGTTTTGCCTTATATATAATGAGTTTCCTTCTGTTTCTGCAATGCATGCTCTTTTTCTAATTATATAATGTCTTCTTACAGTTTGTCAATTTTGTACTAAATGTACATTATTTTTTTAGGCCTCGCATATGTTTTTGACATTCATACATTATACTATCATATCATAGTCATTTTATATACAAATAGAAATGAAAAACATGAAAATGCCCATGATAGGACAAAACTTACTGTCTTTTATTAGCTGTATTCAGTGGTAAGCCGTTTTGTCTCCAGTTAAGACTTCATAAAAAAGTATGCAATCAGATGGAGAGAGATTTCTCATTTCCTACCTCTTGTGGACTAGGAGAAAATTGGCAGCACCCAAGACACTGTAATGTGGGATTAGTTCTGATTAGGCCTTTTGGTCTACATTATGTTAAATCCCTCATGTTTGGGGGTAGCTTTCCCTGTTTAGTTAAGTGTTAGTGCTAGTAGAACTCTCTGCAATTTTGCAGCTGTGTATTGCTGCTACCATGCAGTCAAAAATTGCCTGATAACAATTTATTATTAAGTTCAAACCAGTTTTATTGAAGAATCACACAAGTGTTATTTTCAACAGAATATGGTTGAATAACCTGTTACATACAGTGATGACTTCATTAGGCCATATCAAAAAAGGGCTATGAGGCCTTGAACTTAAACCTTTCCACACTGCCTTAACAAATAATTGCAATATACAATAATTTCCCATGAGCAAATACAAAAAACACTTGAAAGGCAATCACACAGCACTATTATTTCAATGTAACATTATAACAGGACTAAATTTGCACATTCAGTACTACACTTAAGAAGTTTAAATGTGAGAAAATAATTTTTACCTGAACAAGTAAATCAAAAAGCTGTCTTATTTGTTCAGTTTAAAAAGCTTTTCTTATATTTATGTTTTCTTGAGGCAAATGCTGCCAGCCTGCTAAAAGTCAGAAATGTGACATCTTATTAACTGACTGCTGCCAGATCTTAATATTCTAATATGCTAAAGAATTAGACTGGGACAATACAAACAATTTACATCTATAGTTTAATAATAACTGCACTGATATGCTTAGCTGGAGATTGAGCTTTACTATTTTAGACAAATCTGAAACTTCCTTAGTAAATGATCTTTGTCTTCTGTTAATCATGTCACTATAAAATTAGGCGAGCCTCTTTTAAACCCATGAGTAGGGGTATTCTGATGAATAAACCCCTTTATCATAAGAAGTCTTAGAAAATCACAAAAGAGTGGCTTGTAGAACCAAACATATATCTAAGGTACAAGTACAATTAAAAAAAAATATGTAGCTTGACAGAAATAAATTTTTTATCCCAATATTATTGATGTGCATCTGCTATGTCTCTGAACTGTAAACAGACATGCTATACATGTTTCTTTTGTGGTTTGACCTGGCTTCACAGCACTTATTTTTCCATGATAACTGTAATATCAAATATTCCCTTTCAGAACCTATAAATGTATTTAAACAGGTGTTTATGTGATGTGGGGGAGATAGCATGCAGTTTTCCAATTTCCTTAAGGCATGAGACCATCTGGTGTAAGTAAACTGAGACACTGGAATTCTATTTGAAAAATACTTTACCTTGAAGCTATGTTAAGGCCTTCTTAATAGTTCTCTGAATTGTTGACTCAGCTATATCTTTAGACTGTAGACTGTCATCATGAGCAGTTTTGTTTAACATTTTGGTATTCTGACCAGTGTTTTGGTCTCATTGACTAATGTCGATGTGATACCCTGACCACATACAAAAACAGAAAGAAAGAAAGAGGGTTGATGATGACAACCATTGTGACCATTTTTTTTCAAACTGTGGGATTTTAATGCTTCAAGAATTGTAGCTCCATGCAGTGTGACAGCAGCTTGATACGTCTGTACCATACACAGTTGTGGACGTCACCTTTGTTTTTGTACACTGACACTAGTATGCCTATTCTTCGGTTATCTGGAATATGCCTTTCTCTCTATAAAGCTATGAGCACTACCAGATGCATTTCTCCCCATCTCCCCCAACATCTCAATCACATCCGCTGTGAACTCATCTGAGACAGCTGCTTTCCCTGACTTCATTTTTTTTGGTGCTGTTCTTATTTCTTTTAGGGTAGGCTCCTCCTCTCTTTCACTGCAGGGTGTGTCTGGGAAACTACAGCTTCTGTGAGGTTTTCTTTATTCAGAAGCTGCTGGAAGTACCCCTTCCATCTGCCTTTGATATCCTATGGACAAGTGAGCAGATTGTTGCTGGCATCTCTTATGAAGGGTGTCTAAATATTTTTTTATCTTTTTCTCTTTGCCTTGCAAACTGAGTTTCTTTAAGTAATCTACCAAGTCACTTTTGAGATGCTGGTAGAGTGTCTCCAATGCCTTGTTCTTCACTATTGCAACTCCTGTGATAGGCTTTTTGTTAGCCAACCAGTAGTCCTTCTTAGCCTGGTCCGTCTTTTCTATCTCCCACTTTTTACTGCACACCCTCTTTCTTTTGATTATGCCCTCAACTTCTGCATTCTACTAGCACCTTTCCTTATGTGTTTTATTTCTATATGCGGCTTGGTCAAATATCTATTCTCTAGTCATCACACATGTTATTTTGAGACTCTGCCATTCTTCTTCAACTCTACCAATTTTCTTTTCTTCCTGAGGTGCTAGAGCCCTGAGCAATTCCTTGAACTATTGTGCTTTCTATCCAGTCAACATCTTTGTCTTCAGCCTAGTTTCTGGCGACCTTAGAGCCTTATCTAACCTCTGCTTTCTGCGGATTGTAGCAAACAGTGGTTTATGTTGTGGGTTGACTGATTCACTGGCTATGACTTTGTAATTGCTGAATATACCCTATAACCTTTACTTACTAGTAAGAAGTCTGCCTGAGTTGCATATTGGACAATCATGTATGTGATCTTGGGACTATCTCTTGCTAAACCATGTGTTGGCCACTGTGACACAAGGAAAATACTGCCAGCTCAGCTAGCTGGAATTTTGTAAATAACTAAATGTCATTTGTGAATATTAATATGATTTATATAGAAATTAAACAAAAGGAGGCACTGCCAGCCCACCCATCTGGAATTTTGTAAATAATTCTATATCATTTGTGAATATTGATATGATTTATATAGAACTGTATGTTATGTAGTGAGATAAAATGTAACCACAGCATGCCCTGTTGGCTTAGACTAGAAATGTATACAAACTATTGTAATCGCGTAACTGTGTTCTGTTTTAAAAGTAGAAACTAGACAAAAAGGTTAACTTGCAAAACTTAAAGAAAGTAAGTTAAAATTAAATTGTTTTATGATTGTGCTATAAATGTTATCTCTCAGTTTCAGTGTTGCAGACACAATCTCTCGAGCTAGAAGATTTTTGTATTGTCTTGGATGAGAAGTAATTACTAGGTTTGAGATGCAAATATGTTTTATTGTTTTATGACTTTCAGGATCTGCAAACAACTGAGAGATATGTATTTTTATAGAGAGATGCTAAAAATGCTTGTACTTTCTGATAATGGGGATAGCTTGGGAATTAAGGTCAGGTGACACAAAGTGATGCCATCCAAGCTAACCCAGCAGTAATATTTGATATTAATTCAAGAACTCTGTCAGAGAGAGACTTTGCAGTTTGTATTTTGTCATTGACCTAATAAGAACATCCACTCATCATCGCATCTGCACTTGACTTGTTGTAAGTAGTTTTTAGGGCATAATAACTCTTTTAGATATAGTTAGGAATGTAGTAAAGATTAATGTAGATGTTTTCTGTATTTATTTGGGTCTGTCTTGCAATGTTGTTTTAAATATTTCCTGTGATTTTGAACTCTGATGTAACTGAATACATATTTTAGTATTGTCTTGTTTTTTTATTATTTATTATTAAATATATTTAAAACCTATCTTTCTGGATGATAGCTGTAAGAAGTGTTTAAGCTCTGAGTGTACTTGCATATGTATTTGGTGATACTATACAGGCCACTCCTAAACAGTCTTGCTCTTGGTCAGACTACCATTTGGATTAATAGTAACATTACATAGTAGGATTGGACACCCTTTGTTAAGGGCCTTAAAAGTAGCTGATAAGAGTGGTTGGTGGAAGAGGAAACTACCTTATACTCTGAGACCACTGTGGTCATAAAGTCCTTCTATGTGGCACATATCATTACTAAGAGTTTGCATCCAGGAAGAAAGAGGTCATTGTCTCCCTCTACTCTTCCCTCATTAGGCCAATCATCAAGGGCAATGCCTCATTTGGTTTGTACCTCACTAGACACCTGCAACAAATGGAGAGGCTGCAAAAGTACCTCACAAAGAGGATCATAGGCCTTAAACACTTGTCCTATATGGACAGACTCAAAAAACTCCAGCTATTCTCTGTCTCATATCGCCTACTTATCGGTTGCTGGAGCCTGTGTTTTGAGAGACTGCCTTCCAATCTATCTGCAAATATACAGAGCTAAGTATATATTTTTTGGTTTTAGAGTTTGTTAATTGTTGCTTAGATCTCTGTTGAAAGAGTTGTCTCCCTGTTTTGAGAGACTGCTTTCCAATCTATTTGCAAATATACAGAGCTGAGTATATATTTTTGGTTTTAGAGTTTGTACTGTTAATTGTTGCTTAGATCTCTGTTGAAACTGTTTTCCCCATGCCTCATCTTATATTTTGCAGTGTCTTCAGTTGGTATAACTGGTTTTACAGCTTGTGTGTTATCTAACTCAATGTTCACTTGCATAAAATTAGACCTGTTACTAACAGCCTGCATTTAACTGCTGGAACCTGTGTTCTGAGAGACTGCCTTCCAATCTGCCTGCAAATATATAGAGCTGAGTATATATTTTTTGGTTTTAGAGTTTGTTAATTGTTGCTTAGATCTCTGTTGAAACTGTCCCCCCCCCTGCCTATTTTTTGTCGTGTCTTCAGTTGGTATAAGTGGTTTTACAGCTTGTGTGTTAACTAACTCAAGGATCACTTGCATAAAATTAGACCTGTTAGTAACAGCCTGCATTTAATTGCTGGAACCCATGTTCTGAGAGACTGCTTTCCAATCTATCTGCAAATATACAGAGCTGAGTATATTTTTTTGGTTTTAGAGTTTGTACTGTTAATTGTTGCTTAGATCTCTGTTGAAACTGTCCCCCCCTATTTTGTGCCATGTCATCAGTTGGTATAACTGTTTTTTACAGCTTGTGTGTTATCTAACTCAAGGATCACTTACATAAAATTAGACCTGTTAGTAACAGCTGCATTTAATTGTCGAACATGTTTTCTGAGAGACTGCCTTCCAATCTCTCTGCAAATATACAGAGCTGAGTATTTTTTTTTTGGTTTTAGAGTTTGTTAATTGTTGCTTAGATCTCTGTTGAAACTGTTCTCTCCCTGTTCTGAGAGACTGCTTTACAATCTATCTGCAAATATACAGAGTTGAGTATTTTTTTTTTGGTTTTAGAGTTTAATTGTTACTTAGATCTCTGTTGAAACAGTTGTCTCCATCTTCTGAGAGACTGCTTAGCAATGTATCTGCAAATATACAGAGCTGAGAATATTTTAAAGGTTTTAGAGTTTGTACTGTTAATTGTCACTTAGATCACTGTTGAAACTGTCCCTCCGCCTATTTTTTGCCTTGTCTTCAGTTGTTATAACTTTTTTACAGCTTGTGTGTTACCTAACTAAAGGATCACTTGCATAAAATTAAACCTGTTAGTAACAGCCTGCATTTAATTGCTGGTACCTGTGTTCTGAGAGACTGCCTTCCAATCTATCTGCAAATATACAGAGCTGAGTATATATTTTTTTGTTTTAGAGTTTGTTAATTGTTGCCTAGATCTCTGTTGAAACTGTTGTCGCACTGTTCTGAGTGACTGCTTTCCAGTCTATCTGCAAATATACTGAGCTGAGTATTTTTTTGGTTTTAGAGTTTGTACTGTTAATTGTAGCTTAGATCTCTGTTGAAACTGTTGTCTTCCTGTTCTGAGAGACTGCTTTGCAATCTATCTGTAAATATGCAGAGCTGAGTATATATATATTTTGTTTTAGATTTTTTACTGTTAAATGTTGCTTAGATCTCTGTTGAAACTGTTTTCCCTACACCTCCTTTTTTTGCTGCGTCTTCAGTTGGTATAACTGTTGTTTACAGCTATTTTGTTTTCTAACTCAAGGAACACTTGCATAAAACTTGACCTGTTAGTAACAGCCTGCATTTAATTGATGGAATCTGTGTTCTGAGAGACTGCCTTCAAATCTATCTGCAAATATACAGAGCTGAGTATATATATTTTTTTGGTTTTAGAGTTTGCTAATTGTTGTTAGATCTCTGTTGAATCTGTTGTCTCTATGTTCTGAGAGACTGCTTTCCAATCTATCTGCAAATATATAGAGCTGAGTATATTTTTTGGTTTTAGAATTTGTACTGTTAATTGTTGCTTAGATCTCTGTTGAAATGGTTTTCCCCACCCAACCTATTTTTTGCCGTGTCTTTGGTTGGTATGACCGGTTTTTACAGCTTGTGTGTTATCTAACTCAAGGATCACTTGCATAAAATTTGACCTGTTAGTAACAGCCTCAATTTAATTGCTGGAACCTGTGTTCTGAGAGACTGCCTTCCAATCTATCTGCCAATATACAGAGCTGAGTAAATTTTGTTTGGTTTTAGAGTTTGTTTGTTGCTTAGATCTCTGTTGAAACTGTTGTCTCCCTTTCTGAGAGACTGCTTTCCAATCGATCTGCAAATATACAGAGATGATTATATTTTTTTGGTTTTAGAGTTTGTACTGTTAATTGTTGCTTATATCTTTGTTGAAACTGTTTTCCCCACCACCCCTATTTTTTGTCATTTCTTCAGTTGGTTTAACGGGTTTTTACAGCTTGTGTGTTATTTAACTCAAGGACCACTTGTGTAAAATTATAACTTTTAGTAACAGCTTGCATTTAATTGAGGGAACCTGTGTTCTGAAAGACTGCCTTCCAATCTATCTGCAAATATACAGAGCTGAGTATATATTTCTTTTTTGTTTCTGAATTTGTTAATTGCTGCTTAGAACTTTGTTGAAACTGTTGTCTCCCTGTTCTGAGAGATTGCTTTCCAATCTATCTGCAAATATACAGAGCTGAGTATATTTTTTGGTTTTAGAGTTTGTACTGTTAATTGTTGCTTAGATCTCTGTTGAAACTGTTTCCCCACCCCCCCTATTTTTTGCCGTGTCTTCAGTTGGTATAACTGGTCTTTACAGCTTATGTATTATCTAACTCAAGGATCACTTGCATAAAATTAGACCTGTTACTAACAGCCTGCATTTAATTGCTGGAACCTGTGTTCTGAGAGACTGCCTTCCAACTTATCCGGTAATATACAGAACTGAGTATATATTTTTTTGGTTTTAGAGTTTGTTAATTGTTGCTTAGATCTCTGTTGAAACTGTTGTCTCCTTTTTCTGAGAGACTATTTTCCAATCTATATGCAAATAAACATAGATGAACTATATTTGTTTGGTTATATAGTTTGTACTGTTAATTGTTGCTTAGATCTTTGTTGAAACTGTTTTCTCCACCTGCTCCCCTATTTTTTGCCGTGTCTTCAGTTGGTATAACTTTTTTTATAGCTTGTGTGTTATCTAACATAGAGCTGAGTATATATTTTTTTGTTTTAGAGTTTGTACTGTTAATTGCTGCTTAGATCTCTGTTGAAACTGCTTTCCCCACCCCACCTATTTTTTGCAATGTCTTCGGTTGGTATGACTGGTTTTAAAAGCTTGTGTGTAATCTAACTCAAGGACCACTTGCATAAAATTAGACCTGTTAGTAACAGCCTGCATTTAATTGCTGAAACTTCTGAGAGACTGCCTTCCAAACTATCTTCAAATATACAGAGCTGAGTATATTTTTTTGGTTTTAGGATTTGTAAATTGTTGCTTAGATCTCTGTTGAAACTGTTGTCTCCCTGTTCCGAGAGAGTGCTTTCCAATCTATCTGCAAATATTCAGAGCTGAGTATACTTTTTTGGTTTTAGAGTTTGTACTGTTAATTGTGGATTAGATCTCTATTGAAACTGTCCCCCACTATTTTTTGCCATTTCTTCAGTTGGTATAACTGGTCTTTACAGCTTGTGTTATGCAACTCAAGGAGTGTGTGCATAAAATTAGACCTGTTAGTAACAACCTTCATTTAATTGCTGAACCTGTGTTCTGAGAGACTGCATTCCAACTTATCTGCTAAAATACAGAGCTGAGTATATATTTTTTTGGTTTTAGAGTTTGTTAATTGTTGCTTAGATCTCTTTTGAAACTGTTCTCTCCCTCTTCTGAGAGACTGCTTTCCAATCTATCTGCAAATAAACAGAGCACACTATATTTTTTTGGTTTTAGAGTTTGTACTGTTAATTGTTGCTTAGATCTCTGTTGAAACTGTTTTCCCTACCCTCCCCCCATTTTTTTGCCGTGTCTTCAGTTGGTACAACTGTTTTTTACAGCTTGTGTGTTTTCTAACTCAAGGAACACTTGCATAAAACTAGACCTGTTAGTAACAGCCTGCATTTAATTGCTGGAACCTGTGGTCTGTGAGACTGCCTTCCAACTGATCTGCTATTATACAGAGCTGAGTATATTTTTTGGTTTTGGAGTTTGTTAATTGTTGCATAGATCTCTTTTGAAACTGTTCTCTCCCTCTTCTAAGAGACTGCTTTCCAATTTATCTGCAAATAAACAGAGCTGTGTGTTATTTTTGGTTTTAGAGTTTGTACTGTTAATTGTTGCTTAGATCTCTGTTGAAACTGTCCCCCTCCATTTTTTGCCGTGTCTTCAGTTGGTATAACTGGTCTTTACAGCTATGTGTTACTAACTCAAGGATCACTTGCATAAAATTAGACCTGTTAGTAACAGCCTGCATTTAATTGCTGGAACCTGTGTTCTGAGAGACTGCCTTCCAACTTATCTGGTAATATACAGAGCTGAGTATATTTTTTGGTTTTAGAGTTTGTTCATTATTGCTTAGATATCTGTTGAAACTGTTGTCTCCCTCTTCTGAGAGACTGCTTTCCAATCTATCTGCAAATAAACAGAGCTGAACTATACTTTTTGGTTTTTAGAGTTTGTACTGTTAATTGTTGCTAAGATCTCTGTTGAAACTGTTTTCTCCACACCCCCCTATTTTTTGCCGTGTCTTCAGTTGGTATAACTGTTTTTTTTACAGCATGTGTGTTATCTAACTCAAGGATCACTTGCATAATATTAGACCTGCTCATAACAGCATGCATTTAATTGATGGAACCTGTGTTCTGAGAGACTGCCTTCCAATCTATCTGCACATACAGAGAGCTGAGTATATATTTTTTTGGTTTTTAGAGTTTGTTAATTGTTGCTTAGATCTCTGTTGAAACTGTTTTCTCCACACCCCCCTATTTTTTGCCGTGTCTTCAGTTGGTATAACTGTTTTTTTTACAGCATGTGTGTTATCTAACTCAAGGATCACTTGCATAATATTAGACCTGCTCATAACAGCATGCATTTAATTGATGGAACCTGTGTTCTGAGAGACTGCCTTCCAATCTATCTGCACATACAGAGAGCTGAGTATATATTTTTTTGGTTTTTAGAGTTTGTTAATTGTTGCTTAGATCTCTGTTGAAACTGTTGTCTCCCTCTTCTGAGAGACTGCTTTCCAATCTATCTGCAAATAAACAGAGCTGAACTATATTTTTTGGTTTTAGAGTTTGTACTGTTAACTGTTGCTTCGATCTCTGTTGAAACTGTTTTCCCTATCCCCCTATTTTTTTGCCATGTCTTCAGTTGGTACAATTGTTTTTTACAGCTTGTGTGTTTTCTAACTCAAGGAACACTTGCATAAAATTAAACCTGTTAGTAACAACCTGCATTTAATTGCTGGAACCTGTGTTCTGAGAGACTGCCTTCCAATCTATCTGCAAATATACAGAGCTGAGTATATTTTTTGGTTTTAGAGTTTGTACTGTTAATTGTTGCTCAGATCTCTGTTGAAACTGCTTTCCCCACCCAACCTATTTTTTGCAGTTTCTTCAGTTGGTATGACTGGTTTTAAAAGCTTGTGTGTAATCTAACTCAAGGATCACTTGCATACAATTAGACCTGTTAATAACAGCCTGCATTTAATTGCTGAAACTTGTGTTCTAAGGGACTGCCTTCCAAACTATCTTCAAATATACAGAGCTGAGTATACTTTTTTGGTTTTAGAGTTTGTACTGTTAATTGTGACTTAGATCTCTATTGAAACTGTCCCCCACTATTTTTTGCCATGTCTTCATTTGGTATAACTGGTCTTTACAGATTGTGTGTTATGCAACTCAAGGAGCATGTGCATAAAATTAGACCTGTTAATAACAACCTTCATTTAATTGCTGGAACCTGTGTTCTGAGAGACTGCATTCCAACTTATCTGCTAAAATACAGAGCTGAGTATATATTTTTTGGTTTTAGAGTTTGTTAATTGTTACTTAGATCTCTTTTGAAACTGTTCGCTCCCTCGTCTGAGAGACTGCTTTCCAATCTATCTGCAAATAAACAGAGCACACTATATATTTTTTTGGTTTTAGAGTTTGTACTGTTAATTGTTGCTTAGATCTCTGTTGAAACTGTTTTCCGTACCCCCGCTATTTTTTGCCGTGTCTTCAGTTGGTACAACTGTTTTTTACAGCTTGTGTGTTTTCTAACTCAAGGAACACTTGCATAAAACTAGACCTGTTAGTAACAGCCTGCATTTAATTGCTGGAACCTGTGTTCTGAGAGACTGCCTTCCAACTTATCTGCTATTATACAGAGCTGAGTATATTTTTTGGTTTTGGAGTTTGTTAATTGTTGCTTAGATCTCTTTTGAAACTGTTCTCTCCCGCTTCTGAGAGACTGCCTTCCAATCTATATGCAAATACACAGAGCTGAGTATATATATTTTTGGTTTTTAGAGTTTGTTAATTGTTGCTTAGATCTCTGTTGAAATTGTTGTCTCCTGTTCTGAGGGACTGCTTTGCAATCTATCTGTAAATATGCAGAGCTGAGTATACATTTTTTGTTTTAGAGTCTGTACTGTTAACTTTTGCTTAGATCTCTGTTGAAACTGTGTTCCTTACTCCCTATTGTTTTGCCATGTCTTCAGTTGGTACAACTGTTTCTTACAGATTGTGTGTTTTCTAACTCAAGGAAAACTTGCATAAGACTAGACCTGTTAGTAACAGCCTGCATTTAATTGCTGGAACCTGTGTTCTGAGAGACTGCCTTCAAACCTATCTACTAATATACAGAGCTGAGTATATATTTTTTGGTTTTACAGTTTGTTAATTGTTTCTTTGACCTCTTTTGAAGCTGTTCTCTCCCTCATTTGAGAGACTGCTTTCCAATCTATCTGCAAATAAACAGAGCTGACTATATATTTTTGTTTTAGAGTTTGTACTGTTAATTGTTGCTTAGATCTCGGTTGAAACTGTTTTCCTCACACCCCCCTATTGGTTTCCATGTCTTCATTTGGTATAACTGTTTTTTACAGCTTGTGTGTTATCTAACTCAAGGATCACTTGCATAAAAATAGACCTGTTAGTAACAGCAGGCATTTAATTGCTGGAACCTGTGTTCTGAGAGACTGCTTTCCTATCTATCTGCAAATATACAGAGCTGAGTATATATTTTTTTGGTTTTAGAGTTTGTACTGTTAATTGTTGCTTAGATTTCTGTTGAAACTGTCCCCCCTCTATTTTTTGAGAGTGCCTTGCAATCTATCTGCAAATACACAGAGCTGAGTATATTCATTTTTTTAATTTAGAGTTTGTTAATTGTTGCTTAGATATCTGTTGAAACTGTTGTCTCCTTGTTCTGAGAGACTGCTGTACAATCTATCTGCAAATATGTAGAGCTAAGTATATATTTTTTGTTTTAGAGTTTATGCTGTTAACTGCTGTTTAGATCTCTGTTGAAACTGTTTTCCCTACCGCCCCTCCTCATTTTTGCCGTGTCTTCAGATAATATAACTGTTTATTTACAGCTTGTGTGTTTTCTAACTCAAGGATCACTTGCGTAAAATAAGAACTGTTAGTAACAGCCAGCATTTTATTGTTGGAACCTGTGTTCTGAGTAACTGCCTTCCAGTCTATCTGCAAATATACAGAGCTGAGTATATATTTTTTGGTTTTAGAGTTTGTTAATTGTTACTTCGATCTCTTTTGAAACTGTTGTCTCCCTATTCTGAGAGACTGCTTTCCAATATATCTGCCAATATACAGAGCTGAGTATAGTTTTTTATTTTTAGAGTTTGTACTGTTAATTGTTGCTTAGATCTCTGTTGAAATAGTTTTCTCCACCCCCCCTATTTTTTTGCCGTGTCTTCAGTTGGTATAACTTTTTTTTCCAGCTTGTGTGTTATCTAACTCAAGGATCATTTGCATAAAGTTAGATCTGTTAGTAACAGCAAGCATTTAATTGCTGGAACCTGTGTTCTGAGAGACTGCCTTCCAATCTATCTGCAAATACACAGAGCTGAGTATATTTTTTTTGGCTTTAGAGTTTGTTAATTGTTGCTTAGATCACTATTGAAACTGTTGTCTCCCTGTTCTGAGAGACCGCTTTCCAATCTATCTGCAAATATACAGAGCTGAGTATATTTTTTGATTTTAGAGTTTGTACTATTAATTGTTGCTTAGATTTCTGTTGAAACTGTCCCACCCTCTGTTTTGTGCCATATCTTCAGTTGGTATAACTGTTTTTTTACAGCTTGTGTGCTATCTAACTCAAGGATCACTTGCATTAAATTAGACTTGTTAGTAACATTCTGCATTTAATTGCTGGAACATGTGTTCTGAGAGACTGCCTTCCAATCTATCTGCAAATACACAGAGCTGAGTATATTTATTTTTTTAAATTAGAGTTTGTTAATTGTTGCTTAAATCTCTGTTGAAACTGTTGTCTCCTTGTTCTGAGAGACTGCGGTGCAATCTATCTGCAAATATGCAGAGCTGAGTATATATATTTTTTGTTTTAGAGTTTGTACTGTTAACTGTTGTTTAGATCTCTGTTGAAACTGGTTTCCCTACCCCCTCATTTTTTGCCGTGTCTTCAGATAATATAACTGTTTTTTACAGCTTGTGTGTTATCTAACTCAAGGATCACCTGCATAAAATTAGAGTTGTTAGTAACAGCCTGCATTTATTTGCTGTAACCTGTGTACTGAGTGATTGCCTTCCAATCTATCTGAAAATATAGAGCTGAGTATATATTTTTTGGTTTTAGAGATTAATTGTTGCTTAGATCTCCTTTGAAACGTTTGTCTCCCTGATCTGAGAGACTGCTTTCCAATCTATTTCCAAATATACAGTGCTGAGTATATTTTTTTGGTTTTAGAGTTTGTACTGTTAAATGTTGCTTTGATCTCTGTTGAAACAGTTCTCCCCACACCCCCTTTATTTTTTGCAGTGTCTTCAGTTGGTTTAACTGTTTTTTACAGCTTGTGTGTTTTCTAACTCAAGGATCACTTGCATAAAATCTGTCCTGTTAGTAACAGCCTGCATTTAATTGCTGGAACTTGTGTTCTGAGAGACTGCTTTCCAGTCTATCTGCAAATATACAGAGATGAGTTTTTTTTTTTTTTTGGTTTTAGAGTTTGTTAATTGTTGCTTAGATCTCTGTTGAAACTGCTGTCTCCCTGTTCTGAGAGACTGCTTTGCAATCTATCTGCATATCTGCAATTAGATTACATAGCAGTCTATCTGCATATTTGCAAATAGACTTCTTTGCAATCTATTTGCAAATATACAGAGCTGAGTATATTTTTTTGGTTTTAGAGTTTGTACTTTTAATTGTTGCTTAGAACTCTGTTGAAACTGTTTTCCCCACCACCCCCTATTTTTTGCCATTTCTTCAGTTGGTATAACTGTTTTTTACAGCTTTTTATTTTCTAACTCAAGGATCACTTGCATAAAATTAGACCAGTTAGTAACAGCCTGCATTTAATTGCTGGAACCTGTGTTCTGAGTGACTGCCTTCCAATCTATCTATAAATATACAGAGCTGAGTACATTTGTTTGGTTTTAGAGTTTGGTAATTGTTGCATAGATCATTGTTGAAATTGTTGTCTCCCTCTTCTTAGAGATTGCTTTCCAATCTATCTGCAAATATACAAAGCTGAGTATATATTTTTTTGGTTTTGGAGTTTGTACTGTTAATTGTTGTTTAGATCTCTGTTGAAACTGTTTCCCACCACCCACTATTTTTGCCATTTCTTCAGTTAGTATAACTGTTTTTACAGCTTTTTTATCTAACTCAAGGATCACATGCATAAAATTAGACCTGTTAGTAACAACCTGCATTTAATTGCTGGAACCTGTTTTCTGAGAGACTGCCTTCCAACTTATCTGCTAATATACAGAGCTGAGTATATATTTTTTGGTTTTAGAGTTTGTTAATTGTTGCTTAGATCTCTGTTGAAACTGTGGTCTCTCTGTTCTGAGAGACTGCTTTCCAATCTATCTGCCAATATACAGAGCTGAGTTATTTTTTTTTTTGGTTTTAGAGTTTGTACTGTTAATTGTTGTTTAGATCTCTGTAGAAACTGTTTTCTCCACCCCCCTTTGAAATTTTCCTGTGTCTTCATTTGGTATAACTGATTTTTACAGCTTGTGTGTTTTCTAACTCAAGGATCACTTGCATAAAATTAGACCTGTTTGTAACAGCCTGCATTTAATTGCTGGAACATGTCTTCTGGGATACTGCCTTCATATTTATCTGCAAATATACAGAGCTGCGAATATTATTTTTTTTGGTTTTAGAGTTTGTTAATTGTTACTTAGATCTCTGTTGAAACTGTTGTCTCCCTGTTCTGAGAGACTGCTTTCCAATCTATCTCCAAATATTCAGAGCTGAGTATACTTTTTTGGTTTTAGAGTTTGAACTGTTAATCATGGCTTAGATCTCTGTTGAAACAGCCCCTCCTACTTTTTGCTGTGTCTTCAGCTGGTATAACTGGTCTTTACAGCTTGTGTGTTATCTAACTCAAGGATCACGTGCATAAAATTAGACCTGTTAGTAACAATATGCATTTAATTACTGGAACCTGTGTTCTGAGAGACTGCCTTCCAACATATCTGCTAATATACAGAGCTGAGTATATATTTTTTGGTTTTAGACTTTGTTAATTGTTGCTTAGATCTCTTTTGAAACTGTTCTCTCCCTCTTCTGAGAGACTGCTTTCCAATCTATCTGCAAATAAACAGAGCTGACTATTTTTTTGGTTTTAGAGTTTGTACTGTTAATTGTTGCTTAGATCTCTGTTGAAACTGTTTTCTCCACCCCCCCTATTTTTTGCCGTGTCTTCAGTTGGTATAACTGTTTTTTACAGCTTTTGTGTTATCTAACTCAAGGACCACTTGCATAAAATTAGTCCTGTTATTAACAGCAGGCATTTAATTGCTGGAACCTGTGTTCCCTAGAGATTGCCTTCGTAACATTCTGCATTTAATTGCTGGAACCTGTATTCTGAGAGGCTGCCTTCCAATCTATCTGCAAATACACAGAGATGAGTATCTCTCTCTCTCTCTCTCTCTCTATATATATATATATATATATATACATATATTTCATTTATAGTTTGTTAATTGTTGCTTAGATCTCTGTTGAAACTGTTGTCTCCTTGTTCTGACAGACTGCTTTGCAATCTATCTGCAAATATGCAGAGCTGAGTATCTATTTTTTGTTTTAGAGTTTGTACTGTTAACTGTTGTTTAGATCTCTGTTGAAACTGTTTTCCCTACCCACCCCCATTTTTTGCCATGTCTTCAGATGGTATAACTGTTTTATACAGCTTGTGTGTTTTCTAACTCAAGGATCACTTGCATAAAATAAGACCCGTTAGTAACAGCCAGCATTTTGTTGCTGGAACCTGTGTTTTGAGTAACTGCCTTACAGTCTATCTGCAAATATACAGAGCTGAGTATATATTTTATGGTTTTAGAGTTTGTTAATTGTTGCTTAGATCTCTGTTGAAACTGCCCACCCCCCCCCATTTTTTACATGCCTTCAGTTGGTATAACTGTTTTTTTACAACTTGTTTGTTATCTAACTCAAGGATCACTTGCATAAAATTAGACCTGTTGGTAACAGCCTGCATTTATTTGCTGTAACCTGTGTACTGAGAGACTGCCTTCCAATCTATCTGCAAATATATAGAGCTGAGTATATATTTATTGGTTTTAGTGTTTAATTGTTGCTTAGATCTCTGTTGAAACTTTTGTCTCCCTTTTCTGAGAGACTGCTTTCCAATCTATCTGCAAATATACAGTGATGAGTATATTTTATTTGGTTTTAGAGTTTGTACTGTTAAATGTTGCTTTGATCTCTGTTGAAACAGTTTTCCCCACACCCACCTTATTTTTTGCAGTGTCTTCAGTTGGTATAACTGTTTTTTTACAGCTTGTGTGTTATCTAACTCAAGGATCACTGGCATAAAATTTGACCTGTTAGTAACAGCCTGCATTTAATTGCTGGAACCTGTGTTCTGAGAGACTGTCTTCCAATCTGTCTGCAAATATACAGAGCTGAGTATATTTTTTTGGATTTAGAGTTTGTTAATTGTTGCTTAGATCTCTGTTGAAACTGCTATCTCCCTGTTATGAAAGATTGCTTTGCAATCTATCTGCATATCTGCAGTTAGATTGCAAAGCAGTAAATATACTTCTTTGCAATCTATCTGCAAATATACAGAGCTGAGTATATCTTTTTGATTTTAGAGTTTGTACAGTTAATTGTTGCTTAGATCTCTGTTGCAACTGTTTTCCCCACCACCCCTTATTTTTCGCCATTTCTTCAGTTGGTATAACTGTTTTTTACAGCTTTGTTTTCTAACTCAAGGATCACTTGCATAAAATTAGACCAGTTAGTAACAGTCTGCATTTATATGCTGGAACCTGTGTTCTGAGAGACAGCCTTCCAATCTATCTATAAATATACAGAGCTGAGTAATTTTTTTTGGTTTTAGAGTTTGTTAATTGTTTCTTAGATCATTGTTGAAACTGTTTCCCTGTTCTTAGAGATTACTTTCCAATCTATCTGCAAATATACAAAGCTAAGTATGTTTTTTTGATTTTAGAGTTTGTACTATGTTGTTTAGATCTCTGTTGAAACTGTTTTCCCACCACCCCCTATTTTTTGCCATTTCTTCAGTTGGTATAACTGTTTTTTACAGCTTTTTTTTTTCTGACCAAAGGATCACATGCATAAAAATAGACCTGTTAGTAACAACTTGCATTTAATTGCTGGAGGCTGTGTTCTGAGAGACTGCCTTCCAACTGATCTGCTAACATACAGAGCTGAGTATATATCTTTTTTTGATTTTAGAGTTTGTTAATTTTGGCTTAGATCTTTGTTGAAACTTGTCTCCCTATTCTGAAAGACTGATTTCCAATCTATCTGCAAGTATACAGAGCTGAGTATATTTTTCTGGTTTTAGAGTTTGTACCGTTAATTGTTCTTAGATCTCTGGTTAAACTGTTTTCGCCACCCCACCCCCCAATTTTTTGCCCTGTTTTCAGTTGGTGTAACTGTTTTTTACAGCTTGTGTGTTATCTAACTCAAGGATCAGTTGCATAAAATTAGACCTGTTTGTAACAACCTGCATTTAATTGCTGGAACCTGTGTTCTGAGAGACTGTCTTCCAATTTATCTGAAAATATACAGAGCTGAGTATATATATTTTTGGTTTTAGAGTTTAATTGTTGCTTAGATCTCTGTTGAAACTGTTGTCTCCCTGTTCTGAGAGACTGCTTTCCAATCTATCTCCAAATATTCAGAGCTGAGTATACTTTTTTGGTTTTAGAGTTTGAACTGTTAATCATGGCTTAGATCTCTGTTGAAACAGCCCCTCCTACTTTTTGCTGTGTCTTTAGCTGGTATAACTGGTCTTTACAGCTTGTGTGTTATCTAACTCAAGGATCACGTGCATAAAATTAGACCTGTTAGTAACAATATGCATTTAATTACTGGAACCTGTGTTCTGAGAGACTGCCTTCCAACATATCTGCTAATATACAGAGCTGAGTATATATTTTTTGGTTTTAGAGTTTGTTAATTGTTGCTTAGATCTCTTTTGAAACTGTTCTCTCCCTCTTCTGAGAGACTGCTTTCCAATCTATCTGCAAATAAACAGAGCTGACTATTTTTTTGGTTTTAGAGTTTGTACTGTTAATTGTTGCTTAGATCTCTGTTGAAACTGTTTTCTCCACCCCCCCTATTTTTTGCCGTGTCTTCAGTTGGTATAACTGTTTTTTACAGCTTTTGTGTTATCTAACTCAAGGATCAGTTGCATAAAATTAGACCTGTTTGTAACAACCTGCATTTAACTGCTGGAACCTGTGTTCTGAGAGACTGTCTTCCAATTTATCTGAAAATATACAGAGCTGAGTATATATATTTTTGGTTTTAGAGTTTAATTGTTGCTTAGATCTCTGTTGAAACTGTTGTCTCCCTGTTCTGAGAGACTGTTTTCCACTCTATCTGCTAATATACAGAGCTGAGTATATTTTTTGGTTTTAGAGTTTGTACTTGTAATTGTTGCTTAGATCTCTGTTGAAACTGGTCCCCCCCCACCTATTTTTGCCGTGTCTTCAGGTTGGTATGGCTTTTTTCTAAAGCTTGTGTGTAATCTAACTCAAGGATCCCTTGCATAAAATTAGACCTGTTAGTAACAACCTGCATTTAATTGATGGAACCTGTGTTCTGAGAGACTGCCTTTCAATCTATCTGCAGATATACTGAGCTGAGTATATATTTTTTGGTTTTATTGTTTAATTGTTGCTTAGACATCTGTTGAAACTGTTGTCTCCCTGTTCTGAGAGACTCCTTTCCAATCTATCTGCAAATATACAGAGCTGAGTATATATTTTTTAGTTTTATAGTTTGTGCTGTTAATTGTTGCTTAGATTTCTGTTGAAACTGCCCCCTCCCCCCATTTTTGCTGTATCTTCAGTTGGTATAACTGTTTTTACAGCTTGTGTCTATCTAACTCATGGATCACTTGAATACAATTAGACTTGTTAGTAACGTTCTGCATTTAATTGCTGGAACCTGTGTTCTGAGAGACTGCCTTCCAATCTATCTGCATATACACATAGATGAGTATATACGTTTTTAATTTAGAGTTTGTTAATTGTTGCTTAGATCTCTGTTGAAACTGTTGTCTCCTTGTTTTGAGAGACTGCTGTGCAATCTCTCTGCAAATATACAGAGCGGAGTATATTTCTTTGGTTTTAGAGTTTGTACTGTTAATTGTTGCTTAGATTTCTGTTGAAACTGTTCCCCCCCTATTTTTTGCCGTATCTTCAGTTGGTATAACTGTTTTTTACAGCTTGTGTGCTATCTAACTCAAGGACCACATGCATAAAATTAGACTTATTAGTAACATTCTGCATTTAATTGCTGGAACCTGTGTTCTGAGAGACTGCCTTCCAATCTATTTGCAAATACACATAGATGAGCATATATTTTTTTAATTTAGAGTTTAATTGTTGCTTAGATCTCTTTTGAAACTGTTGTCTCCTTGTTCTGAGAGACTGCTTTATAATCTATCTGCAAATATGCAGAGTTGAGTATATTTTTCGTTTTAGAGTTTGTACTGTTAACTGTTGTTTAGATCTCTGTTGAAACTGATTTCCCTACCCCCATTTTTGCCATGTATTCAGATGGTATAACTGTTTTTTACAGCTTGTGTGTTTTCTAACTCAAGGATCACTTGCATAAAATAAGACCTATTAATAACAGCCAGCATTTTGTTGCTGGAACCTGTGTTCTGAGTAACTGCCTTCAGTCTATCTACAAATATACAGAGCTGAGTATATATTTTTTTGGTTTTAAAGTTTGTTAATTGTTGCTTAGATCTCTGTTGAAACTGACCCCCCCCATTTCTTGCATGTCTTCAGTTCATATAACTGTTTTTTACAACTTGTGTGTTATCTAACCCAAGGATCACTTGCATAAAATTAGACCTGTTAGTAACAGCCTGCATTTATTTGCTGTAACCTGTGTACAGAGTGACTGCCTTCCAATCTATCAGCAAATATATAAAGCTGAGTATATATCTTTTGGTTTTAGAGTTTAATTGTTGCTTAGATCTCTGTTGAAACTTTTGCCTCCTTGTTCTGAGAGACTGCTTTCCAATCTATTTGCAAATGTACAGTGCTGAGTATATTTTTTTGGTTTTAGAGTTTGTACAGTTAAATATTGCTTTGCTCACTCTTGAAACAGTTTTCCCCACACCCCCTTATTTTTTGCAGTGGCTTCAGTTGGTATAAGTGTTTTTTACAGCTTGTGTGTTATCTAACTCAAGGATCACTTGCATAAAATTTGACGTGTTAGTAACAGCCTGCATTTAATTGCTGGAACCTGTTTTCTGAGAGACTGCCTTCCAATCTATCTGCAAATATAAAGAGATGATGATATTTTTTTGGTTTTAGAGTTTGTTAATTGTTGCTTAGATCTCTGTTGAAACTCTGTTTCCCTGTTCTGAGTGACTACTTTCTAATCTATCTGCAAATATACAGAGCTGAGTATATTTTTGTGGTTTTAGAGTTTGTACTTTTAATAGTTGCTTATCTCTGTTGAAACTGTTGTCTCCCTGTTCTGAGAGACTCCTTTCCAATCTATCTGCAAATATACAGAGCTGAGTATATATTTTTTAGTTTTATAGTTTGTGCTGTTAATTGTTGCTTAGATTTCTGTTGAAACTGCCCCCTCCCCCCATTTTTGCTGTATCTTCAGTTGGTATAACTGTTTTTACAGCTTGTGTCTATCTAACTCATGGATCACTTGAATACAATTAGACTTGTTAGTAACGTTCTGCATTTAATTGCTGGAACCTGTGTTCTGAGAGACTGCCTTCCAATCTATCTGCATATACACATAGATGAGTATATACGTTTTTAATTTAGAGTTTGTTAATTGTTGCTTAGATCTCTGTTGAAACTGTTGTCTCCTTGTTTTGAGAGACTGCTGTGCAATCTCTCTGCAAATATACAGAGCGGAGTATATTTCTTTGGTTTTAGAGTTTGTACTGTTAATTGTTGCTTAGATTTCTGTTGAAACTGTTCCCCCCCTATTTTTTGCCGTATCTTCAGTTGGTATAACTGTTTTTTACAGCTTGTGTGCTATCTAACTCAAGGACCACATGCATAAAATTAGACTTATTAGTAACATTCTGCATTTAATTGCTGGAACCTGTGTTCTGAGAGACTGCCTTCCAATCTATTTGCAAATACACATAGATGAGCATATATTTTTTAATTTAGAGTTTAATTGTTGCTTAGATCTCTTTTGAAACTGTTGTCTCCTTGTTCTGAGAGACTGCTTTATAATCTATCTGCAAATATGCAGAGTTGAGTATATTTTTTCGTTTTAGAGTTTGTACTGTTAACTGTTGTTTAGATCTCTGTTGAAACTGATTTCCCTACCCCCCCACACATTTTTTGCCATGTATTCAGATGGTATAACTGTTTTTTACAGCTTGTGTGTTTTCTAACTCAAGGATCACTTGCATAAAATAAGACCTATTAATAACAGCCAGCATTTTGTTGCTGGAACCTGTGTTCTGAGTAACTGCCTTCAGTCTATCTACAAATATACAGAGCTGAGTATATATTTTTTTGGTTTTAAAGTTTGTTAATTGTTGCTTAGATCTCTGTTGAACTGACCCCCCCCGCCATTTCTTGCATGTCTTCAGTTCATATAACTGTTTTTTACAACTTGTGTGTTATCTAACCCAAGGATCACTTGCATAAAATTAGACCTGTTAGTAACAGCCTGCATTTATTTGCTGTAAGCTGTGTACAGAGCGACTGCCTTCCAATCTATCAGCAAATATATAAAGCTAAGTATATATCTTTTGGTTTTAGAGTTTAATTGTTGCTTAGATCTCTGTTGAAACTTTTGTCTCCTTGTTCTGAGAGACTGCTTTCCAATCTATTTGCAAATGTACAGTGCTGAGTATATTTTTTTGGTTTTAGAGTTTGTACAGTTAAATGTTGCTTTGCTCACTCTTGAAACAGTTTTCCCCACACCTCCTTATTTTTTGCAGTGGCTTCAGTTGGTATAAGTGTTTTTTACAGCTTGTGTGTTATCTAACACAAGGATCACTTGCATAAAATTTGACATGTTAGTAACAGCCTGCATTTAATTGCTGGAACCTGTTTTCTGAGAGACTGCCTTCCAATCTATCTGCAAATATAAAGAGATGATGATTTTTTTTGGTTTTAGAGTTTGTTAATTGTTGCTTAGATCTCTGTTGAAACTCTGTTTCCCTGTTCTGAGTGACTACTTTCTAATCTATCTGCAAATATACAGAGCTGAGTATATTTTTGTGGTTTTAGAGTTTGTACTTTTAATAGTTGCTTATCTCTGTTGAAACTGTTTTCCCCACCACCCCTATTTTTTGCAATTTCTTAAGTTGGTATAACTGTTTTTTACAGCTAGTGTGTTATCTAACTCAAGGATCCCTTGCATAAAATTAGACATTTTAGTAACAGCCTCCATTTTATTTCTGGAACCTGTGTTTTGAGAGACTGTCTTCCAATCTATCTGTAAATATACAAAGCTGAGTATATTCTTGTTTTGGTTTTAGAGTTTGTTAGTTTTTGCTTAGATCTCTGTTGAAACTGTTGTCTCCATGTTCTGAAAGATTGTTTTCCAACCTAACTGCAAATATACAGAGCTGAGCATATTGTTTTGGTTTTTGAGTTTGTACTATTAATTGTTGCTTAGATCTCTGTTGAACCTGTTCCCCCCACTATTTTTTGTCATGCCTTCAGTTGGTATAACTGTTTTTTACAGCTTGTGTGTTATCTAACTCAAGAATTACTTGCATAAAATTAGACCTGTTAGTAACAACCTGCATTTAATTGCTGGAATCTGTTTTCTGAGAGACTGGCTTCCAGTCTATCTGCATATACATTGAGGTGAGTATATATATTTTTTTGGTTTTAAGTTTAATTTTTGCTGAGATCTCTGTTGAAACTTTTGTCTCCCTGTTCTGAGAGACTGCTTTCCAATTAATCTGCAAATATACAGAGATGAGTATATATTTTTTTGGTTTTAGAGTTTATACTGTTAATAATTTCTTAGGTCACTGTTGAAACTGTTTTCCCTACCCCCCCCCCAATTTTTTGCAGTGTCTTCAGTTGGTATACATGTTTTTTCAGCTTGTGTGTTATCTAATTCAAGGATCACTTGCATAAAATTAGACCTGTTAGTAACAACCTACATTTTATTGCTGGAACCTTTGTTCTGAGAGACTGCTTTCCAAACTATCTGCAAATATACAGAGCTGAGTATATAGTTTTTGTTTTTTTAAGTTTAATTGTTGCTTAGACCTCTGTTAAAACTGTTGTCTCACTGTTCTGAGAGACTGCTTTCCAATCTATCTGCAAATATACAGAGCTGAGTATTTTTTTGTTTGGTTTTAGAGTTTGTACTGTTAATTGCTGCTTAGATCTCTGAAACTTTTTTCCTAACCCCCCCTATTTTTTTGCAGTGTCTTCAGTTAATATAACTGTTTTTTTTTTCAGCTTGTGTGTTATCTAACTCAAGGATCTGTTGCATAAAATTAGACCTGTTAGTAACAGCCTGCATTTAATTGCTGGATCCTGAGTTGTGAGAAAATACCTTCCAATCTATCTGCAAATATACACAGCTGAGCATATTTTTTCAGTTTTAGAGTTTGTTAATTGTTGCTTAGATCTCTGTTGAAATTGCTGTCTCTCTGTGCTGAGAGACTGCTTTCCAATCTATCTGCAAATATACAGAGCTGAGTACATTTTTTGGTTTTAGAGTTTGTACTGTTAATTGTTGCTTAGATCTCTGTTGAAACTGTTTTCCCCACACCACCTATTTCTTTTCATGTCTTCAGCTGGTATAACTGTTTTTTTACAGCTCTTGTGTTATCTAACTCAAGGATCACTTGCATAAAATTAGACCTGTTAGTAACAGCCTGCATTTAATTGCTGGGACCTGTGTTCTGAGAGACTGCCTTCCAATCTATCTGCAAGTATACAGAACTGAGTATATTTTTTGGTTTTAGAGTTTAATTGTTGCTTAGATCTCTGTTGTCTCCCTTTTCTAAGAGACTGCTTTCCAATCGATCTGCAAATATATATAGCTCAGTATATTTTTTTTGGTTTTAGAGTGTGTACTGTTAATTGTTGCTTATCTTTGTTGAAACTGTTTTAGCCACCACCTACTATTTTTTTCCATTTCTTTAGTTGGTATAACTGTTTTTGCAGCTTGTGTGTTATCTAACTAAAATATCCCTTTCATAAAATTAGACCTATTAGTAACAGCTTGCATTTAATTGCTAGAACCTATGTTTTGAGAGACTGTCTTCCAATCTATTTGTAAATATACAGAGCTGAGTATATTTTTTTGTTTTTTGAGTTTGTACTGTTAATTGTTGCTTAGATCTCTGTTGAAACTGTTGTCTCTGTGTTCTAAAAGATTGCTTTCCAACCTATCTGCAAATATACAGAGCTGAGTATATATATATTTTGTTTTTGAGTTTGTACTGTTAATTGTTGCTTATATCTCTGTTGAAACTGTTCCTCTCCTTATTTTTTGCCATGCCTTCAGTTGGTATAACTGTTTTTTACAGCTTGTGTGTTATCTAACTAAAGGATCACTTACATAAAATTAAACCTGTTAGTAACAACCTGCATTTAATTGCTGGAATCTGTGTTCTGAGAGATTGCCTTCCAGTCTATCTGCATATATATTGAGCTGAGTATATATATTTTTTGTTTTATGTTTAATTTTTGCTGAGATCTCTGTTGAAACTTTTGTCTCCCTGTTCTGAGAGACTGCTTTCCAATCTATCTGCAAATATACAGAGCTGAGTATATATTTCTTTGGTTTTAGAGTTTGTACTGTTAATTGTTTTTTAGATCACTGTTGAAACTGTTTTCCCTAACCCCTATTTTTTTCAGTGTCTTCAATTGGTATAAATGTCTTTTTTAGCTTGTGTGTTATCAAAATCAAGGATCACTTCCATAGAATTAGACCTTTTAGTGACAGCCTACATTTTATTGCTGGAACCTTTGTTCTGAGAGACTGCCTTCCAATCTATCTGCAAATATACAGAGCTGAGTATATAGTTTTTGTTTTTTTAAGTTTTTTAATTGTTGCTTAGACATCTGTTGAAACTGTTGTCTCCCTGTTCTGAGAGACTGCTTTCCAATCTATCTCCAAATATACAGAGCTGAGTATATATTTTTTTGGTTTTAGAGTTTGTACTAATTGTTGCTTAGATCTCTGTTTAAATATTTTCCTAACCCCCCCCCCTATTTTTTTGCAGTGTTTTCAGTTAATATAACTGTTTTTTTTTCAGATTGTGTGTTATCTAACTCAAGGATCACTTGCATAAAATTAGACCTTTTAGTGACAGCCTACATTTTATTGCTGGAAACTTTGTTCTGAGAGACTGCCATCCAATCTATCTGCAAATATACAGAGCTGAGTATATATTTTTTGTTTTTTAAGTTTGCTAATTGTTGCTTAGACATCTGTTAAAACTGTTACCTCCCTGTTCTGAGAGATTGCTTTCCAATCTCTCTGCAAATATATAGAGCTGAGTATATATTTTTTGGTTTTAGAGTTTAATTGTTGCTTAAATCTCTGTTGAAACTTTTGTCTCCTTGTTCTGAGAGACTGCTTTCCAATCTATCTGCAAATACACAGTGCTGAGTACATTTTTTAATTTTAGAGTTTGTCATGATAAATGTTGCTTTGATCTCTGTTGAAACAGTTTTCCCAACACCCCTCTTATTTTTTGCCATGTCTTCATTTGGTATAACTGTTTTTTACAGCTTGTGTGTTACCTAACTCAAGGATCACTTGCATAAAATTTGACCTGTTAGTAACAGCCTTCATTTAATTGCTGGACCCTGTGTTCTGAGAGACTGCCTTCCAATCTATCTGCAAATATACAGAGCTGAGGATTTTTTTTGGTTTTAGAGTTTGTTAATTGTTGCTTAGATCTCTGTTGAAACTGCTCTTTCCCTGTTCTGAGAGACTGCTTTCCAATCTATCTGTAAATATACAGAGCTGAGTATATTTTTGTGGTTTTAGAGTTGGTACATTTAATTATTACTTAGATCTCTTTTTAAACTGTCACCCCCCCCTTTTTTTGACATGTCTTTAGTTGGCATAGCTGGTTTGTACAGCTTGTGTGCAATCTAACTCAAGGATCACTTGCATCAAATTAGACCTGTTAGTAACATCCTGCATTTAATTGCTGGAACCTGTGTTCTGAGAGACTGCCTTCCAATCAATCTGCAAATATACAGAGCCGAGGATTTTTTTTGATTTTAGAGTTTGTTAATTTTTGGTTAGAGCTCTGTTGAAACTGCTATTTCCCTGTTCTGAGAGACTGCTTTCCAATCTATCTGCAAATATGCAGAGCTGAGTATATTTTTGTTGTTTTAGAGTTTGTACTTTTAAGTGTTACTTAGATCTCTGGTGAAACTGTCACCCCCCCCTTTTTTGTCATGTCTTCAGTTGGCATAGCTGGTTTTTACAGCTAGTGTGCTATCTAACTCAAGGATCACTTGCATCAAATTAGACCTGTTAGTAACATCCTGCATTTAATTGCTGGAACCTGTGTTCTGAGAGACTACCTTCCAATCTATCTGCAAATACACAGAGCTGAGTATATATATATATATATTTTTGGTTTTAGAGTTTGTTAATTAATGCATAGTTCTCTATTGAAACTGTTGTCTCCTTGTTCTGAGGGACTGCTTTCCAATCTAACTGCGAATATACAGAGCTGAGTACATTTTTTTGGTTTTATAGTTTGTACTGTTAATTGTTGCTTAGATCTCTGAAGAAACTGTTCCCCCCACCCCCCTAATTGTTCCTGTGTCTTTAGTTGGTATAATTGCTTTTTACAGCTTGTGTATTATCTAACTCAAGGATCACTTGCATAAAATTAGACCTGTTTGTAACAGCCTGCATTTAATTGCTAGAACCTATGTTCTGGAAGACTGCCTTCCAATCTATGTGCAAATATACAGAGCTGAGTATATTTTTGTTTTGGTTTTAGAGTTTGTTAATTGTTTCTTAGATCTCTGTTGAAACTGTTCTCTCCGTGTTCTGAAAGATTGCTTTCCAACCAATCTGCAAATATACAGAGCTGAGTATATTTTTTTGGTTTTTGAGTTTGTACTGTTAATTGTTGCTTAGATCTCTGTTGAAACTGTTCCCCCCAATATTTTTGCCATGCCTTCAGTTGGTATAACTGTTTTTTACAGCTTGTGTGTTATCTAACTAAAGGATCACTTGCATAAAATTAGACCTGTTAGTAACAACCTGCATTTAATTGCTGGAATCTGTGTTCTGAGAGACAGCCTTCCATTCTATCTGCATATATATTGAGCTGAGTATATATTTTTTGGTTTTAAGTTTAATTTGTGCTTAAAATTAAACTGTTGAAACTTTTGTTCTGTTCTGAGAGACTGTTCTGCTCTCTATCTGTTACAGAGCTGAGTAGTATTTAGATTTTTTTTTTTTTTTTTGTTTTAGATTATGTCTTGAATTGTGAAACTATCACTGTTTTCCCTGCCCCCCCATTTTTTGCAGTGTCTTCAGTTGGTATAAATGTCTTTGTAGCCTGTGTGTTATAAAACTCAAGGATCACTTGCATAAAATTAGACCTTTTAGGGACAGCCTACATTTTATTGCTGGAACCTTTGTTCTGAGAGACTGTCTTCCAATCTATCTGCAAATATACAGAGCTGAGTATATATTTTTTGTTTTTTAAGTTTGTTAATTGTTGCTTAGACATCTGTTGAAACAGTTGTCTCCCTGTTCTGAGAGACTGCTTTCCAATCTATCTGCAAATATACAGAGCTGAGTATATGTTTTTGGTTTTAGAGTTTGTACTGATAATTGTTGCTTAGATCTCTATTGAAACTGCCCCCCCCCCCATTTTTGCATGTCTTCAGTTGGTATGACTGTTTTTTACAATGTTTGTGTTATCTAACTCAAGGATCACTTGCATAAAATTAGACCTGTTAGTAACAACCTGCATTTAATTGCTGGAATCTGTGTTCTGATAGACTGGCTTCCAGTCTATCTGCATATATATTGAGCTGCGTATATATTTTTTTGGATTTAAGTTTAATTTTTGCTGAGATCTCTGTTGAAACTTTTGTCTCCCTGTTCTGAGAGACTGCTGTACAATCTATCTGCAAATATACAGAGCTGAGTATAGATTGTTTTGGTTTTAGAGTTTGTACTGTTAATTGTTTCTTAGATCACTGTTGAAACTGTTATCGCTACCCACCCTAATTTTTTGCAATGTTTTCAGTTGGTAAAAATGTTTTTTTCAGCTTGTGTGTTATCTAACTCAAGGATCACTTGCATAAAATTAGACCTGTTAGTAACAGCCTACATTTTATTGCTGGAACCTTTGTTCTAAGAGACTGCCTTCCAATCTATCTTCAAATATACAGAGCTGAGTATATATTTTTTTGGTTTTTAAGTTTGTTAATTGTTGTTTAGACCTCTGTTGAAACTGTTTTCTCACTGTTCTGAGAGACTGCTTTTCAATCTATCTGCAAATATACAGAGCTGAGTATATTTTTTTGGTTTAAGAGTTAATTTCCTACCCCCCCCCCTATTTTTTGCAGTGTCTTCAGTTAATATAACTGTTTTTTTTCAGCTTGTGTATTATCTAACTCAAGGATCTGTTGCATAAAATTAGACATGTTAGTAACAGCCTGCATTTAATTGCTGAATCCTGAGTTCTGAGAAACTACCTTCCAATCTATCTGCAAATATACAGAGCTGAGCATATTTATTTGTTTTTAGAGTTTATTAATTGTTGCTTAGATCTCTGTTGAAACTGCTGTCTCTCTGTTCTGAGAGACTGCTTTCCAATCTCTCTGCAAATATACAGAGCTGAGTAATTTTTTTTGGTTTTAGAGTTTGTACTGTTAATTGTTGCCTAGATCTCTGTTGAAACTGTTTTCCCCACCCCACCTTTTTTGCCGTGTCTTCAGTTGGTATAACTGTTTTAACAGCTTGTGTGCTATCTAACTCAAGGATCACTTGCATAAAATTAGACTTGTTAGTTACATTCTGCATTTAATTTCTGAAATGTGTGTTCTGAGAGACTGCCTTCCAATATATCTGCAAATACACAGAGATGAGTATATATATATTTTTTTAAATTTAGAGTTTAATTGTTGCTTTGAGCTGACTCAGGGATCACTTGTATAAGAATAGACCTGTTAGCAATAGCCTGCATCTATTTGCTGATACCTTTGTTGTGAGAGACTGCCTTCCAATCTATCTGTGAATATACAGAGCTGAGTATATATTTTTTTGGTTTTAAAGTTTGTTAATTGTTGCTTAGATCTCTGTTGAAACTGCTGTCTCCCTTTTCTTAGAGATTGCTTTCCAGTCGATCTGCAAATATACAAAGCTGATTATATTTTATTGGTTTTACAGTTTGTACTGTTAATTGTTGCTTTGATCTCTGTTGAAACTGTCTTCCCCACCACCACCTATTTTTTGCCATTTTTTCAGTTGGTATAACATTTTTTACAGTTTGTGTGTTATCTAACTAAAGGATCACTTGCATAAAATTAGAACTGTTAGTAACAGCCTGCATTTAATTGCTGGAACCTGTGTTCTGAGAGACTGCCTTCCACTCTATCTGGAAATATACAGAGCTAATTATATATATTTTTTGGTTTTAGAGTTTATTAATTGTTGCTTAGATCTCTGTTGAAACTGCTGTCTCCCTGTTCTGAGAGACTGATTTCCAATCTATCTGCAAATATACAGATCTGAGTATATTTTTTGTGGTTTTTGAGTTTGTACTTTTAATTGTTGCTTAGATCTCTGTTGAAAATGTTGTCTCCCTCTTCTGAGAGACTGCTTTCCAATCTGTCTGCAAATATACAGAGCTGACTATATATATATATATATATTTTGGTTTTAGAGTTTGTACTGTTAATTGTTGCTTAGATCTCTGTTGAAACTGTTTTCCCTACACCCATTTTTTTCATGTCTTCAGTTGGTATAACTGTTTTTTACAGCTTGTGTGTTATCTAACTCAAGGATCACTTGCATAAAATTAGACCTGTTAGTAACATCCTCCATTTAATTGCTGGAATCTGTGTTCTGAGAGATTGCCTTCCAGTCTATCTGCATATATATTGAGCTGAGTATATATATTTTTGGTTTTAAGTTTAATTTTTGCTGAGATCTCTGTTGAAACCTTTGTCTCCCTGTTCTGAGAGACTGCTTTCCAATCTATCTGCAAATACACAGAGCTAAGTATATATTTTTTTGCTTTTAGAGTTTGTACTGTTAATTATTTCTATGATCACTGTTGAAACTGTTTTCCCTACCCACCCTCTATATTTTTGTATTGTCTTCAGTTACTATAAATGTCTTTTTTAGCTTGTGTGTTATCAAACTCAAGGATCACTTGCATAAAAATTACACCTTTTTTGTAACAGCCTACATTTTATTGCTGTAACCTTTGTTCTGAGGGACTGCCTTGCAATCTATCTGCAAATATACAGAGATGAGTATATATATTTTTTGGTTTTAGAGTTTGTTAATTGTTGCTTAGATCTCTGTTGAAACTGCTGTCTCCCTGTTCTGAGAGACTGATTTCCAATCTATCTGCAAATATACAGATCTGAGTATATTTTTGTGGTTTTTGAGTTTGTACTTTTAATTGTTACTTAGATCTCTGGTGAAACTGTCACCCCCCCCCCTTTTTTGCCATGTCTTCAGTTGGCATAGCTGTTTTTTCAGCTCGTATGCTATCTAACTCAAGGATCACTTGCATAAAATAAGACCTGTTAGTAACAGCCAGTATTTTATTGCTGGAACCTGTGTTCTGAGTTATTGCCTTCCAGTCTATCTGCAAATATATAGAGCTGAGTATATATTTTTTGGTTTTAGAGTTTGTTAGTTGTTGCTTTGATCTCTGTTGAAACTGTTGTCTCCTTGTTCTGAGAGTCTGCTTTCCAATCTATCTGCAAATATACAGAGCTGAGTATAGTTTGTACTGTCGATTGTTGCTTAGATCTCTGTTGAAACTGTCTCCCCTCCCATTTTTGCATGTCTTCAGTTGGTATAACTGTTTTTTACAACTTGTGTGCTATCTAACTCAAGGATCACTTACATAAAATTAGACCTGTTAGCAACAGCCTGCATTTATTTGCTGTAACCTGTGTACTGAGTGACTGCCTTCCAATATCTCTGCAAATATATAGAGCTGAGTATATATATATATATATATATATATATATATATATATATATATATATATATATTTGGTTTTAGAGTTTAATTGTTACTTTAATCTCTGTTGAAACTTTTGTCTCCCTGTTCTGAGAGACTGCTTTCCAATCTATCTTTAAATATACAGTGCTGAGTATATATTTTTTTGGTTTTAGAGTTTGTACTGTTAAATGTTGCTTTGATCTCTGTTGAAACAGTTTTCCCAACACCCCCCTTATTTTTTGCCATGTCTTCAATTGGTATAACTGTTTTTTACAGCTTCTGTGTTATCTAACTCAAGGATCACTTACATAAAATTTGACCTGTTAATAACAGCCTGCATTTAATTGCAGGAGGCTGTGTTCTGAAATACTGCCTTCCAGTCTATCTGCAAATATACAGAGCTGAGGACAATTTTTTGGTTTTAGAGTTTGTTAACTGTTGCTTAGATCTCTGTTGAAACTGCTGTCTCCCTGTTCTGAGAGACTGCTTTTCAATCAATCTGCAATTATACCGAGCTGAGTATATTTTTGTGGTTTTAGAGTTTGTACTTTTAATTCTTACTTAGATCTCTGGTGAAACTGTCACCCCCCTTTTTTGCTGTGTCTTCAGTTGGCATAGCTGGTTTTTACAGCTTGTGTACTATCTAACTTAAGGATCACTTGCATCAAATTAGACCTGTTAGTAACATCTTGCATTTAATTGCTGGAACCTTTTTTCTGAGAGACTGCCTTCCAATCTATCTGCAAATACAAAGAGCTGAGTATATATATTTTTTGTTGTTTTAAAGTTTGTTAATTGTTGCTTAGATCTCTGTTGAAACTGTTGTCTCCTTGTTCAGAGAGCCTGCTTTGCAATCTTCAGCAATCTATCTGCATATTTGCACTTAGATTGCAAAGCAGTCTATCTGCATATTTGCAGATGGATTTCTTTGCAATCTATCTGCAAATATACAGAGCTGAGTATATATTTTTTGTCTTACAGTTCGTACTGTTAACTGTTGTTTTGATCTCTGTTGAAACTTTTTTCCCTACCCCCCTCCTATTTTTTTGCCGTGTCTTCAGTTGTTATAACTGGTTTTTACAGCTTGCGTGTTTTCTACGCTAAGCATCACTTGCATAAAATTATACCTGTTAGTAACAGCCTGCATTTAATTTCTGGAACCTGTGCTCTGAGAAACTGCCTTCCAGTCCATCTGCAAGTATAACAAGCTGAGTATATATTTTTTTGGGTTTAGAGTTTGTACTGTTAATTGTTGCTTAGATCTCTGTAGAAACTGTTTTCCCCACCCCCTAATTTTTCCTGTGTCTTCAGTTGGTATAACTGCTTTTTACAGCTTGCGTGTTATTTAACTCAAGGATCACTTGCATAAAATTAGACCTGTTTGTAACAGCCTGCATTTAATTGCTGGAACTTGTGTTCTGGGAGACTGCCTTCCAATCTATGTGCAAATATACAGAGCTGAGTACATTTTTTTTGGTTTAAGAGTTTAATTGTTGCTTAGATCATTGTTGAAACTGTTGTCTCCCTGTTCTTAGAAATTGCTTTCCAATCTATCTGCAAATATACAAAGCTGAGTATATTTTTTTGGTTTTTGAGTTTGTACTGTTAATTGTTGTTTAGATCTCTGTTGAAACTGTTTTCCCACCACCCCCTATTTTTTGCCATTTCTTCAGTTGGTATAACTGTTTTTTTACAGCTTTTTTATCTAACTCAAGGATCACATGCATAAAATTAGACCTGTTAGTAACAGCCTGCATTTAATTGCTGGAACCTGTGTTCTGAGAGACTACCTTCCAACTTATCTGCTAATATACAGAGCTGAGTATATATTTTTTGGTTTTAGAGTTTGTTAATTGTTGCTTAGATCTTTGTTGAAACTGTTGTCTCCCTGTTCTGAGAGACTGATTTCCAGTCTATCTGCAAGTATACAGAGCTGAGTATATTTTTCTGGTTTTAGAGTTTGTACTGTTAATTGTTCTTAGATCTCTGGTTAAACTGTTTTCCCTTCCCCCCTCCCATTTTTTTGCCCTGTTTTCAGTTGATGTAACTGTTTTTTACAGCTTGTGTGTTATCTAACTAAAGGATCACTTGCATAAAATTAGACCTGTTTGTAACAGCCTGCCTTTAATTGCTGGAACCTGTGTTCTGAGAGACTGCCTTCAAAATATCTGCAAACATACAGAGCCTTGTATATATTTTTTGGTTTTAGAGTTTGTTAATTGTGGCTTAGACCTCTGTTGAAACTGTTTTCTTCCTTTTCTGAGAGACTGCTTTCCAATCTTTCTGCAAATATACAGAGTTGAATATATTTTTTTGGTTTTAGAGTTTGTCCTTTTAATTGTTGCTTAGATCTCTGTGGAAACTGTTTTCCCCAAACTCCCCCTATTTTTTGTCATGCCTTCAGTTGGTATAACTGGTTTTTACAGTTTGTGTGTTATCTAAGTCAAGGATCACTTGCATAAAATTAGACCTGTTAGTAACAGCCTGCATTTAATTGCTGGAACTTGAGTTCTGAGAGTCTTCCTTCCAATCTATCTGAAAATATAGAGAGCTGAGTATATATATTTTTTGGTTTTAGAGATTGTTAATTGTTGCGTAGATCTCTGTTGAAACTTTTGTCTCCCTCTTCTGAAAGACTGCTTTCCAATCTATCTGCAAATATACAAAGCTGGCTATATTTTTTTTGGTTTTTGAGTTTGTACTGTTAATTGTTGTTTAGATCTCTGTTGAAACTGTTTTCCCACCACCCCCTATTTTTTGCCATTTCTTAAGTTGGTATAATTGTTTTTTACAGCATCTAACTCAAGGATCACTTTCATAAAATTAGACCTGTTAGTAATACCCTGCATTTAATTGCTGGAACCTGTGTTCTGAGAGACTGCCTTCCAATCTATCTGTAGCTGAGTATATTTTTGTTTTGGTTTTAGAGTTTGTTAGTTGTTGCTTTAGATCTCTGTTGAAACTGTTGTCTCTGTGTTCTGGAATATTGCTTTCCAACCTATCTGCAAATATACAGAGTTGAGTATTTTTTTTTAGTTTTTGAGTTTGTACTGTTAATTGTTGCTTAGATCTCTGTTGAAACTTTTCCCCCTACTATTTTTTGCCATGTCTTCAGTTGGTATAACTGGTTTTTACAGATTGTGTGTTATCTAACTCAAGGATCACTTGCATATAGCTTAGTATATATTTTTTTGGTTTTAGAGTTTGTACTGTTAATTGTTTCTTAGATCACTGTTGAAACTGTTTTCGCTACCCCCCCCCCAATTTTTTGCAATGTTTTCAGTTGTTAAAACAATTTTTTCAGCTTGTGTGTTATCTAACTCAAGGATCACTTGAATAAAAATTAGAACTTTTTTGTAACAGCTTACATTTTATTGCTGGAACCTTTGTTCTGAGGGACTGCCTTATACTCTTTCTGCAAATATACAGAGCTGAGTATATATTGTTTTTGGTTTTAGAGTTTGTTAATTGTTGCTTAGATCTCTGTTGAAACTGCTGTCTCCCTGTTCTGAGAGACTGATTTCCAATCTATATGCAAATATACAGATCTGAGTATATTTTTGTGGTTTTTGAGTTTGTACTTTTAATTGTTACTTAGATCTCTGGTAAAATTGTCACCCCCCCCCCCTTTTTTTGCCATGTCTTCAGTTGGCATAGCTGTTTTTTCAGCTTGTATGCTATCTAACTCATGGATCACTTGCATAAAATAAGACCTGTTAGTAACAGCCAGTATTTTATTGCTGGAACCTGTGTTCTGAGTTACTGCCTTCTAGTCTATCTGCAAATATACAGAGCTGAGTATATATATATATATATATTTTTTGGTTTTAGAGTTTAATTGTTGCTTAAATTTCTGTTGAAACGTTTGTCTCCCTGTTCTGAGAGACTGCTTTCCAATCTATCTTTAAATATACAGTGCTGAGTATATTTTTTTGGTTTTAGAGTTTGTACTGTTAAATGTTGCTTTGATCTCTGTTGAAACAGTTTTCCCGACACCCCCTTATTTTTTGTCGTGTCTTCAGTTGGTATAACAGTTTTTTACAGCTTGTGTTTTATCTAACTCAAGGATCACTTGCATAAAATTTGACCTGTTTGTAACAGCCTGCCTTTAATTGCTGGAACCTGTGTTCTGAGAGACTGCTTTCCAATCTATCTGCAAATAAACAGAGCTGACTATAATTTTTTGGTTTTAGAATTCGTACTATTAATTGTTGCTTAGATCTCTGTTGAAACAGTTTTCCTCAACCCCTTATTTTTGTTGTGTCTTCAGTTGGTATAACTGTTTTGTACAGCTTGTGTGTTATCTAACTAAAGGATCACTTGCATAAAAATAGACCTGTTAGTAACAGCCTGCATTTAATTGCTGGAACCTGTGTTCTGAGCTACTGCCTTCCAATCTATTTGCAAATACACAGAGCTGAGTATATATTTTTTTGTTTTTAGAGTTTGTTAATTGTTGCTTAGATCTCTGTTGAAACTGTTGTCTCCCTGCTCTGAGAGACTGCTTTGCAATCTATCTGTAAATATGCAGAGCTGAGTATATATATATTTTTTGTTTTAGAGTTTGTACTGTTAACAGTTGCTTAGATCTCTGTTGAAACTGTATTCCCTACCTCCCCCTATTTTTTTGCTGTGTCTTCAGTTGATATAACTGTTTTTTGCAGCTTGTATGTTTTCTAACTCAAGGAACACTTACATTAAACTAGACCTGCTAGTAACAGCCTGCATGCAATTGCTGGAACCTGTGTTCGGAGGCAATCTATCTGCAAATATACAAAGCTGAGTATATATTTTTTGGTTTTAGAGTTTAATTGATGTTAAGATCTCTGCTGAAATTGTTATCTCCCTGTTCTGAGAGACTGCTTTCCACTCTATCTGCAAATATACAGAGCTGAGTATATTTTTTCATTTTAGAGTTTGTACTGTTAATTGTTGCTTAGATCTCTGTTGAAACTGTTTTCCCCACCCCAACTATTTTTTGCCGTGTCTTCAGTTGGTATGACTGTTTTTTAAAGCTTGTGTGTAATCCAACTCAAGGATCACTTGTATAAAATTAGACCTGTTAGTAACAGCCTGCAGTTAATTGCTAGAACCTGTGTTCTGAGAGACTGGCTTTCAATCTATCTGCAAATATACTGAGCTAAGTATATATATTTTGGTTTTAGAGTTTAATTGTTGCTTAAATCTCTGTTGAAACTGTTGTCTCCCTGTTCTGAGAGACTGCTTTCCAATATATCTGCGAATATACAGAGCTGAGTGTATTTTTTTTGATTTTAGAGTTTGTACTGTTAATTGTTGCTTAGATCTCTGTTGAAACTGTCCTCCCCCATTTTTGCCATATCTTCAGTTGGCATAGCTGTTTTTTAAAGCTTGTGTGGTATCTACCTCAAGGATCACTTGCATAAAATTAGACCTGTTAGTAACCTCCTGCATTTAATTGCTGGAACCTGTGTTCTGAGAGACTGCCTTCCAATCTATCTGCAAATACAGAGAGCTGTGTATATATTTTTTGGTTTTAGAGTTTGTTAATTGTTGCTTAAATTTCTGCTGAAACTGTTGTCTCCTTGTTCTGAGAGACTGCTTTGCAATCTATCTGCATATCTGCAGATAGATTGCAAAGCAGTCTGTTCGCATATTTGCCGATAGACTTCTTTGCAATCTATCTGCAAATATACAGAGCTGAGTATATATTTTTTGTTTGAGTTTGTACTCTTAACTGTTGTTTAGATCTCTGTTGAAACTATTTTCCCTACCCCCCAAATTTTTTTGCTGTGTCTTCAGTTGTTATAACTGTTTTTTACAGCTTGTGTGTTTTCTACCTCAAGCATCACTTGCATAAAATTATAACTGTCAGTAACGGCCTGCATTTAATTGCTGGAACCTGTGTTCTGAGAGACTGCTTTCCAGTCTATCTGCTAATATACATAGCTGAGTATATATTGTTTGGTTTTAGAGTTGTTTAATTGTTGCTTATATCTCTGTTGAAACTGTTGTCTCCCTGTTCTGAGAGACTGCTTTCCAATCTATCTGCGAATATACAGAGCTGAGTATATATTTTTTGTTTTAGAGTTTGTACTTTTAATTGTTGCTTAGATCTCTGTTGAAACTGTTTTCCCCACCACCCCCTATATTTTGTCATTTCTTCAGTTGGTACAACTGTTTTGTACATCTTTTTTATCTAACTCAAGGATCACATGCATACAATTAGATCAGTTAGTAACAGCCTTCATTTAATTGCTGGAACCCGTGTTCCGAGAGACTGCCTTCCAATCTATCTGTAAACATACTGAGCTGAGTAATTTTTTTTTTGGTTTTAGAGTTTATTAATTGTTGCTTAGATCTCTGTTGAAACTGTTGTTTCCCTGTTCTTAGAGATTGATTTCCAATCCATCTGCAAATGTACAAAGCTGAGTATATTTTTTGCTTTTTGAGTTTGTACTGTTAATTGTTGCTTAGATCTCTGTTGAAACTGTTTCCCTACTACCCCCTATTTTTTGCCATGTCATGAGTTGGTATAACTGTTTTTTACAGCTTTCTTTTACCTAACTCAAAGATGACTTGAATAAAATTAGACCTGCTGGTAACAACCTGCATTTAATTGCTGGAACATGTGTTCTGAGAGACTGCCTTCCAACTTATCTGATAATATACAGAGCTGAGTATATTTTTTTGGTTTTAGAGTTTGTTAATTGTTGCTTAGAACTCTGTTAAAACTGTTCTCTCTCTCTGTTCTGAGAGACTGCTTTCCAATCTATCTGCAAATATACAGAGCTGAGTTCATATTTTGCTTTTATAGTTTGTACTGTTAATTGTTGCTTAGATCTCTGTAGAAACTGTTTTCCCAACCCCCCTTATTTTTCCTGTGTCTTCACTTGCCTTCCAATTTATCTGCAAATGTACAGAGCTATGTATATATTTTTTGGTTTCAGAGTTTGTTAATTGTTGCTTAGATCTCCGTTGAAACTGCTGTCTTCCTGTTCTGAGAGACTGCCTTCCAATCTGTCTGCAAATATACAGAGCTGAGTAAATTTTTTTGGTTTTAGAGTTTGTACTGTTAATTGTTGCTTAGATCTCTGGTTAAACTGTTTTCCCCACCGCCCCATTTATTTCGCCCTGTCTTCAGTTGGTGTAACTGTTTTTACAGCTTGCGTGTTATCTAACTCAAGGATAACTTACATAAAATTAGACATATTAGTAACAGCCTGCATTTAATTGCTGGAACCTGTGTTCTGAGAGACTGCCTTCAAAATATCTGCAAATATACAGAGCTGAGTATATTCTTTTTGGTTTTAGAGTTTGTACTTCTAAGTGTTGCTTAGATCTCTGTTGAGACTGTCTCCCCCCCTAATTTTTGCCGTTTTTTTCATTTGGTATAACTGTTTTTAACAGCTTGTGTCAAGGATCACTTGCATAAAATTAGACCTGTTAGTAACAGCCTGCATTTAATTGCTGGAGCTTGTGTTCTGAGACACTGCCTTCCAATCTATCTGCAAATCTACAGAGTTGAGTATATATTTTTTTGGTTTTAGAGTTTAATTGTTGCTTAGATCTCTGTTGAACCTTTTCCCTCCACCCCCTCCCCCTATGTTTTGCTGGGTCTTCAGTTGGTATAACTGTTTTTTACAGCTTGTGTGTTGTCAAACTCAAGGATCACTTGCATAAAGTTAGACCTGTTAGTAACAGCCTGCATTTAATTGATGGAACCTGTGTTCTGAGAGATTGCCTTCCAATCTATCTGCAAATATAAAGAGCTGGGTATATATATTTTTTTGTTTTAGAGTTTGTTAATTGTTGTTTAGATCTCTGTTGAAACTGTTGTCTCCCTCTTCTGAGAGACTTCTTTCCACTCTATCTGCAAATATACAGAGCTGACTATATTTTTTTGGTTTTAGAGTTTGTACTGTTAATTGTTGCTTAGATGTGTGTTGAAACTGTTTTCCCCACACCCCCTATTTTTTTCTTGTCTACAGTTGGTATAACTGTTTTTACAGCTTGTGTGTTATCTAACTCAAGGATCACTTGCATAAAATTAGACCTGGTAGTAACAGCCTGCCTTTAATTGCTGGAATCTGTGTTCTGACAGACTGTCTTCCAATCTATCTGTAAATATACAGAGCTGAGTATACTTTTGTTTTGTTTTTTTGAGTTTGTTAATTGTTGATTAGATCTCTGTTGAAACTGTTGTTTCCCTGTTCTGAGAGACTGGTTTCCACTCTATCTGCAAGTATACAGAGCTGAGTATATTTTTCCGGTTTTAGAGTTTGTACTGTTAATTGTTCTTAGATCTCTGGTTAAACTGTTTTCCTCACCCCCCCCCCATTTCTTTGCTATGTCTTCAGTTGGTGTATCTGCAAACATACAGAGCTGAGTATATTTTTTGGTTTTAGAGTGTGTACTGTTAATTGTTGCTTATCTGTGTTGAAACTGTTTTCCCCACCACCCTCTATTTTTTTCCATTTCTTCAGTTGGTTTAACTGTTTTTTACAGCTTGTGTGTTATCTAACTCAAGGATCACTTGCATAAAATTAGACCTGCTAGTAACTTCCTGCATTTAATTGCTGAAACCTCTGTTCTGAGAGACTGACTTCCAATCTATCTGTAAATATACAGAGCTGAGTATACTTTTGTTTTGGTTTTTGAGTTTGTTAATTGTTGCTTAGATCTCTGTTGAAACTGTTGTCTCTGTGTTCTGAAAGATTGTTTTCCAACCTATCTGCAAATATACAGAGCTGAGTATATATATTTTTTTGAGTTTACACTGTTAATTGTTGCTTAGATCTCTGTTGAAACTGTTCCCCCACAATTTTTTGCCATGCCTTCAGTTGGTATAACTGTTTTTTACAGCTTGTGTGTTATCTAACTCAAGGATCACTTGCATAAAATTAGACTTGTTAGTAACAACCTGCATTTAATTGCTGGAATCTGTGTTCTGAGAGACTGCCTTCCAGTCTATCTGCATATATATTGAGCTGAGTATATATATTTTTGGTTTTAAGATTAATTTTTGCTGAGATCTCTGTTGAAACTTTTGTCACCCTGTTCTGAGAGACTGCTTTCCAATCTATCTGCAAATATACAGAGATGAGTATATATTTTTTTGTTTTTTAAGTTTGTTAATTGTTGCTTAGATCTCTGCTGAAACTGTTTTCTTCCTCTTCTGAGAGACTGCTTTCCAATCTATCTGCAAATATAAAGAGCTGAGTTTTTTTTCTTTTGGTTTTAGAATTTGTACTGTTTATTGTTGCTTAGATCTCCATTGAAACAGTTTTGCATACCCCCTGATTTTTTTGCAGTGTCTTCAGTTAATATAACTGTTTTTTTCAGCTTGTGTGTTATCTAACTCAAGGATCACTTGCATAAAATTAGACCTGTTACTAACAGCCTGCATTTAATTGCTGGATCCTGTATTTTGAGAGGCTACTTTCCAATCTATCTGCAAATCTACAGAGCTGACCATTTTTTTTAGTTTTAGAGTTTGTTAATTGCTGCTTGATCTCTGTTGATACTGCTATCTCTCTGTTCTGAGAGACTGCTTTCCAATCTATATGCAAATATACAGAGCTGAGTACTATTTTGGTTTTAGAGTTTGCACTGTTAATTGTTGTTTAGATCTCTGTTGAAACTGTTTTCCCCACCCCCATATTTTTTTGCCGTGTCTTCAGTTGTTATAACTGGTTTTTACAGCTTGTGTGTTATCTAACCCAAGGATCACTTGAATAAATTTAAACCTGTTAGTAACAACCTGCATTTAATTGCTGGAATGTGCACTCTGAGAGACTGCCTTCCAATTGAATTGCAAATATACAGAGCTGAGTATTTTTTTTAGTTTTAGAGTTTGTTAATTTTTACTTACATCTTGTTGAAACTGTTGTCTCCCTGTTGTGAGAGACTGCTTTTCAATCCACCTGCAATTATACAGAGCTGAGTATAATTTTTTTGGTTTTAGAGTTTGTACTGTTAAATGTTGCTTAAATCTCTGTTGAAAGTGTTTTCCCCACCTCCCTTTTTTTTGCCGTGTCTTCAGTTGGTATAACTGTTTTTTACAGCTTGTGCGTTATCTAACTCAAGGATCACTTGCGTAAAATTAAACGTATTAGTAACAGCCTGCATTTAATGGCTGGAACCTGTGTTCTGAGAGACTACTTCCAATCTATCTGCAAATATACAGAGCTAAGTATTTTTTTTTTTTTGGTATTAAAGTTTGTCAATTGTTGCTTAGATTTTGGTATTAAAGTTTGTCAATTGTTGCTTAGATCTCTGTTGAAACTGTTGTCTCCCTTTTTTGAGAGACAGCTTTCCAAGCTATCTGCAAATATACAGAGCTGAGTATATTTTATTGGTTTTAGAGTTTGTACTTTTAATTGTTGCTTAGATCTCTGTTGAAACTGTCACCCCCCTATTTTTGCAGTGTCTTCAGTTGGTATAACTGTTTTTTACAGCTTGTGTGTTATCTAACTCAAGGATCACTTGCATAAAATTAGACCTGTTAGTAACAGCCTGCATTTATCTGCTGGAACCTGTGTTCTGAGAGACTGCCTTCCAATCTGTCTGCAAGTATACAGAGCTGAGTATGTTTTTTTTGGTTTTAGAGTTTAATTGTTGCTTAGATCTCAGTTGAAACTGCTGTCTCTCTGTTCTGAGAGACTGCTTGACAATCTATCTGCAAATATACAGAGCTGAGTATTCTTTTTTGCTTTTAGAGTTTGTACTGTTAATTGTTGCTTAGATCTCTTTTGAAACTGCCCCCTCCCCTATTTTTACAGTGTCTTTAGTTGGTATAACTGTTTTTTACAGCTTGTGTGTTATATAACTCAAGAATCACTTGCATAAAATTAGATCTGTTCGTAACAGCCTGCATTTAATTTCTGGAACCTGAATTGTAAGAGACTGCCTTCCAATCTATCTGCAAATATACAGAGCTGCGTATATATTTTTTGGTTTTAGAGTTCATTAATTTTTGCTTAGATCTCTGTTGAAACTGTTGTCTCCTTTTTCTGAGAGACTGCTTTCTAATCTATCTGCAAATATACAGAGCTGAGTATATTTTTTTGTTTTAAAGTTTGTACTGTTAATTGTTGCTTAGATCTCTGATGAAATTGCTCCCCCCTATTTATTGCCATGTCTTCAGTTGGTATAACTGTTTTTTACAGCTTGTGTGTTATCTAACTCAAGGATCACTTGCATAATATTAGACCCGTTAGTAACAGCCTGCATTTAATTGCTGGAACCTGTCTTCTGAGAGACTGCCTTCCAATCTATCTGCAAATATACAGAGTTGAGTATATTTTTTGATTTTAGAGTTTGTTAATTGTTGCTTAGATCTCTGTTGAAACTGTTGTCTCCCTGTTCTGAGAAAATGCTTTCCAATCTATCTGCAAATATACAGAGCTGAGTATTCTTTTTGCTTTTAGAGTTTGTACTGTTAATTGTTGCTTAGATCTTTCAAAACTGCCCCCCCTATTTTTTACAGTGTTTTTAGTTTGTATAATTGTTTTTTACAGCTTGTGTGTTATATAACTCAAGAATCACTTGCACAAAATTAGACCTGTTACTAACAGCCTGCATTTAATTGCTGGATCCTGAATTCTAAGAGCCTGCCTTCCAATCTATCTACAAATATACAGAGCTGAGTATATATTTTTTAGGTTTTAGAGTTCATTAATTGTTGTTTAGATCTCTGTTGAAACTGTTGTCTCCCTGTTCTGAGAAAATGCTTTCCAATCTTTCTGCAAATTTACAGAGCTGAGTATATGTTTTTGGTTTTAAAATTTGTACTCTTAATTGTTGCTTAGATCTCTGTTGAAACTGTACCCCCCCCTATTTTTTGCCAAGTCTTCAGTTGGTATAACTGCTTGGTTTTAGAGTTTGTTCTGTTAATTGTTGCCTAGATCTCTGTTGAAACTGTTTTCCCCACCCCCCTCTAGCTTTTGCTGTGTCTTCAGTTGGTATAACTGTTTTTTACAGCTTGTGTGTTATCTAACTGAAGAATCACTTGCATAAAATTAAACCTATTAGCAACAGCCTGTATTTAATTGCCGGAAATCTGTGTTCTGAGAGACTGCCTTCCAATCTATCTGCAAATATACAGAGCTGAGTATTTCTTTTTTTGGTTTTAGAGTTTAATTGTTGCTTAGATCTCTGTTGAAACTGTTGTCTCCCTTTTCTGAGAGACTGCTTTCCAATCTATCTTCAAATACACAAGCTGAGTAGATTTTTGGTTTTGAAGTTTGTTCTGTTAATTGTTGCTTAGATCTCTGTTTAAACTGCCCCCCCTATTTTTTGCTATGTCTTCAGTTGGTATAACTGGTTTTTACAGCTTGTGTGTTATCTAACTCAAGGATCACTTGCATAAAATTAGACCTGTTAGTAACAACCTATATTTAATTGCTGAAACCTGTGTTCTGAGAGCCTGCCTTACAATCTATCTGCAAATATACAGAGCTGAGTATATTTTTTGGTTTTACAGTTTGTTCTGTTGATTTTTGTTTAGATCTCTGTTGAAACTGTTTTCCCCACCCCCCTCTATTTTTTGCCATGTCTTTGGTATAACTGTTCTTTACAGCTTGTGTGTTATCTAACTCAAGGATCACTTGCATAAAATTAGACGTATTAGTAACAGCCTGCATTTAATTGCTCGAATCTGTGTTCTGAGATACTGTCTTCCAATCTATCTGCAAATATACAGAGCTGAGTATTTTTTTATTTTAGAGTTTGTTAGTTGTTGCTTAGATCTCTGTTGAAACTGATGTCTCCCTTTTCTGAGAGACTGCTTTCCAATCTATCTGCAAATATACAAGCTGAGTATATTTTTTTGGTTTTAGAGTTTGTACTGTTAATTGTTGCTTAGACTTCTTTTGAAACTGTCCCCCCTATTTTTTGCAGTGCCTTTAGTTGGTATAACTGTTTTTTGCAGCTTGTGTGTTATCTAACTCAAGGATCTCTTGCATAAAATTAGACCTATTAGTAACAGCCTGCATTTAATGGCTGGAACCTGTGTTCTGAGAGACTACCTTCCAATCTTCCAATCTATCTGCAAATATACAGAGCTGAGTATTTTTTTATTTTAGAGTTTGTTAATTGTTGCTTAGATCTTTGTTGAAACTGTTGTCTCCCTTTTCTGAGAGACTGCTTTCCAAGCTGTCTGCAAATATACAGAGCTGAGTAGATTTTATTGGTTTTAGAGTTTGTACTTTTAATTGTTGCTTACATCTCTGTTGAAACTGTCACCCCCCAATTTTTTGCCATGTCTTCAGTTGGTATAACTGTTTTTTACAGCTTGTGTGTTATCTAACTCAAGGATCACTTGCATAAAATTAGACCTGTTAATAACAGTCTGTATTTATCTGCTGGAACCTGTGTTCTGAGAGTCTGCCTTCCAATCTATCTGCAAATATACAGCGCTATATATATATATATATATATATATATATATATATATATATATATATATATATATGGTTTTAGAGTTTGTACTGTTAATTGTTGCTTAGATCTCTGTTGAAACTGTTTTCCTCACTCTTTGATATTTTTCTGTGTCTTCAGTTGGTATAACTGTTTTTTACAGCCTGTGTGTTATCTAACTCAAGGGTCACTTGCATAAAATTAGACCTGTTAGTAACTGCATGCATTTAATTGCTGGAACATATGTTCTGAGAGACTGCCTTCCAATCTATCTGCAAATATACAGAGCTGAGTATTTTTTTTTGGTTTTAGAGTTTGTTAATTGTTGCTTAGATCTCTGTTGCAATTCTTGTCTCCCTTTTTTGAGAAACTGCTTTCCAATCTATCTACAAGTATACAGAGCTAAGCATATTTTTTGGATTTAGAGTTTGTACTGTTAATTGTTGCTTAGACCTCTGTTGAAACTGCCCCAACCCTATTTTTTGCCGTGTCTTCAGTTGATATAACTGTTTTTTACAGCTTGTGTGTTATCTAACTCAAGGATCACTTGCATAAAATTAGATCTGTTAGTAACAGCCTACATTTAATTGCTCGAACCTGTGTTCTGAGAGACTGCCTTCGAATCTATCTGCAAATATACAGAGATGAGTATTTTTTTTTTGGTATTAGAGTTTCTTAATTGTTGCTTAGATCTCTGTTGAAACTGTTGTCTCCCTTTTCTGAGAGACTGCTTTGTAGTCCATCTGCAAATATACAGAGCTGAGTATATTTTTTCATTTTAAAGTCTGTGCTGTTAATTGTTGCTTAGATCTCTGTTGAAACTGCCCCCCCCCCTATTTTTTGCCATGTCTTCAGTTGGTATAACTGTTTTTTACAGCTTGTGTGTTATCTAACTCAAGGATCACTTGCATAAAATTAGACCTGTTAGTAACAGCCTGCATTTATTTGCTGGAACCTGTGTTCTGGGAGACTGCCTTCCAATCTATCTGCAGATATACAGAGCTGAGAATATATATTTTGGTTTTAGAGTTCATTAATTGTTGTTTAGATTTCTGTTGAAACTGTTGTATCCCTGTTCTGAGAAAATGCTTTCCAATCTTTCTGCAAATTTACAGAGCTGAGTATATATTTTTTTGTTTTAAAATTTGTACTGTTAATTGTTGCTTAGATCTCTGTTGAAACTGCCCCCCCCCCCTATTTTTTGCCATGTCTTCAGTTGGTATAACTGTTTTTTACAGCTTGTGTGTTATCTAACTCAAGGATCACTTGCATAAAATTAGACCTGTTAGTATCAACCTGCATTTAATTGCTGGAACCTGTGTTCTGAGAGACTGCCTTCCAATCTATCTGCAAATATACAGAGATGAGTATATTTTTGGTTTTACAGTTTGTTCTGTTAATTGTTGCTTAGATCTCTGTTGAAACTGTTTTCCCCACCCTCCCCTCTATTTTTTGCCCTGTCTTCAGTTGGTATAACTGTTTTTTACAACTTGTGTGTTATCTAACTCAAGGATCACTTGCATAAAATTAAACGTATTAGTAACAGCCTGCATTTAATTGCTCGAACCTGTGTTCTGAGAGACTGCCTTCCAATCTATTTGCAAATATACAGAGCTGAGTATTTTTTTTTATTTTAGAGTTTGTTAATTGTTGTTTAGATCTCTGTTGAAACTGTTGTCTCCCTTTTCTGAGAGACTGGTTTCCAATCTATCTGCAAATATACAAGCTGAGTATATGTTTTTGGTTTTAGAGTTTGTACTGTTAATTGTTGCTTAGACTTCTTTTGAAACTGTCCCCCCTATTTTTGCCGTGTCTTTAGTTGGTATAACTGTTTTTTGCATCTTGTGTGTTATCTAACTCAAGGATCACTTGTATAAAATTAGACCCGTTAGTAACAGCCTGCATTTAATTGCTAGAACCTGTGTTCTGAGAGACTACCTTCCAATCTATCTGCGAATATACAGAGCTGAGTATTTTTTTTTGGTTTTAGAGTTTGTTAATTGTTGCTTAGATCTCTGTTGAAACTGTTTTCCCTACCCAACTCTATTTTATGTCGTGTCTTCAGTTGGTATAACTGTTTTTTACAGCTTGTGTGTTATTTAACTCAAGGATCACTTGCATAAAATTAGACCTGTTAGTAACAGCCTGCATTTAATTGCTGGAACCTGTGTTCTGAGAGACTGCCTTCCAATCTATCTGCAAATATACAGAGCTGAGTATATATTTTTTTTGTTTTAGAGTTTGTTAATTGTTGCTTAGATCTCTGTTGAAACTGTTGTCTTCCTTTTCTGAGAGACTGCTTTCCATTCTATCTGCAAATATATAGAGCTGAGTATACTTTTTTGCTTTTAGAGTTAGTACTGTTAATTGTTGCTTAGATCTCTGTTGAAACTGGTTCCCCCACCCCGGTTCTATTTTTTACCGTGGCTTCAGTTGGTATAACTGTCTTTTACAGCTTGTGTGTTATCTAACTCAAGGATCACTTGCATAAAATTTGACCTGTTAGTAATAGCCTGCGTTTAATTGCTGGAACCTGTGTTCTGAGAGACTGCCTTCCTAGCTATCTGCAAATATACAGAGCTGAGTATATTTGTTTGATTTTAGAGTTTGTACTGTTAATTGTTACTTAGATCTCTGTTGAAACTGTTTTGTCCGACCCACCATCCCTATTTCTGGCTTGTAGTTTACATTTGGTGGCTTTTGCATTTGCCCACCCCACTGTTGCTTTGATCTGGGACACTCCCCTAGTCCCTCTTTTTTACCACATTCTACCTAATATACTCTTTCTGCACTTGCTTTTAGTTCTTTTTTATTTAGTTGCATTTTTTTAAATTGTGTTTGATCTAATATTGCTACATACTCAAGTGTGCTAGCTTGCACTGCATATGAATTGTTTTTACTACTGTTTTTGCTACTTTTCTGTAAAAAAAAATGTAAGCCTGTTTCCTACATTTCCTGTAACCAGTGATCCAGATTTAGATTTGTTGTATTCAGGACTGTATGTAGCTTTTGAGCCCCCCAAGCCTTTCTATGTTGGAGGGAAGCCTTCTAGCTTATCAGTGGGAGGGGTAAGCAATAGGTAACCTGTCTACCACATAAGGAGTGGTTCTGGCTCAGAAATTGTAGTTATTGGCCATTTGGGCAACCTCTTTCATCTCTTTCAACTTTCTGATTTGAAAGCCTGCATTTGCACTTGTTTCTGTCCTGTAACTCATCTAGTGCAGATACAGATTCTTAGTTTTAGCACTTAAATTTGCTTATTCATGCTCAGCACTTGTTTAGAACTTGTAAGCACTAAATAAGCTACTAATGACTTTGCAGTCAACCTTCCTCATTATCTAGAGGAAAACAGTTTTTGTACTTACTCTGTCATTGTTCATGTGGGTGTGAATGACCTGAGATGTACCTCCCTGGACTACATGAAATGAGACATGGAAGAGCTCTCCGATCTTGTAGCCCAGGCAAGCATGACTCTAGCCCTGAGTAGCATTCTGCCATCACCCAGAATGATACCGCAGTACAAGGACAAAATGATTGACTTCAACAATTGGCTAAGCTTCTGGTGTCATTCTAAGGGGATCCAGTATCTGTCTGCTTGGGATGACATGGTCGACAGACCACGATTCTTTGCCACAGATGGCCTGCACCTGTCACCCCTGGGATTACGGATACTGGCTAAGGCTCTTGCTGCCCCTATAGTGCCTTTTTTAGGCAAGGTTCAAATAACAAGTTCACCACCATAACAGGAACAGGCAAGCAAAAACTGAGGGTAATGCAACTCAACGCTAGAAGTCTAAATCTCAAAATGCACTCACTCGAGGCACTCCTTAAAATGGAGAACATTGATATCTGTGCAGTGACTGAGACCTGGGTCAAGGCTCCAGAGAGCACCCCTGCACTACCAGGCTATAACTCATACCACACTTTTCGGCCATGTAACCTGAACTGAAACACCAAAGGCGGAGGTGTGTCCATATTCATTAAGGACATCCACACCTCCAGGCTAGTTGCTCAGCATAATGCATCCGAGGTTATCCAAGTGCAACTAACTCTGGGAAAAACTGCAATCCAAATTGTAGCTTGCTACAGATCCCCCACCATGCCCCAGGATTCCCACTCCACTTTTCTTGATGTACTGGTAAATATTAGGGTTCAACCAAACATCCTAATAATGGGCAACTTCAACTACCCCACCATTAACCTGGAAAACTACTCGTGTACCAACTCCTTAGCTCAACACTTTCTGGAATTCATAAACTCCAATGTCCTGGATCAACTTATCCACACCCCCACCAGGGGCAACAATATCCTAGATCTAGTCATTACCAACATGAGTGACCGGTGTTCCACACCTGAAGTCAACTCCTCGTTGGTCCGATCATAAGCTAATCACCCTTGATATCCACATCCCGCCCCCACCCCCCATTAAAGAAACCACGGTAAAACATTTCTCCAAAGCTAACTTCATGCTTCTTAATACAGATGTGGTGAACTTCATGACACCCATGCAGATGGACAATACAATTACAACTTTTGAATCCTACACAAATGCACTCTATAAGCACTTACATGAGTGCATGGATCGTGCTATCCCAAACAGAACCAAGAAGCTATCCTCTAAAAAAAGGAAGCCAATCTGGTGGTCCCTGCCATAAACAAATTGTACAACAAAAGGAAGAAACTGTTGCAAAAAAGAGTACAATCCCATGAGTGGAGGAGCTGCCTGGTCAGCCTCAGTAAGAAGCTGAGATCCCTTATAAGATCCTCCAAAGCTAGCTACGAAAACAAAATCATTATTAATTCTAAGGACAAACACAAAGCATTCTATAGCTATGTCAAGAATCCCAATGGCAACACCCAGATCTGCTCTGAGTTACAGCACAATGGCATGAAAATTACAAAGCCAACTGATATTGCCAGCATCCTGGCAGATAGGTTCAGTGCTAACTTTACCCTCCCCCCCCACTCCCTAAAGGACCCATATCTATACAGGAAGAATGCAGAGTCCCTGTAATCACAATTATGCAGGTAAAAGCTGCACTCTCTAAAGCCAAAAACACAGCATCCATGGGACCGGACAACATCCCAGGCTGCGTTTTACATGAACTTCAAAATGAACTGGCTCCCCACTTAAGCACCATGTTCAATAATAGCCTCACATCAGGCTTTGTGCCCACTGACTGGTGCACAGCAACAGTTACCCACTCCACAAAGGGGGAGCCACCACTGATCCCGGGAACTCTCGACCTATTAGCCTGATGAGCCTGGTCTGCAAGGCCATGGAACGTGTCATCATGGAACTCATAAACAAAGACATTGGTAACCTCCAAACTCTGGATCCCACCCAGTTCAGGTTTGTGAAAGGCAGATCATGCCTCCTGAACCTGATCGACTTCTTTGAGGCAGTCACCAAAGCCGTAGATGAGGGTAAGGTGGTTCACACAGCCTATCTTGACCACCATCCCCCATTCTGGAATTATAGCTAAACTCACTAAACTAGGTATAAATCCCTACATCACTAGATGGGTTGCCAACTGGCTCACTGACAAAACCCACACTGTAAAAGTTGAAGACTCCAAATCTGACCTTAAAGCAGTGATAAGTGGAGTACCACAGGGTTCTGTCCTGGGACCTCTCCTGTTTGGAATCTACTTCTCTGAAGTACAGGCTAACACAGAAGGCCTATGGCTAATGAAGTTCACAGATGACTGCAAAATAGGAGCCATAGTCAAGTCCCCAAATGATGTGGACATCCTACAGAAGGGCCTCGCTGAGACAGATGCCTCGTGTCAGAACCATGGCCTCAAGCTTAATGCCAAAAAGTGCAGTGTCATCTCCTTGGGTAAAAACTCTGTACCCATGAATTACCACATAGGCAGCAATCTACTTAACACTGAATGTGTGATAAGAGACCTAGGGACCCAGGTGGACAGTAGTCTTTCCTTTGATAGTAACATTGCCACAGTAGTCAGGAAATCCTTCTACATGGCACACCTCATCATAAAAGAGTTCTCATCCAGGAAAAAAGAGGTCATTGTTCCCCTCTACTCTACACTCATTAGACGCATTAAAGAGTACAATGCCCCTTTTGGAATGTATCTCTCAAGACATCTGCAACAGCTGAAAAGGCCACAGAAGTACCTCACAAAGAGGATTACTGGCCTCAAACAAATGCTCTACACTGACCACCTCAAAAAACTCCAGCTTTTCTCCATAGCATATTGCCTACTCTGAGGTGATCTCTGCCTAACATATAAACCTATGTCAAATTCAGAGCTGTTGGACATGCTATACCTAAAGAAATCCCAATCCCTCTGAGCTACACGCTCTAGGGGCCTAAACCTTGTCACCACAATAAACAGGACATTCTGGAGGGATAGATTCCTGTCCCAGAGACTTTCCATTCTCTGAAACAGGCTACCCATCTATGTCAAGCAAAGTTCATCATTAGCACTCTTCAAGAAAAATCTTGATGAGTGGATGAGAAATAGGAAATACACCCCAGGGATCACTTCTGTGTCTCTGCTCGACAGTGGCACAGGAAAATAACTTTCTTGGGTGGCATAAGACAGGGAACCTTGTTGGCTAGGCTTACATAGGCCCTTGGGCTGATAGCCTAGTACCTGCCTATGAACCTTTGATCTCTGCTTGACCTACAAAGCCATGTTTGACCCAGCTCTGTTAGAAATGCTGCATATAAATAAATCCCAATCCCTCCACACCACACAATCCAGAGAACTCAACCTCATTACCACAATCAACAGAACATGCTGGAGGGACAGGTTCATAACCCAAAGGCTGCCCATGCTATGGAATAGACTTCCCATACATGTCAAACAGAACACCTCACTGGTCCTCTTCAAGAGAAATCTTGATGAGTGGTGGGAACTAGAAGATTCACCTCAGGGATCACTCCAGTGGCTCTGCTCGACAGAGACACTGAAAACTAAGGTCAGGTGGCATGATGCCAGGGTAATACTATGGTCTAGGCTTGTAAAGGCTCCAGGGCCATTAGCCTAGTACACACCTATGAACCTGTGCCAGCCTTTCCCAGGAGTGTGTGTGTGTTTGTGTGTGTGTGTTTGTATATAAATCAAACCTCAAAGTGTGTGTGTGTGTGTTTGTGTGTGTGTGTGTGTGTGTGTGTGTGTGTGTGTGTGTGTGTGTGTGTGTGTGTGTGTGTGTGTGTGTGTGTGTGTGTGTGTGTGTGTGTGTGCCAGCTGTTGGACAGGGACACGAAGCACTGGTTAGACTGAGAAGGTGCTGGAGGTTTTGGCTTGATCACTCAGCTGAGATCTCAATCCTATAGCTGTGCCAGTGGGGAGTCTTATTGGGGATCTGGAGAAAGAGGGAGAAACCAGTCCCAGACTGAGTGTGGTCTCTGTGTGCTTTTAAGGGAAATTGTACTTTACTGTGTGTGTATTTGTCATCCTCCCAGTGTGTTCATTCCCCACTGTTACCAGTGGTGAGGATTGAGGATCCTTGATTATTGGGCTAGTGCAGGGGCATCACAGCCACCATCAAGCTATCTACTGGATAAAAGTCTGGAATGGCCTTTCCTTCTTTAGTCATGTTACCTCACCCATGTGAACCAAGGCAATACCCATATCCTCTGCTGTCAGTAATGATATGCACATTCAGGTCACTCATTATCAATACCAGTTCATGTTTCATGCTTTATCCATTAGGTCCTGCGTCTGCTGTCTGAATGCAGTCTTTTCCTTACTATCATAACCCTGCTGTGCAGCATAGGCTGAGATTATGAATATTGCCATATTGTCACACTGGACTCTGATTGCCACGAGTCTGTCACTTATTCTCATGACATCCCTCAGTGTATTCTGAAGCCTCTCCCTCACCTCAGTTCCCACACCATTTCTAGTAATTCCTGCTCTTGAGTAGGCTCTGGATCCCAAGCCAAGAGGGCTTGCTATACTGCCTTTCCATCTTGTTTCCTGGCTACATAGAATGTCCAGCCTCCTACTTACCATAATTTCATTCACTTCCAAACTGCATCCTGTCCGTGAACCTACACTGAGTGCAACAATTCTTAGTTCATGTTTGTCAGTTTGATTGGCTTTGCATCCAGCTTTCATTCAACAGAGCTATCCCAGGCAACACAAGCTGAAAAATTTGACATAGTCAGCAAGTAGCTTATTGACCCAGGGCTACTGGACTTTATGGAGGCACACTCTGGTCAATAGGGTCACATACACCCCTTCTATTATTAGCATGCATCCCTGGTGTAGGTTGGAGTAGACCATATCTTCAACCCACTTATCACTGTCAAATATCCAAGCCCCTTTAACAACATTAGTCAACACAACCAAATCCCCTAGAGTCAGTGCTTACACCACTGACTTACTAGTCTTGATACTAATACATATAAACCACCATTGCTTTCTGCCTTTGTTAAATGTCTGGACTTGGTGATGTAACCTGACCCTGATCGATCTTAGTACAGAAAAACATTTAGACATGAGGGTGTATACACATTACTTACATTGTCATGGTATATTCAGCTGAACAGAAGGCTACAGAAGATATAGGTAGTCATCTATATGACTCCCCCTGCAAATTGCCCCATGCCCATACTCAGATAATGAATCACTTCTGTATCATTTCAAGGGTATCTCCCTCTTTATAGTGCCATTAGACCAAATTTGAAAGATCTTCTTTTGACACTTGGACAGGAATTTTTATATGCTACTTAAAAAGAGCAACCATGTTACATCATATTCACCTGTCATACTTTTGGGTTCTCGTAAATGTGAATGGGGACATACTATGTGTGGAAGCTGTGGCATACAGAATTATCCATACTGTAATTATATTACTGCTTATTAAACAGACCTGTGGGACCATGTCTCAGTAGGAAAGACTGGAATCAGTTGCAATGAAATTCAAGGCTAATATTCAGGCCATCACCAGTCTATCAAAATTGAAACTGCTGTAGACCATTTGAGGGTTCAGTATTATGAAGTTTCTGTCAAGGTGGGCTTGCTCATAACTTCAAAGCAAAGGCTATGCAGTATATAATTCATCTCTGCCATATGCTAGTTATGGCTGCCCTACAGCTTCCCTCTCTCATACACAACCTCATGAGGGATACCTTTCAGGAGTCCTAACTCCAAAACAGAGAATTTATTAAATGAAAACATCAAAGCTGTACTTTTATTTTTTCCAGCATTATCTGATGATAATAAGGAGGCTTCTGAAATTCCTATTAAGAAACAGGAGCTACTCACCAATACATCTAAGATGAAAGCAAATTGAGTACAAGGGATCAATTGCTAAATAACAGAGATCTTTAAGAATTTGACCCCTCAGGTTATGAGTCTGAATGTCTCTGACTCAGAATAATTGCCCCTCTTCCACAGTACACTTGCTTTTGGATCCTGTATGACAACTGGGTAAGGGACCTGAGTTTTATAATGGTTATCATCCAGGTACCCTTCTTAATATAAACTACAAACTATTTATAAGGTTAACTATAAAAACTGTGCAAATCAGTTTTGTGAGTAATGACTTACTTGAACCGAAATGCCAAAAATCTGCACACCGTTTTCTTACAACTCTGGATGCGGTAATGTCTGTATGTCAAATTCAATGTTATTGACATTACCTGGATGTCCAGAGATGTACTACCATAGTTTTGCAAGGTGAAGCTTCCCTGCAGCCCCCAAACCTCCTGTTAACTACATATTCTAACTCGAAATCACACTACATTGAGGGAATGTGTATTTTCCCAATCCCCACTGTAGTGTGATCCAGTTATAAACCCCGATGCTCAAAACCATGATGCTCAAAACCATGAACACAAGCTATGTCTTCACGTTTCAGAGGTGATGTGATTTCCACTCACAATTTTAAAATTTTGCACCTTTACCCTCAACCTTATGACTGATGGTAAGGTGACTTTCAAGCATTTGATTGTAAACCTATTTATAATAATACTATGAGTAGCTGAGATAAGGACATATATCCCAACCTTTATCCATCTTAACCAGGCCAGTTTTGTATGTGGGCATATCCATTGGAGTAATTTGTTCCATTTTGTTAGTGGATGCAGATGAGGGCCAGAGAGCAAATGTCAAGAGCAAACTATTTTTGTAAGCAGAAGTAGCTACTGATCGGAGGGTTAGAAGGCTGGCATGATAGTGAAGGACACAGCCTGACAGACACAAGGTACAGGGTTTGATTTTCACCTTTGAGGGAAATTGATTAGACTTAAAATGGTCCATAAGGGCAGCTGACCTAGTACTTACCTAGGCTATGAACCTATAATGTGAGATGCCTATATATATGTTTGATACTCTTAACAGGTTCAGGCTTCCTATAACCTCAGACAAATACTTCAAGCTATACATGTATTGTTTCTGAACTTCCTTGGGAAACTGGCAGGCTTATCCTTTAGATCCTTTGCATTTACCCTTGCAAATAAGCCTTTGCTGTTTCTTTCAGGCAAAGCAATATTGTGCCCTGGGGCACCAACCCCATTCTGCCCTATGTCTATAACTGATTACAAGCCGATCACTTTAGGACAGCTTAGCAGTTTAACAACTTACATGCTGTAATTAAATTATTGTAATTGCAATTGCTTAATAGGAAGTTTGCAGACTATCTAATGGTCTTTCATTCCTTTTTCTTAAGTACCCAGCTTGGTAAATTATTAATAACACAAGCAACTTCAAGATGCCTCAGTGTTGAGTGTTTTTAAATAGTCTCTTAAAATGTAGTAGCATAGTTAGGACAGGGGAAGGGGGCAACTGCCCCAGGTGCAAAGCTAGGGGTATGTCTTTGGTCATCCTATCCTTTTCTTCAGTGCATATCAGCTTTTTAAAGCCAGCATTGAATTTACAGTCAAACTTGAGCACCAAAGAGCTCCCTGTGTGGTCTAAAGTAAACTGTAGTGGACTGCTTGCTACATTTGTAGCAAACAGTTTAATCCAGTTTAAAAGAAAAAAAAATGTTTTTCTTTTTTTTTTTAACTAAAGTCTGAGTGTTTGTGTAGTGGTTTGTATGAGTTATAAACTGACTGTATCAGCTACAGTTTGCTACAGTTATAAATTAAAAAAAGAGTTGCTGTTCTCTTTTAAGTTAAATCTGAGTGCTATAGCACTCCATGTAGGGTATAAGAAGCTGCTTGCTGCAAATGTAAATTCTTACTTGGAAAATGTTTCAGTTTCTCATGCTGGTTCATATGTTTGGACAGGTACATATTAAAAGTGGCATTATATTTTATTAAGGGTTTTAATAACAGAAGAGCAGAGAGGAATGATAGTATCTTTGGATCTGGAGAATATGCCTTTGGTGATCAACTAGGCCATGTAGAAGGTCTTTTTTAACAATAGTAAATATATGATGGTTAAAAAAGAGTTCATTTTCCACAGGACTGCTTAGATCCCTAATGATAGTGTCACTTACGAGTGTGTTATTCTTTATATGAGTGATGGATGGGTTGTCTTGTTTACCAAAGGATGTAATACTTCACTTTTATATTTAGCTTAAGAGCACTGCCTTGGCATAATTATTTGTTTCTCCATGTTAGTTCCTCTTGTAGTCCTTCCAAGAGCTGATGATATTCCCATATGCAGCAGTCTGCAAGCATGCACAGCCGAAGACCTTTGACCTCAGCCTTGACATTGTAGAAGTAGATGCCCTATAGAGATGGTCCAGAAACTGAGCTCTGAGGGTCACACTAGTAACAGGTCTTTTGGAGAGGAGCACACCTTCAATTCTTATTTGTTGGGTTCTGTTTATGAACCAGTTTGTTACCTTGTGGGTTGCATAAGGATTTGCATTTAGATTGATTAATTTGTCTATGATATCTGAATGTAAAATGGCACTAAATGCTTTGGCCAGGTTGGGGTAAGCTGTGAACATTATTTTATTTTCATCTAATGCATTGCTAACCTTTTCAAAGATGTCTACTTGGTTAAGCAGGCAGGATCATCTTTTCACAAACCCACAATGGTTTGGGTAAAGGGATTGTAAATTGCCAGTGTCATTGTTTATGAGTTCCGTAATGATGCAGTCCCTTATTATACAGATTATACTAGTGAGGTTTATAGGTCTACAGTATTCATACAGACAAGAAGGTACCCTGGCATATTGTCAGGGTCCAGAGGGCATCTATTCTCACCTAACTAATGCACTCAGAAGTTGGTGCCAATCTGACACAAATGCAATGCCAAGTTCAAACTCAAGTCACTATGGTGGAACCCTAGTAACAACAAGCTACTCTGAGGCGATAAATATTATATAGTGCCTTTATAATTTGATCACACATGTAATGTTCTGACAGTGAGGGCATGATGTCGTGGAGGGAGGAGTTAGGGGAAGAGGGGAAAAGTTTAAGCTAAATTTATTTGCAAGCATGTTGTCTATGTCCTGATTAGAGCATGTGGTTTTGTTATGCAATAGCTCTGTAGAATGCTGAATATTGTTTCTTAGGTTCCTGATATGGGTAAAGAAATACATTTGGGTGTCTTTGGCAGTGGTTGTAATATTCATTTAATTTTGTACTTGGCCTTGGTAGATTTGATTTTAATTGTAGGTTCCCTGTTTAAGTTTATTTTTTAAGTTCAGCTTTGGGGTGTTGTTTTTTTAGTTTGTTTCTACTGGTGAGGAGTTTTTTTATATAGTTTGTTTAATTGGGATTACACCAAGTGATTCCAGTTTAAAAGAATGGTGTTTGTGATATGCCACAAAATTATCACCCCTTAATTTTAACTGGTATATTAGGAAAGAGCTTTGGGTTCTGTCTTTCCATTTAGATCATATGCTTCCTCTCATTGCATCAGAAGGGTGCTGAAATGATTTTCTGAGTCTGTAAATGAGATATCCTGACGTCACATTGAGTTACATGTCATATGTCTTAACTCTCACCAGAGACTTATGCACAATTTGCCTTGTAATGAGAGGACATGAACCAGGAGTTCAGCAGTACATTAATCACAGATGCATTTAAGTAGACATATTTAAAGTAAAATGTGCATTAAAGCATATTTCTATTTCTAAAGAATCACTGAAAACTACATCAGTGAGATTTAATGGAACAGTAATATTATTTTGTTTTGCTTTGAGATGACACACTGGAAAAGATCTTATCAAACAACAATACCGATGTTTGTTTATTCTGAGATTTGTTTAGAATGATAGTTTGTTTAATCCTCTGTGGCAACATATTTAACCTTTTCTTATTCACTAAAGTGGATTTTTGAAGTTTCTGTATATTCATTTTTATCGGTTAATTAGACTGTAAACTCTCTTCTGTCACTAAAGAAGAGATGGACACTTTTGCTGGTTTTATTCTGATATGTAATTATATAGTAATGGTCTTCAGCAATGGTTAAGCACACATTTTGCAGACTGTTTCCAAGGTGTTGCTTCATTTGTTGCAATGAAATTAGGCAATTTGATTGAATTTAGAGACTTTTTAGAATTAACAGTATTGAAATCAAATGTTTTCACTGCTGGTGGAACTGGGGGTCCAAACAAGATATTAAAGGAAATGACTGAGTGATCAGAGGTAGCCAAAGGACCTTGAGCTTCAGTATTGTTGATCAGACAATTCTTATTCATTAATGTAATATCCAAAATGTGTCAATTATGTCTCTGAAGATCGACCAACTATGTAAATGTATTCAAAAGTACAATGTCCAAAAACTCATAGCCATTGTGACTGTTACTAGTCATTGTGTCCCGGCTGATGTACAGCTAATTAAAATCAACAAATATTATGGAAAGGCTTTCTGTTAAACAATTACTCAGACAGCCTAAAAGTCTTGTGTTGTTCACTGCTCTTGGTGGGGGACTGATGACACAAAATAAGCCTTAGCTGAGGTATATGAGACAAACTGCCAGTAGTAATAACTAATTTATCTGTGTCAAAATCAATATAAATGAGGCTGCCTTTTAAAGAAGAATTAAAAAATGCTGACACCATTCCTTCCTTCTCTGTGGTCAAAGACATACAAATTCTGAAAAATGTGTTAAAATATGTTGGAAGCATTCCATGCCTCATTTATAATAAGTAAACCTTAGTTGTCTCTGGTTATCACTGCTTCCAGATCATTTCTTTTGTTAGCCAAACATTAAGCAGTTGTATAAAAATCCTTTACAACATTATGAATTAGGGTGTTTATACACATAATGCCCTTGTTTACTGCAAAAAAGTCAATAGTTGATATCTTTGAAAGCAAACACCTTCCTCCAAGATAGCATATGTGTTGGCTATCCATTTCAAACAAGTTTTTATTTTATCTGCATTACTTTTCTATATCATAATAATGTCCAGCTTGTTCTTAAGACAATACTGTTACAAATTGCTGTTAAAGATTCTGGTCTTTGCAAACTCATAATCTGTTAGCCTAGGCGATGGCATGATTTTGCTCCACATTAAATCAATGATTTTAACCTTGCTCATTCCTGATAGCTGACAGTGTGTGTGCTTAACAGGGGTGAGGTTCAGTTTAGTAACACCTATGTTAAATAAACTAGCTTATTTGCTATTTGTTTGCATAACATCTTGGGCAGAAATTCCAGCACTTCTGAAACTCTTAACCCCACTAAACACTACAGTATAATCTTGCCTTTGTTAAGAGCTGTAATACTATGAGGCAACAGTTTCACCATTCATCATGTAAGACTAAAAGAGCCGAAGGAGGAGAAGAGGCGGAAGACATGGCCAAAGGCAGGAGGAGAGGAGAAAGGCTAGGACTGTGGTAGTGAGGGTCGGAACTTTGAATGTTGGCAGTATGACTGGTATAGGGAGAGAGCTAGCTGATATGATGGACAGAAGGAAGGTTGGTATATTGTGTGTGCAAGAGACTAGATGGAAGGGGAGTAAGGCTAGGTGTATCGGAGGTGGGTTCAAATTGTTTTATCCTGGTGTGGATGGGAGGAGAAATGGTGTTGGAGTTATTCTGAAGGAACAGTATGCTGAGAGTGTTTTGGAGGTGAAAAGAGTGTCGGATAGAGTGATGTTTATGAAGCTGGAAATTGATGGTGTAATGATGAATGTTGTTAGTGCATATGCTCCACAAGTTGGGTGCGCAGTGGATGAGAAAGAAAAATTTTGGAGTGAATTGGATGAAGTGGTGATGACTGTACCCAAGGGTGAGAGAGTGGTGATTGGAGCAGTTTTCAATGGGCATGTTGGTGAAGGGAACAGAGGTGATGAGGAAGTGATGGGTAGGTATGGTGTTAAACAAAGAAATGCAGAAGGTCAGATGGTAGTGGATTTTGTGAAAAGGATGGATATGGCTGTGGTGAATACGTATTTTAACAAGAGGGAAGAGCATAGGGTGACATACAAGAGTTGAGAAAGATGCATACAGATGGATTATATCTTATGTAGGAGGGCCAGTTTGAAGGAGATTGGAGACTGTAAAGTGGTGACCAGAGAAAGTGTCGTTAGGCAGCATAGGATAGTGGTTTGTAGGATGACGTTGGTTATCAAGAAGAGGAGGAGGAGTGTGAAGGCAGCACCAAGTATCAAGTGGTGGAAATTGAAAAAGGGTAATTGTGAGGTGGAGTTCAGGGATGAGTTAAGGCAGGCACTGGGTGGCAGTGAAGAGTTACCAAATAGCTGGGTAACTACAGCAGAGCTAGTAAGGGAGATGGCTAGAAAGGTGCTTGGTATCACATCTGGACAGAGGAAGGACGACAAGGAGACATGGTGGTGGAATGAGGAAGTACAGGAGAGTATACAGAGAAAGAGGTTAGCAAAGAAGAAGTGGGATTGTCAAAGAGATGAAGAAAGTAGACAGGAGTATAAGGAGATGAGGTGCATGGCAAAGAGAGAGGTGGCGAAGGCTAAGAATAAGGCATATGAAGAGTTGTATGAAAGGCTGGACACTAAGGAGGGAGAAAAGGAGGACACTAAGGAGGGAGAAAAGGACCTGTACCAATTGGCTAGACAGAGGGACCAAGCTAGGAAAGATGTGCAGCAGGTAAAGGTGATAAAGGATAATAAGGGAAACATACTCACAAGCGAGGAGAGTGTGTTGAGGAGATGGAAAGAGTACTTTGAGGGGTTGATGAATGAAGAGAATGAGAGGGAGAGAAGGTTGGATGATGTAGGGATAGTAAATCATGAAACACAATGGATTAGCAAGGAGGAAGTAAGGATAGCTATGAAGAGAATGAAGAATGGAAAGGCTGTTGGCCCAGATGACATACCTGTGGAAGCATGGAGGTGTTTAGGTGAAATGGCAGTGGAGTTTTTAACCAGGTTGTTTAATGAAATCTTGGAAAGTGAGAGAATGCCTGAGGAATGGAGAAAAAGTGTTTTGGTACCGATTTTTAAGAATAAGGGTGATGTGCAGAACTGTAGTAACTACAGAGGGATAAAATTGATCAGTTACAGCATGAAGTTATGGGAAAGAGTAGTGGAAGCAAGGTTAAGATGGGACGTGATGATTAGTGATCAGCAGTATGGTTTCATGCCAGGAAAGAGCACTACAGATGCGTTCTTTGCTCTGAGAGTGTTGATGGAGAAGTACAGAGAATGTCAGAAGGAGTTGCATTGTGTTTTTGTAGACTTAGAGAAAGCATATGACAGGGTGCCTAGAGAGGAGTTGTGGTATTGTATGAGGAAGCCAGGAGTGTCAGAAAAGTATGTAAGAGTGGTACAGGATACGTATGAGGGTAGTGTGACAGCAGTGAGGTCTACGGTGGGAGTGACGGATGCGTTTAAGGTGGAGGTGGGGTTGCATCAAGGATCAGTTCTGAGCCCTTTCTTATTTGCAATGGTGATGGACAGGTTGACAGATGAGATCAGACAGGAGTCCCCGTGGACTATGATGTTTGCAGATGACATTGTGATCTGTAGTGAGAGTAGGGAACAGGTGGAGGAGACCTTGGAGAGATGGAGATATGCTCTAGAGAGAAGAGGAATGAAGGTCAGCAGGACTAAGACAGAATATATGTGTGTGAATGAGAGGGAGGATAGAGGAATGGTGAGGATGCAAGGAGTAGAGGTGGTGAAGGTGGATGAGTTTAAATACTTGGGGTCAATAGTTCAGCGTAACGGTGAGTGTGGAAGAGAGGTGAAGAAGAGAGTACAGGCAGGATGGAGTGGGTGGAGAAGAGTGTCAGGAGTGATTTGTGACAGACGAGTACCTGTAAGAGTGAAAGGGAAGGTCTACAAGAGGGTAGTGAGACCAGCTATGTTATATGGGTTGGACACAGTGGCATTGACAAAAAGGCTGGAGTTTGAGCTGGATGTGGCAGAATTAAAGATGTTAAGAGTTTCACTGGGTGTGACGAGGGTGGACAGGATTAGGAATAAGTATATTAGAGGGTCAGCCCAGGTTGGAAGGCTTGGAGACAAAGCCAGAGAGGCACGATTACGTTGGTTTGGACATGTGCTGAGGAGGGATGCTGAGTATATTGGGAAAAAGATGCTAAGGATGAAGCTACTAGGTAACAGGAAAAGAGGAAGGCCTAAGATAAGGTTTATGGATGTGGTGAGAGAGGACATGCAGGTGGTTGGTGTGACAGAGCAAGATGCAGAGGACAGGAAGAAATGGAAACAGGTGATCTGTTGTGGCGACTCCTAATGGGAACAGCCGAAAGAAGATGATGATGATGATCATCATCATCATGTAAGACTAAAAGAGCATCGCCAGCATAATCACTTGTTGTAAAAGTCATTATGCACTTGTTGTGAGACATTATCAACAGTCCGAGATTTAATACTCCAAGATTCGTAACATCCTTATTAGGAGTATTAAATGCATCTACTTCTGAATTCCAACATGGTGGTAAAGTAATCCCCTCCTAAAACCCATCACTTTGGCTTCTTTAGGGCTTCCGTCTGTGTAGAATCAGGACTAATAATAGTATAAGAAAGTTTAGCTATCATTTCTTATTCAGCATTACACTGCTCTGATCTGAGCTGAAGAAGTTCTGTTATCATCGTGTTCAGTATCCAAAATTTTCCTGCAAAGTTAAATTACCATGCTATAATAGTATGTAATATAATATGCAACTATGATGTGCAAAGCTGTAGTAACTACAGAGGGATAAAAATGATCAGTAACAGCTTGAAGTTATGGGAAAGAGTAGTGGAAGCTAAGTTAAGAAGGGAGGTGATGATTAGTGATCAGCAGTATGGTTTCATGCCAGGAAAGAGCACTACAGATGCAATGTTTGCCCTGAGAGTGTTGATGGAGAAATATAGAGAAGGTCAGAAGGAGTTGCATTGTGTCTTTATGGACTTTGAGAAAGCATATGATAGGGTGCCTAGAGAGGAGTTGTGGTATTGTATGAGGATGTCAGGAGTGGCAGTCAAGTATGTAAGAGTGGTACAAGATATGTACGAGGGTAGTGTGACAGTGGTGAAGTCTGCAGTGGGAGTGACAGATGCATTTAAGGTGGAGGTGGGATTACATCAAGGATCAGCTCTGAGCCCTTTCTTATTTGCAGTGGTGATGGACAGGTTGACAGATGAGATCAAACAGGAGGCCCCATGGACTATGTTTGCAGATGACATTGTGATCTGTAGTGAAAGTAGGGACCAGCTTAAGGAGACCCTGGACAGGTGGAGATATGTTCTAGAGAGGAGAGGAATGAAGGTGAGCAGGACTAAGACAGAATATATGTGTGTGAATGAGAGGGAGGATAGAGGAATGGTGAGGATGCAGGGAGTAGAGTTGGCGAAGGTGGATGAGTTTAAGTACTTGGGATCAACAGGGTGGAATGGGTGGAGAAGAGTGTCAGGAGTGATTTGTGACAAATGGGTACCAGGAAGAGTGAAAGGGAAGGTCTACAAGAAGGTAGTGAGACCAGCTTTGTTATATGGGTTGGAGACAGTGGCATTGACAAAAAGGCAGGAGTCAGAGCTGGAAGTGGCAGAGTTAAAGATGTTAAGATTTGCACTGGGTGTGACAAGGATGGACAGGATTAGGAATCAGTATATTAGAGGATCAGCTCAGGTTGGATGGTTTGGAGATAAAGTCAGAGAGGCGAGATTGCATTGGTTTAGGCATGTGCTGAGGAGGGATGCTGGGTATATTGTGAAAAGGATGCTAAGGATGGAGCTGCCAGGTAAGAGGAAAAGAGGAAGGCCTAAGGTAAGGTTTATGGATGTGGTGAGAGAGAACATGCAGGTGGTTGGTGTGACAGAGCAATATGCCGAGAACAGGAAAAAATGGACACAGATGATCCACTGTGGTGACCCCTAATGGGAACAGCTGAAAGAGAAGAAGATAATATGCAACTATTTACTGAGGAAATATTAAAGTTTTCTTCTATAATTGGGGATTGCCGGTTAATCTAAGCAAGAGCAAGACTGGTTGGAAAAACATTTTGTATAGTCTGTAGATTTATATCAAACTTAGTAATTTGGCTTCCAAGTCATTATGAAAATATGACTCCAGTAGTAGTCCTGCACCATACTATAATACCCCTACATGGACTTCTACAACACCAACAATGACACAAGGCATAGGACTACATAATGAAGGTGCCTCAGTTCGTGGTTCCAAGCAACATAAGAATATGTTAGAACAATTAGCCACGATGGTAAACAATTGAGACCATGATAGTAAACAATTGAGACCATGATGGTAAACAATTGAGACTATACCAAAATGTTGACCCTGACAGAAAACAGTCTAATCCAACTGTTCCAGTCTATTAGTGTAGTTGCCTACTTCTAAGTCCCTAGTGTAATTAGAATAGACATAGATTTTATTTGCAACATAAAGCACTCCTTACTCCATCATCGGTTCAAACACAAAACTGCAAATCTATTTTAAGCCATCTAGTTTTCCCTATGGATTTAACAAATTAGGAAATGCCTTCAGCTAATAGTATTCTTTTACCACTATTACCTGCCAAGTAGTGTGAGCAATATAATTTTATTTACTGAGAGAACCCTAATACCTTGCATACTGTGAGGTAATCTGAATGGAAATATGCAGTAAATGCCAGCACAAAAAATACATAGCATCACATACTGTCTCTAATGAAAACAATTATAACACATCCTTGTACTCATAGTTAACAAAAACAGCAAAAATAAAATTTCTTAATTTATTATTTACAATCTAAATCGTACTCTATTCACAGAGGCTGTTTATGAGTTTAAAATTAATAACATCTCCTAAATGTGTACTGTTAATATTTGACTTGAATTTGAATAATGTACACAGGCATTCATTAACATACAAAGTAAGCCTATACACTCCATTTGTCTTAGAGCGACATGCAGCGATGCTCATTCTAAATGCAAGTAGTCAAGTAAGCCTACATGTTCAGCAGCACCTGTTCGTGGCCAGAACACTTGCTAGAACAGGTATATGGAGGTCTGAGCACCCATTATAAACAGCAGGTCATTTAGGCATGCAATCCCACTAAGTCAGTAATAAGCATGGACAACGCAAAAAAAGGCATGAGCAACTTGAATGACATAATTAACAGGCACAAATAAGTTAATAAGGAATGTGCAGTTAGACATAAATAGATCAGCGTGCAAATAGAAGTAATTAAATGTATTTTTATCTGTACAAGTAATCCTGTCTCCTTAGGGGCATGTAGATAATGAGAGGGAAATGCTGACAAATGATGTGAGGGGCACAACTACAGTGCAATAAGGAAGGCTAAATGTGATGCATGTAAAATGTATTTAAAGAGCACAGTTCAGGTAACAGCAAGTAGATACATCAAATGATATAGTGTATTCTGCAGTTATTGCACATCAGATGTGTATCCACAAAGTTATATGTTGTAACCAATGTGTCTTGTATTCCCTACCTATCATGTAAAATAATTTAAATAAACTCTAAAGCTGTTACCCAATGCATTTTAGAAAGGGACTTTTGTTGCTATTTGTTGTCATTTGTAAATTTAGAAAGACTATTGCATAATTAAAATTGTGTTAGCAAAACATGTTGTATATCAATGTAAATGACAGAATATTGTATGCAGTCACAAAATCTAACTGTGAAGTTTCCACTATACATTTCCCAAGGCATGCCCAGTAGATTGCCATAGTTAATTATATTCAGAATACCTAGCTACACCCATGCTGCAGGTATATGTAACTACTCTGCCATTGTAGTGTGTACTATGGGAGTAATCCAAGGTAATAAATTACATCCACGTGACTGATTTTCGAACATACATACAGGTTATAGAATAGTAAGGCTTTCAGTGCCTTATGTGTAAGAAGGAAAAAATGTTGATGCGGTTATGGCAGTGTACACACCTGTGACAATGTGAAAATATGGGGAAGAACCATGGACACCTGTAAAATCATTTCAATAATACAATAATAGTATTAATTGATGAAAAAAAATTGTTACAGTGACTTGCATGTTGTAAATGGAAGAAAGTTTGTGACTGTTCATGCAAGCTGTGTATGTATGTATGCATGTGTGTGTGTGTGTGTGTGTGTGTGTGTGTGTGTGTGTGTGTGTGTGTGTGTGTGTGTGTGTGTGTATATATATATATATATATATATATATATATATATATATATATATATCTATATATATATACTGTATTATAGGCACACGTCACCAGTAAGTGAACAAGCATGGACAGCAAAATACAAGGCAAGGGCAACTTGAAGAACATAATGCATATACAGAAATGCCACATTGACTATGATATAAAAAGAATGGCATCTGATATACATGGTAACTGTTGTCTAACAATAGCAAATATGACAAATATATATGCAAAGTTAGACATGATCATGTGACATGTACAAACATGTACATAAGTTCAAGATACAACTCATGTTTAGTCAGTCTTCTGACAAATGGGTTACAGTACATGTACATGAATGTCATTTTGTATGTATATATATACATATATATATATATATATATATATAGGTTCATAGGTTCATAGGTTCATACTAGGCTATCTGCCCAAGGGCATTTAATAGTTATGTGCCTTTCGCCACCCCTTTAGTTTGAATAAAAACTATGCCTATCATTTTGCTGTGCCTCTGTCAAGCAGTGACACTGAAGTAATCCCTGGGGTATATCTGCAATCTCCCATCCATTGGTCAAGATTCCTCTTGAACAAGGCCAGAGAGGTGCTCTGCCTCACATGTACCGGGATTTTGTTCCACAGCATAGGAGTCTCTGGGTGATGAATCTGTCCCTCCAGCACGTTCTATTTATAACCATGTCAAGGTTTAAGTCTCCGCCCTTGTGGTTCTGAGGGATCTAGATTTTTGAGGTGAAGCATATTCATCAAATCTGGGTTTGACATGGCCTTATATGTCAGGCACAGGTCACCTCTGAGCAAGCGGTATGAGACTGAATAGAGCTGGAGTTCTTTCAGTCGGGCAGCATAAGACATATTTTTGAGACCCTTTATCCTTTTGGTGAGGAACTTTGGGCCTTCAAGCTGCAGCAGGTGTCTGGTCAGATACATTCGAACGGGCATTGTACTCAATCATAGGTCTAATAAGTGATGAGTACAGGGGACGATGACCTCCTTGATCTAGATGTGAATCCTTCATGAACAGGTGGGTGATATAGAAGGTTTTCCTAACTACTTTAGCAACATGAGTGTCAAGCTACTGTCAACCTGGGTCCCCAGATCTCTGATGACTTTTTCTGTGCTCAGTGGATTGCCACCTATATGGTAGCTAGGTTTGCTTTTTCCCAAGGGTATGGACTATGCATTTTGCGCTTAACTTCAGGCCATGGCTCTGGCACCAGTTATCCGCTTCTGTGAGGCCCTTCTGGGGGATATCTGTGTCAGATGTGTTTTTAACTATGGCGCCCGGTTTGCAGTCATCTGCAAACTTTGTCAGACATAACCCTCCTGTGTTTGCTTGTACTTCAGAAAAGTAGATGCCGAACAAGAGTGGACCCAGGACTGAGCCCTGTGGGACACCACTTGTGACAGGCTTTGAGTCTGACATGGCTCCAGCAACTCTGACCCTGTGGGTTCTGTCACTTAGCCAGTTTGCAACCCATCTTGTGATGTATGGGTTTACATTCAAGCTGATGAGTTTTTCGATGATACCTGAGTGGGGTATTGTGTCGATATATATATATATATATATATATATATATATATATATATATATATATATATATAGGTCCCTTCAGTTGATTGAACTTTTAAAAGTTCGAAGTATATGGCTGAGACCATATGATCGAACTTTTAAAAGTTCGAATGGTCTGAATGGAGATCCCCGTACAGTGCAGAATGGGAAGATTTCCCATTTCCACAATGTAGTGCGATCTCGGAGTTGGTATATTTAAGTAGCGGGGGATGCAGGGGGCTTGCTCTGCTACAAATGTTTTGTTTTTGTGGGGGGGGTTGTTTATTTTTTTAAATGTTTGAACTTTTAAATGTTCGATGTTATTAGTTTTTTTTTTGTTTTTTTTTAAATATTAGAATGTTTAAATGTTCAATGTTATGGTCTTGGTCATATGCACTTCGAACATATAAAAGTTTGATCAACTGAAGTAGATCCACACACACAAACACACACACACACACACACACACACATACATATATATATATATATATATATATATATATATATATTTTTTTTTCACTATACATAGGATGTATTATGTATATAACAGAAATGGATAAGCAGCCCGGTTAAACAAAATTACATGCCAGTATTATGGTGTTATTGTGTTAGTTACTGGTGAAATGTAACAAATGTCAGGCTACAATTATTTTGTATGATGCATTTGTGGTACTGTAATTGATATGATTTGTGTCCTTCATGATGCAAATGCCACACCATACATGAAGACGTAAAAACTTATATCAAATTACACATGTGAATGCAGTATACCATAATGTTGTAACTGATATTTATCTCGGAAGTGTGCCTTGTTAAACATATTACTAATACCTGTATGACACTACAGTAACATACATCACACACAAGTAAAACTTTAATGTGCATTACTAAGTGATCTGTTGACAATTTACATTTCACATACACCAAGTGTACACTGGGGTTATCCTCTATGCATTGGTCAATAAGTCCATTGCATAGACACTGGCCAAGTCAAACTCCCACAGGCTAATTCCATTTCTTTTTTGCAAAGAAAAACAAATGACAAGAACTATGTTAGGACATTGATTAATTAGTGTGCTTTGTGCTAAATGGCAACGCATCTTTTGCATGATTATCTGGCCACACCCATAAGGAAGTACAGCAAAGACTACAATAACGTCAACTGCCTGACACAAAGAAAAAGTAAGCATCATAACACAGGTCCACTCATCCTTTGTGATGATTTTGCATCATGGCACATATTAAGAAATGATAACTAATGCCTCATCTCCTTTAAAGTCTTATAGTGAACAAAATAGTAAAATGTATATGTAAATGTAGTTTACTTTCATATTGTCAGAAATGACAATATCGATCGTGCTTTTGTGTGAACCAAAAGCACAAATTTTAAACTGCAAAAGTCTCCATAGTTTGAAAATCAGCAAATCGAGTAGCTGATTCACTGATTTTCAAACTACAATGTCGAAGACACATCGTAATGCAGGGGGGGCAAGCCACCCTGTACCCCCCACACCCCTTCTACTTTAATATACTAACTCTGAAATTGCACTACAGTAGGGGTAAGGGTTCATTTCCCAATCCCTGCTATAGTGCACTCCACCCAAAATGTTAATCTGCAATGACGGAATGCCAATGTGAATTTGCTCATTGCAAATTCAGACAATTTTTGTTCGAGTTATTGCCAATTTGGGAACCTCCTTTCGCACATAGTGGATTCGCCCAAGTGCATAATGCACTTATGAAGGTAAACCGTAAATGTTTGTATGAAGTCATGCAATATGTTCATTATTTTTGTGGAAATAAATTATGCCTGTGTGAGCATTCACTGACAGTTGCATCTTGCCAGACTCAAACAAATGCCAAAATCAGATCTCAGATAGAGGTGTATCAACCAATGACACCACAGAAAGAGGCATATTTGATGTGTAATGAAGAACACACTTGAAGGGATTACATCAGTATTCTGTTGTAATGGTTATGTCTCCTTTAACATGGAGTGTGAGACCTAAATAAATTGCCCACTTACTGTGCCATATCTCCAGTTTTTGGCTAAACCTCCCCTGTCTATCACAATTGTCTAACAGACAGACCTTACCAGATTCAAAGCCCTGCTGATCATGCTTCACGCTCTGTAGAGCTATATTGTAACTACATCTTCCACAGTAGTTAGCAATGGAGTTTGTTACAAAGAACACACTTCAAAGTGTGAAGTAAGAAAGCCTTTTGATGTTCATTTTGTCCAATACAAATTATTCTCAGGATCAAAAGGATGCAGCAGCGTTACTGTACACACAACGGTGATTTGCCAACATCACTGCAGGTTGGCTAGGCCACTAAAGTTCATATTTTTTGTACATATACATTTCTAGATTTGAACCACTGCCTGTCTAGGTACACATGATATACAAACCAGCATTAACTTCATGCACCATAGGCAATTCTTACCACAAGCATCATGGAACACACATTTGACAGGCATTAAGTCCCCAATTTTTTTGAAAAGGCTTTGTTAGAAATAAATTGATGCAATGTTGTATGTGTCACGTCAGTACAATAACATTATGCTGTCCTTTTCTGGAGTTGAAGGTCCATAATCTACAGAACTGTGTATAAACTGCATGTGCCACAGGCAAAGTTTTGTCACAACTGTGAGACAGAACATATTTTAAGGCATGGCATCATTACTGTGGGGAAAAGCAGCTGTTTGAGTAAGTGTGCACATTAAACTGTCATGGATGCAATTCACGCATAGCAGTATACTGACACATACTCATATTCTTCAGTCACTGCTGGTTTTGAATACCTACCTATATAACTACACAAGCCACAGAATATTTTCTTGACTGTACGTGCTACAGGTGAAGACTTACTGCAAAGGTGAGATAGGGTGTATTTGAAGGTACAACACCATCTTATTGCTGCAATGCACGTGTGCCTTTAAACTGATTGAAAGAGTGGTGTGATCTGACTCTTGCTCACAAAATGTTGCATGATGGTAGGTGTTCCAAACCACATGTATTGCACAATACTGTCATCCCTGTGACTATAGAAGCATATGCACATACAATGCATAGATAATCCTGGACTCAAACTCATGGCTTACTAAGCCAACAAGCTGGAGAACATTGCATCATTTCATCATGCTAAGGTGAGGGGTGGGAGGATGGCATATTTGTTAAGGTGTTTACCTTACAGACACAAGGTGCAGGGTTTGATTCTCACATGGGGTAATTGGCTAAGGCTTAGAATGGCCCTCAAGGGCAGTTAGCTTAATACTAATCTATGAACCTATGAGCTTTACTACTAGGTTAAGATAAAGTTTTAGCAAATGACCTCATCAGTGTTTAACAAATCAGTTGTATGTGCTAAAATGGACAGAAAGTCATGAAAAAGCCCTCTCTAGTTATACATGTACACATCAGATATGAGAATGACAACATTCTTACCTACATGGGCATTCAAACACACACTGACACAACTGAGTCTATGGAGTAAAGTCTGAGTTTGAACCAGCTATCTAAGATCCCAAGCTAGAGACATTTCATAAACTGCATACACCATATGGGGTGTTGGTTTATAAGTGTGACAGTGCACATCTGAAAGGATGATATCACCATTGGTTTCACAGGGTGATATGTGTGTCAAAAGGGACTGAAAGTTGTGAGTGGGCACACTACTACTGTAAAGCTACATACACATCATATCTATAGGTGAAGCCATTCCTACCTAGCACAAGACAGACACACACACACACACACACACACACACACACACACACACACACACACACACACACACACACACACACATTCTCTCTCACAGTAATCACTCACTGCTGGATTCAAACCATCTACCTATTTAGTTACACAATCTAGAGAGCACAGTATCAGCAGCAAACACTACAGAAAAAGTCTGATTCCAATACTGAGACAGTGCATATTTGAAAGCATTATCTTTTCAGTGTGTTGGACAAAATGTGTTTTGGCTAAAAATGCAAGAAATTTATTGGAGAACCCTTTCCCAGTGTAAATATGTCTTGTAAGAGGAAGTGTACACAGTGCATGTATTAATGGAGTCAGATTTACCTGATAGTATAAATGGGGTCTATATTAAAACTCTGAACGTTCAAAATTTCGAGTGTTCTAATATCGACCCATTTTCAGCGAACGCTGAAAATATCAAAGAAACAGAAAACCAAATTTTTTCCTAGGGAAAGAATGGTTGTCCATTTCTGTTGCTTCAGTATTTTCAGCACTGTGGTGGAAAGTTACGGGTCGGGTTTAGGTAAGTGTGCGATTGTGTGGACATGAGGGTTAGGGCGGGTTAGGTGAGTTAGGGTTAGGGCACAGGTCAGGTAAGTGTGCGATTGTGTGGATGTGAGGGTTAGGGCGGGGTAGGTGAGTTAGGGTTAGGGCGTGGGTGAGGTGACTGCGATAGTGACGGACCTTAGGGTTAGGGCGCAGGTCAGGTAAGTGTGTGATTGTGTGGATGTGAGGGTTAGGGCGGGGTAGGTGAGTTAGGGTTAGGGCATGGGTGAGGTGACTGTGCGATAGTGACGGACCTTAGGGTTAGGGTTTGGGTTAAGGTAAGTGGATAGTTAGTGGTGTATGTATAGTTTAGTGTAGGGTTAGGTGTAAGAGTTTAGATGTATGTGTGTGAATTGCTATTTGTTTGATGTGCTTGTGCTGTGTGTATGTGTTTTGGAACAGTGAATTCTTTCCCTAGGAAAAAATTCACTGTTCTGAATGTTCGATGTTTTAAATTATCGATTCATAGGGTTCGATATTAGAACACTCGACATTTTGAATGTTCGGTGTTCTAATATAGACCAGTATAAATGAAATACACACTCACAGCATTTACAGAATGCTGGATTTGAATGACTTACCTATCTGAGTTCATAATCCGGAGTATGCAGTATGAAACTCAAGTGCCACAGAACTCTTACTGCAAATGTGGGACAGAGCTCAATTGAATGAATGACCACATCAGTGTGAAGTAGAACAAATGTTAGTGATAAAAGTGAAAGAAACTGATGTGGGAACACTCTCCTAGTGTAAATGTTTCTCCTGAGTACAAGTGTCCACGTCATATCTGTTGCTGAAGCCATACTTTTACTGACACAAGACACAACACACTAGTTGAACACTGTTGGATTTGAACCTCCTCCTTTTTTAACTACACTATCTAGACAATATCAACAGCAAGTGCTACAGAAGTCTGGTTACAGTACTGAGGTAGTGCACATTTGAAAGGATAACATCATCAGTGTGTTGAATAGAATATGTTTTGCCAAAAAATGCAACAGATTCATAGGAGAGCCCTCTTCACGAGGAAATGTGTCTGTTAAGTGGAAGTATACATAAGGGTTATTTTGACTGAACCAATTCTACCTTACAGTACTGACACATACACACTTTGAAATATTTACGCAGTGCCGGATTTAAACCTCCTACCTAGTTACACAATCTAGTACGCACAGTATCACCTGCAAACACCACAGAAGTCTTAATGCAAGTGTGATAGTGTGCACATTTGAAAGGATGACCTCATCAGTGTGTTTCACAAAATATGTTTGTGACAAAAGTGGAAGAAGTTCATAGGGGAGCCCTATCCCAATTTAGTTATATTTCCTGAGTAGGAATGCCCACATCAGATCTGTTGTTGAAGCCATAGTTAACTGGCCATAGACATGTACATTCACATTAGTTAAATACTGTTGGATATGAACCCCTAGGTATCTAGGTTACACAATCTAGAGCACATTATATCAACCACAAGTATCACAAGAGAAGTCTGACTTTACATGTGAGACAATGCACATTTATAAGGATTGCCATATCAGTGTGTTGCAGATAAGCTAGTGTGCATTACAGGTTTGGGTGAAAAGCCATGTGTTTTGACAAGGAGAAATAACAGCATTCGTTGATTACAATAAACTCAAATAATTTATCTGTCCTTTCATTCATATACATTATGGTAGTGTGAGTGACATGAAGTTGTTTCACAATATGATGTATTGATGACAATCACTGTTGTGACTGGCATTGCATTGGCAACTAAGCATTCCTGAGTGTTCACCTCATAATGATTGTATGCAAATTGTAATCATTTGTTATTTCATGTTTAATATTTCCTCATGCTTTGGCAATGGGAAATAGAAATACAAACAGAGAGGTCAAAAACATGACAGTGCACTGCTTAATACCGTTGAGAAAGTATGTGTGAATACATCCCGCACCATTGTACATCATTTGCACATCTAAACGTGTTGAAGTGGAGACATAAAATTACATAATGAACTATTTAGCCAGCATCACAGTTAATTCCACATATCTTGAGAACAGCAGTCCATTACAACATAAAAGGTAATACAAGCCACTTATATTACCTTCTTTTTTCAAAACTGCTCATTGAAGTGCACTGCTGACAAGCTTATCTGTGTGATTTATGACAAAGTTTAGTACACGTGTAATTATGTTTTGAGATTTTGAATTTCAAATGGGAATGAATATTAGTCTGTGGTGCTCCCTGCCAAGCTTCATACAAATAAGGAGTACAGCCATCAAAGCACTTCTGATTCTGATCAAATTCAGAATAGATGTGTGTTATGGTAATATTTTGTGAGTCAGGATTTACACATTTGTTCTGATAATTGCAGAAAAGTAATAATTATATGGATACTACAGGTGCATAATTAGAGACCCTATTATGAGGCAACTGTTCATGTACCTGAAGCATGTTGTACTGCTTCTTATGCAATTGTATGTGTTGTATGACATCACTAACTAATACAGTCACTACATGATTAGGTGTCATATTTAAAACACTTCAGAAAATGCATGGACATGTAACTTAATTCATCCTATCACCTTATGTGTGTATAACAGCAACATTTTTCAAATGTGCATAGTATACTATGCTTGTTAACACTTAAAGCTTTGATTGTATCAAATGTCTTCCACTTATTTCTGGAAAGGTATGAGCATTTTTTGCCTGATTATGAAACAAACACTGGACCAAGCATTCTAATGCTGGTGGAATTCCTTACTCTAGAAATACTATAAAGTAAGGAAATGTGAGTGCAGCCTGCTTTATTACAGCAGTTACAATTGCAAAACCCATATGGTGTACATTCAACTCTGCAGGCTGTTCAACATATGATAATAACTGTCACGTAATGGTGTTATCAGTTTGTCTTTCTATGTCTCAGTGAGGCTAATCACAGTAGCACAAAGGGCAACAGACTAATGCATCTGAAGGCAAAAAAACATCAGTTTTTGCCATAAGACACGAACTGCCATTTAGTATCAGTTACTATTATTGCTTGGCACCAGGAATCCATTAAATGCTGAGGACAAAGACTGATTAGATAGACAGGGAGAGAGAAATTGGGAGACAGAGATACAGACATAGAAAGTATTTTCTTTACCGGCATTTCTGGCCATCTTTGTGGTGCATTACTTTTAGGTTTATCATCATAATAATTTTGTCATATTCATAGGTTCATAGGTTTATAGGTAGGTACTAGGCTATTGGCCCTGGGGCCTATATAAGCCTACCCAGAAAGTTTCCCTGGCATTTGCCACCCAAGAAAATTATTTTCCCCTGTCAAGCAGTGCCACAGAAGTAATCCCCAGGTTGAATTTTCTATTTCCCATCCAGTCGTCAAGATTTTTCTTAAAGAGGGCCACTGAGTAGCTTTGCTTGACATGAATGGGTAGTTTATTCCAAAGTATGGGAAGTCTCTGGTACAGGAATTTATCCCTCCAGCATGTTCTGTTTATTGTGGGGACAAGGTTTAGGTCCCTGGAGCATGTGGTTTGGAGAGATTCTTTACAATAACATTTCCAAGAGGAGCTAGCAGGGGTAGGAAATAGAAACATTATCAAGAAATAATCAGGATAATGGTGGATAAATAACACATGTAGCTAACAGTCACACTATGTCTCCACACTGACACTCAATTCAGATCTCATGTGTTCCAGCCTGTGCACAGCTATAAACAGCCTTGGCAGCAGCATTTATGCAATTGAAAACACAAAAAATGACCTTGCAGAAAAATGGGAATGATTCATTCAAAATAAAGTGAAGGTTTGAAATGTGGCAGTAAGACTAAACTATGTGTGATGCATACCCTATCTACACATGTCCTACTGTAAAATTATCAAATACTTTAAGATGTTGATGATTAATATTTAGAGGTAAAATGTTATGAATCAACACATAAGGTTTTGGTAGAATGTACATAATACAAACTTTTACCATTTAAGAATTGAACCCATTAGAAAAGTGAAGGGTAAAATGCTAGATGTTGCTTATTAACTGTCAGTGGCACTGGAGAATTGATCTTTTTAAGATGTAAGTTGAAATGTAACAATTTCAGCATGAGTGGAGATCTAATTAAGACATGTCAGTATATGTGTGTGACTTTCACTTTTCATGGTACTTGAGTTCTATGTAAAAGCTAGTATTTTTTCTTTAAATAAATTTCATATGTATGGAGTTGCAAGACCTGAGTAAAACATGTTTGGGTATGTGCTATACATAATTTATATGACATAATGTCCTGCACACATAATGATTATATAGGTTCATAGGTAAGTACTAGGCTAATGGCTCTGGCACCTTTACAAGCCTAGCCCATAAGATTACCCTGGCACCATGCCACCCAACCTTAGTTCCCAGTGCCTCTGTCGAGTAGAGCCACTGGAGTAATCCCAGGCTGAATTTATTATTTCCCATCCACTCATCAAGATTTCTCTTGAAGAGGGCCAGTGAGGTGCTCTGTTTGACATGTATGGGAAGTTTATTCCATAGTATGGGCAGTCTCTGGGTTATGAACCTGTCCCTCCAGCACATTCTGTTGATTGTGGTAATGAGGTTGAGGTCTCTGGTGCATGTGTTGTGCAGGGATTGGGATTTATTTAGATATAGCAAACAAAGCTGGGTCAGACATGGCTTTTTAAGTCAAGCAGAGATCACCTCTAATTAGGTGATATGAGACAGAGAATAGTTGGAGTTTTATAAGTCTGTCTATATAGGACAAGTGTTTAAGGCCTAGGATCCTCTTCATGAGGTACTTTTGTGGCCTCTCCAGTTGTTGCAGGTATCTAGTGAGATACATGCTAAATGGGGCATTGTACTCGATGATTAGCCTAATGAGGGAAGAGTAGAGGGGGACAATGACCTCTTTCTTCTTGGATGCAAAACCCTTACTAATGAGATGTGCCACATAGAAGGACTTTCTGACCATTGTGGCAATGTGGTGGTCAAAAGAGAGGTTGCTGTCAACCTGTATTCCCAGATCTTTTATAACTCCTTCTGTGTTCAGTGGAATACCATTTATGTGGTAATTCATGGGAACTAGGTTTTTCCCAATGGGGATGTTGACACATTTTTGGCATTGAGCTTAAGGCCATGGTTCTGACACCAGTTGTTGGTCTCAGTGAGTCTTTTCTGTGCAAAGTCAACATCATTTGGGGAGTTAATAATAGCTCCCAACTTGCAATCATCTGCAAACTTTGTCAGCCAGAGTCCCTTCCTGTTGGCCTGGACTTCAGAGAAGTAGATACCAAGCAGGAGAGGACCCAGGACCGAACCCCGTGGGACTCCACTTATGACTAGTCAACAGTCTGACTTGGAGTCAGCTACTTTCACACTGTGGGTTCTATCTGTGAGTCAGTTTGCAACCCACCTAGTGATATAGGGGTTGATGCCTAACGTAGTGAGTTTTTCTGATTCCTGAGTGGGGAATGGTATCAAAGGTCTTGGCCACATCAAGGTAGGCTGTATGAACCACCTTGCCTTCATCCACAGCTCTGGTGACTGACTCAAAGAAGTCGACCAAGTTGAGCAGGCATGATCTACTCTTCAGAAAACCAAACTGTGGGATCCAGAGTTTGGAGATTCCCTATATCCTTGTTAATTAGGTCCATGATAATGCATTCAATAGCTTTGCATATTAGACTCATCAGGCTAATGGGGCAATAGTTCCCAGGGTCTGTAGTCGCTCCTCCTTTGTGGAGAGGGATGACTGTAGCAGTGCGCCATTCAGTATGGACAAAGCCTGAGGTGAGGCTGTGATTGAACAGGGCACACAGGTGGGGTGCTAGTTCACTCTGTAGTTCATGTAGAATACAGCCAGGGATATTGTCAGTTCCCATAGAAGCTGTATTCTTGGCCTTGGGCAGTGCTGTTTTAACCTGTGCAGCAGTAATACTGGGTGTCTGGCAATCTACTGGTATTGTGATTGGACCTTTTGGGGGGGTGGTAAAGTTGGCACTGAATCTGTCGGCCAGTGTATTAGCAATATCTGTTGGCTCAGTGTAGGAGGTACCATTGTGAAGTAGCTCAGAGCAGATATGGGTATTGCCGTGGAGCTTCTTTACATAACTATAGAAGGCCTTGTGGTTGTCTTTACTATCTGCTGCGATTCTGTTTTCATAGCTAGCTTTGGAGGATTTGATGAGGGATAACTGAAAAAAGGCAAAAAAATGAAAACGAACTGTAACAGCAAGACACGGACTGTTTATTAATGTAAGCGCTTTCGGCAGAGTTATTACTCAACCTTCTTCAGACATTTATTTTTCCTGATTTTATGTCACTATTACTTTAATTATCTGTTTAAAGTCTTAATTACATTGTGATGTCATTAGTTTGACTGTATTTAAATAGTCTGATTTTTTTTTAATGAAATGTTTCTGAAGAAGTTCCGACAGTAAAGGAAAGAAAGTGCTAATCTGATTCCTGTTTTTATGGACTACGCACACACAATGTTTCTAAAATGAATTAAATTTAAATTACAGTTAGAAAAAATTATTTGCATATTTAACTGTTACATGCTTGATATAAAGTACAGACAACTTTTTACTAAGAGGTACAATTAGGTCATAAGCATTTATTCATAAAAGTGTTATAAACATTATCTCCTAAATCAATCAGTGAAATCCCAGACATTTTGGTCAGCTTGTCCTCCTTGACACTCCCTCAGTAAGTGCAGGTCAAAGTGGCAGGTGTGTGGACACTTAATTATATCAGTGCCATTTGCAAGCCCTTAGCAACCGTTACTTCTCAATGCTCATTCTTATAATGCTAGGGCATGTAGATGGCATCATGTAGGTCCTCACACAATGTTTACCTGTCCAACACTTTGAGTAGATTAATAATGTCCACAGGGGTTACTCTGTACTTTATAAGCACATACTGGTGCTAATATGCTTATATCATAGTAGGGGAGATTGCTTGGCTTCACCAACTTGTGATACAGCTGTTTGATGTCTGCAATTTCCTTACATTTTTGGACTTTCATACAAATCTTGTCAAAGTATATTATGTTTCATTACAAATAAATTATTTCACCAGTTGTGATGATATGTATTTCAGATAACATTGTGTGATGGAAGCAGTTTGTCCATTGGCATTATTATAAAAGATATAGCAGTTATTCTTTGAGGTATCCTCAGCTAATGTTGCATGCCTTTATAGCGACAATTGTTTGAGAATGTAAACACACGTGAGAACAAATTGTTATATGACTAGCAGTAATGTCAAGGTTATATTTTAGACCAACTGTGCTAAGCCTGTTATATATGCCTGACATCAACAAACATATTCCAAATGGTAACATTACCTTATATTTACATTCAACATATATCTTTCTTATTTCATTCACAATACCCCTTTAGTTAACCAATTTCCTACTTTCTACCTTCTATACCATTATAAAACTCCTCTAACTATTGTAAAACAAATAATTCATCATGCTATATTCCTAACTTATCTTACTACCTGTGCTAGCATCCCTTATGCATCTCATCTCACCACACTCCAGCTTTCTCCTCAAATAAACCATCTGCATCATTCAACCAACACTCTTCAATCCTTGGCATTAAATCCTGGGCATAAAATAACCATAATTTGCCCTTACTTATTTGTCTTAAATCCCACAGACTTCTCCAAATTTAAAACATTTTCCCATAAATCTTCCCTCTGTAAATGGCAACCAAAAACACAGTCTTACCAAACTTGACCAAACTGAACAACCACTCATTTATAACTTACAACTAATTAGCAGCATGCACTACAACCCTGGGACTAACTCAAACTATTGAAACTCAAAAGACCAATCTCCCTCTCAGCAGTTACCTCCATCAGCCTCCCTCACTATAGTTTACATAAATATTAGAAGTATATGCAACAAATTGTCAGAACTCTATGCCTGGATAGGCCACTTCTCCCCTGATATCTTGGAGTGAACCATGGCTTTAAAAAGAAATCAAAGATAATTAAATTCTCCCACCAAATTATAACATAATTAGGGCAGACAGCATAAAAAAGTGTCAGGGGCATAGTGGTTCTGTAAAACACTGGTCTCCAACTACTGGGCCACGGACCAGTACCGGGCTATGGATCATTTAGTACAGGGCTGCCAGGCATGGAGTGAAACAAAAAAGTAAATGTGTGCATGTATGTGTATGCGTGTATTTATGTGTCTGCATGTGTGAGTCAATGTGTGCATGAAAGTAGAATGTTTGTGTGTGTGTGTGTGTGTGTGTGTGTGTGTGTGTGTGTGTGTGTGTGTGTATGTGTGAGTAAGAAGAAGAGAGTGTGTATGTATGAGAGAGAGTGAGCAGTGAGATCGATCAAGCCATTATTTTACACTCACTAAGAAGCGCTTTTGCTGTTTAGCGAGTATAAAATAAAAGTTAAGGAAACCAAAAATGTGTGTGTGTGTGTGTGTGTGTGTGTGTGTGTGTGTGTGTGTGAGAGAGAGAGAGAGAGAGAGAGCAGACAGAGTGAAGAATGAGAGTGATCTCTGGCAGCAGCAATAAGGTTTGAGTACCTCTCGAGCATACCACTTAACTTCTCACACAATAAATGTGCATCATACCTCTCAATCTCTTAGAGCAAGAAATCTGGACAAAGCCAAATGTAATGGGGGGACAAAGGCCCAAAAATAGGGACACTTAAGTACTGCTCTTACAATCTTAGAAAGTAGATAGAAATAAAGGTTTTGCATTATCATGTATTTTTCTGAAAGGTATGAAGTCTGAAACTCAACTGTCTGTCATTATTTTCTGACTTTGAACCTCAATGATCTTCCAGTGATTTGCCAGAAAACAACAATTTTATGAGAAACAGACCAAAAATATGCGGCACAAATTTGGGCATTCTGCGAAAATCTGTACAGTTGAGAAGTATGCTGGACAGAGCCAAATAATAGGGACACATTTTAAATATTGCTCTTATCAGCTTAGAAAGTCAATAAAGTTGCCATTAGGTTTGTGTAACTCTTGACAAGAGCAGATCAATGTTATGCTGTTAAGCAAAATGTACACTTTATTTTGCAATTATTGCCAACTGTCTTTTTATTGTACTTTGGAGGTTTTCTGCCCAGGTCTAGGCTGAAAATGGACTTCCAGATCAGTTGAGCCTCCCCGGTAAACAAATGTCAAATAAATAAATAAACAAATGTTATGCACTTTGTTATGCACATGCAATGGCTGGTCTGTGGAAAATTGTCCTGCATGAAACCGGTCCTTGCTGCAAAAAAGGTTGAAGACCACTGCTGAAAAAAAAAAAAACTCTCTGAAAATAAATAAAGCCACTATACTTCCTCCACAGTTTGGCAATACAAAACCTCTCATAACCACACTTAAACTAGATCTGCACAAAAACATATACATCACTAGATTGCACATACCTCTTGGTAAAAACCTGAATACAGCTGAAGACTTCTTCTGCTGGACATCATCCAGCATGTCCATGAAAAAAATCATACTAGGTGATGGCTAACAATCTCTTCTGAAACTCCAACCTTAGCCCAACATATGTATGGACTAACTCAGATGATCACCCCCTCCCACCACTAAAATAGTAAGAATAACAAGGCAACTCTGCTTGACTGGATCCTAGCTTCTAACCCAAAAAAATATCTCCTTAGCTGGTACACTGTCTGACTCTCTAAGTAATCATCTACCCGTTTTTCTGAAAAGAAAGCACACCTATATAAAAAAGCTAATGATTACAGCATGGTAAGTAACCTCTTTAGTTTCAAAACATATACCTTTATCTCCTACTTCAAGCTTTTCAACTAGATCGATTTAAATGTTTTACCCCTAGATGATGCTGTGACACATTTTAGCAATACTCTTTTAAAAATCCTGAATGAATTAGCCCAACTTAGAAATACACTTGTTAAAGCAAACCCAGACCCTTGGATATCACAAGAAACAAAACAAGTCATGAGGCAAACAAGCAATATATGGAAAATCTGGCAATAAATCTAAAATACTAACAAACATGCAATAATTTAAGAAACTCAGAAATCAAACTAAAACACCAATTAAACTTGACCAAACAAATATTTCAGAAGCCTTCAAAATAAAAACCTTACCAATCCAAAAACACACTAGGCCTCCATAAATCAGCTCCTCATTACCAATAATTGCATCAAAGAACCTCAAACCAAAGCAGGCAGTACATGCAGTAAAACCACCAGTAACAAGACAACTGCACAAAGAACAAACCAGATAGGAGCAGGCCCAGATCATTGTCAAATGGGGCCCTAGGTAGGGTAATGAATCAGGATCCCCCGCACAGCAAGCCCCCCCCAGCCATTTCAGTGTCCCATTTTTTTGGCTATTTCTCCCTAGTTACCATAAACACTGTTCAAACCTGTCAGAGTGCATAATATTTTCTTCTTTACTTCTACAATCATTACATATATTTGGATTTAAATTAAAACTTTTATTTCATATTTTATAGCACTAACACTGATAGTCTAGTCATTTGATAAACAATGCAGTCTCAAAATAAAAAAAAAACAGACTTAGCATGAGCAGTAAACTTCTCTGTCTTTGAAACTTACATTCATTGAAACTGCATTGAAACCCACAATCAAAGAGAATGCCTGTGACTGATGGTGGATTAAATTTACTTTCGGTCTGTTTTCAAACTATAGGCTCCTTGCACATGTTTTTAGGACTGTGCATATATGCACGTGTTCTTTCATTTACCTTATTGAGTGTATTACATTGTATTAAATTATAGTCCTTGTATGATACAATACCACTTGTTAGAACATGTTTAAATTGGTAGTTTTTCCATAATAAATGAAACAAAAATGAATGAATCAATAATGACAAAACTACCCATTTCAGAACATTTCAGCCATAAAAGGGCACACAGACTTTTGTCATTACAATCCACCAGTATCAGTCAATATGTACAATCTCTGCAGAAGTAAAAGTCATTTGAATAATTCTACATGAAATAGATCTGTAGCTAATAAGGAGGTTGCTACTTGCAAACAACTTTACATTTCAGTGCTTCATTTACAAATTCAGTGCCTGCTGCCCTTGAATAATTAATTGCCTGTGTTACATTAATTTATTCACTCCAATAGAGCTCAGGAAGTTTGCACTGTGACTTCCAATGGGTGGAGCCTAAGCCTTTCAGCGAATCAAATTATGTTCTCACATTTCAAACAAATGTTCATATCTCTGGAACCATAGGATTATGAAGAGAGTATAAATAACAAACTCTTCAGCACAAAGTATTTTTATAGTGGTAGTATTCTTTAGGTTCTAAGTCTTAAACTGAATTTTATAAGTCACAGTAAACACAGTAACTATCATGTTTGTAATATTTTGTAAACAACTTACAATATCTGAGCAATCACTGAAGTTACACACATACTGTCAGCAGCATTTATTCATGTAGCTGAGAGCCTTCATATGAAGCTAAGGAGTTCTGTCTATGTTACTTGGTTGTTGAGATAGAAAAAAAATAATAATTATACCCATATAAATTAATATCATAAAACAACAGCTACTATATCTTTATCTGTACTAGACAAAGGTCAGATATTAATGCAGTTGAGGTTGCCATTGTGTAAGCTTTAAGTTGAAATATTTTAAACCATTGTACATACGTAGCATGGTTTTGGAATTTTTGATGCAAATATGAAAAGCAATATTTTACGCCTAGAGGTGTCAGTAGGAGTTAACTGCAGATGCACCTAGAGGTGTCACTTGGATGTAATGAGTTAAAAAACAGTTGGTAAGTTGGTAATATTGTGATAGTGAATGGCTGGCAAACTGAAATGGGTTCATAGTTACTAGTGATCTCATCCAAGGGAGGCCATAGTCAGGAGTGCAGCACCTCAGTCCATCCTTAAAGTACACTACAGTATCAGCAATCCATCTACATGGTATGGAAGTAGAACCCGCAGCCTTCTGTGATGAAAGCAAGTTGGGAACCTGCTCTGCTACTAAAACTGCTTTTAAATTTTGCAGCACAAACACTGACTGCCATTTGCTAAACAAAACAGTTGCACATTGAATACAGAATTTGCATGAGCAGCAGTAAATTTCTCTTCCCTTGAAGCTCACAGTTCCTCGAAAATGCATTGAAACTCATAATTCCTTTAGCAGTCTGGTAGCTGTTGTACATGAATCGGGCTCTTGTCTCCACTGAAACTTGCAAATCCTTGAGCAGTCTGTTAGCTGGTGTAGAGGATTCAGGGTTTTGTCTCCTGTAAATAAGGTTCAGGGTTTGAGGCTGAGTAACTTAATTGATTAGCCTTCCATCCTTCACAAGGGCATTACACACACACACACACACACACACACACACACACACACACACACACACACACACACACACACACACACACACACACACACACACAACACACACACACACACTCACTCACACACACACACCTGGGATAGAAAGTTAAATTCCATGAAAGAACAGAATGGAAATGACAAATACTGTACACATGGCTTTAAATATGAAAGTGAATGGAATGCTTGCAAGTTAAATTCTGCATGTTTCTCTCAAGTGGTGAAGATGCCTAAGAATGTTTATATTACATTTGCATTGGTGTGTGCATTGTATTAAAGATGCATGCACAATGGACGAAGAGTGAGTGCTCCTTATTAAAGGAAAATGTGCTGAATAAATGTTTAATTTTTTTTAAGCAATTCAAAAGTATATGGAAGCTCATTGGGCAGTGTCCCCCCAGTTCATCAGTGGAGGCCCACCAGCCACTAGGCCCAAAGCTGGTGTCTAGGCTGCCTAGTGCTGGATCTGGCTCTGGATAGGAGACGTCACTGTAACAAAACCCTTAGTTCTCCTTTAATGAAAAATCCACCAGGCAAAGTATAGGGAACAATATGCAATTTTATTGTAAAAATAAAAGTCTCCAAAAACAACAAAATTGATATCAGCAATATGTAATCAGTGATCACTTTTGTCTGGATTTAAAAGGACTTCTTTATAACTAATTATAAATCCAAAAGATGTAAGTTATTTACCTTCCTGCTTACAAAAAATGGATCTCTTAAAAGGATACCAGCAATGAAGTAATAAAATTCATAAATAAGATCCTAGAACTATCACCTACCCACTGTTCGGTCTATTGACCAGGGTGCGGTTACATTAAATACAACATAATCAATAATAGAGAAATGATTAAAAATCTTTTTAAAAACATTGCAGTAAGTATTTATATACCAACTTCTCCTTCCTTTCTATATCAAAGCCATCCCTGTAAATAATCATTAACCTTGTCAAATCGTGCTATCTATAGATGGGTGAAGAGTAATGGAAAAGTCAATTATGTAAATAAATAATATTTAAAGTAATTCAAAATATAACTAAAGATAAAATCAGAAGACAGCCTAATTTGTAAAAACTGTTATGACTCCTCTACTCCATTCATCAATCCACAACCCTTTTTATCAATTTTTGCACAAGGTGTCGGAGTGTCACTTCAACAGTGACAATCATTACTCTCTAATCATCCTGTTAAAATTTTTAGAGAATTAGTAAAATATGTTGCTAGTAAAATGCAATAACAAAATATTAAACCATCAACTACACCACTGTAGAATTCATACCATTCAAATAAATATTATGGTTGACATATACTTCATCTATTTTATAACAATAGGAAATAAGTTAATAAAAATATTAAATAAAACAACAGGACACTCATCTCTTGGCAAATGAACACACTATATCAATTGAAATGTTTCATATTTTTGTTACAATTTATCTGCCTTTTTTTTAAAACAGTAGCTTTAGATATATTCTCATTAATACTGGGGGTGGGGGGGGGTGGGGGGCAAGGGCATTCTATTTAAGTTGCCAGTACAACTCTCTGTACTCCAACCGATTTTCCTATGCCCCCCCCCCCAGGATCTGGTTTGACAACCTCCAAGGTAGCAATGTTGAATACTTTAAAAAAATTGGGAAGTGTTGTGGAATATTTATATAGTGTATTATTTAATTATTTTTTTTTAATATTGCAGACATTTTCATATATCCTTTTTCTTAGCAATCTCTCTGTTTCATCCACATAAAAGGTAGAACACATAGAACATAGGGTAATGTATACTAACCCCTGAATATAACAATTTCCCTTCTTGGGTACTAATATTCCATTTCTTAATCCATTACTTCACCTGTATAAATATAACCACATTGACTGCAAGCCCCCACACTTTCTTGTCCCCCCATACGTTGGCTCAAGGTGCCTATATATCTAATCACCCTTCTCCAATAAACATTTTTCATGTTGGGGGTCATTTTATACACAAAACAGGGCATATTACCTACCACTTCATCAACCACCTTGTAAGCCTTAAAATTGCAAAATCTTTCTTGATAACATCCTTAACTTTTATGTGGTTCAAATTAAAGAGAACTGCTATTGCCCTTACAAAGGAAATTTTAGTAAATTTAATATCTTCCCTTGGAAAGTTGTTTATTGCATCTTGAACCAAAACAACACCCAAAAGTGGTTGAAACTTAACGTTTCTGTTCAGTGTGGATACTCCTATTGCAGAGATGTCTGAGTCTCCCCCAAGTGATCATGCAGGTGAATGACCACACAAAGGTTTCAGTAGAGGTACTAGGAGGAGGTGTGCTGTCCCACTCTTCACCTGATGTTGGTGGATCAGTAGGTGCTGTGCAAGTCATTTACAGGGCCTTCACTGAGGTACAGGCATGTTCCACCAGGGCCTCAGAAGGAAGAGCCAAAGTACTGCAAGCTGTGCATTCTGACATGAGAGATTCCCTGAACCATGTGAGTGACTCCTTGGACTGGATGAATGATACAATGGATCACGTGGTGTCTGTAATGTAATGTTGTGTCTGCTGGGGAAGGTTAGCAATCACATTGCCAGAGAGCTGTTACATCATCTGGTGTTAGCTGACATGACCATGACATATTCTGCCCCCATAGTAGCACTACCTCCACTGCTCCATCAGCATACCTCTCAACCATACAGATTTTCTCAGAATTCCCAGATTTTTGCTTAATATTTTTTATGTGTTCCTCATAAAGACTGTGTTTCTTTTTGACAAATCACTGTAATGATCTAAGGATTAAATTCACTAAATAACAGCATGCATTTGAGTTTCAGACTTTATATCCTTCAGAAAATGCATCCTGACATACATCCTGCTATTCTAGAATTTTTTTAAGTTTATAAGAGCAATATTTAAAATGTGTCACTATTTCTGGGTATTTGTCTCCCTATTATGTCAGGCTTTGTCCAGATTTCTTGTGCTTAGAGGTTGAGAAACATGTCCATCAATGATTGAGGTGTACACACCAAGATGTATTAGGTCATATGTTTATAGGCCTAGTACTTATGAGAGCCCATCCAGCAGACATTGTTAACATTCAGGTAGCACCCTGACTTTGCCAAGGTCATGGAACTAGCAAAACAACTCCCAGCAGGGATAGTTCTCCTGGTCAGGGGTGGCAACTGTGAACTGAATCCTCTATCATGCACAACTCACACTTGTCCTGGATGCAAAGGCATAGTGGTAGCACAAGTGCTTTGATCGTGCTCATGCAGACCCACACACAGTAAAACTCAGCATGGCCATACCACCCTAAACACTCACAAGTATATAAACATTACTACTGAATGATTTAAATCTGCTGCTACTGACAATGGATACTTGCTGATGAACTGATTTCTCACTCACACACTCTCACTTATTACCCAGCTGAGAGAGAGATGTATGTATATATATTCACCATTCATGAGGACCCAAGGTTAAAGAAAGGAATTGAATGATTCATAATTTACATACGTTAACATAATTTCTTAGTAGGTGTATACATAAGGGTGGAGAAAATGTGCATAGTCAAGCCAACTATGTAAACATCTACAAGTTTTACTACAGGGAACTATTGTTTAAAACAAAGTGAATGTGAATTCTGGACTGATAAACAATGTGATTGCTGACTGATGTGGGAGGAGATTAGAGGGACAGACAGAAATGAATGAAATCCTAAATGAGAAATAAGATAAACAACATTCCCTTTAATTCAAATTTTATTTTATCTAGAGATCTCTGATAGCAACAACTAGTGCAAAATAAGAAGCATTTCAGACATGTAGTTCACACTTTATATTTATTTTGAATAAGAGCACCTAACTGAACATATATGTGTTATTATAAATGAATTACCTTACTTCCCATAAATAAATCTGCAGCAAGGTGATTAAGTTATAACTGCTACAAAAGGTATTGCAAGAAGGTGGTACAACAGCTCATTTGATAAGGTAAGTAACTGCACAGGTGATGTGGGATGCATATCTCTCAAGTATAACTTATTAAGAGGAATGCCCCTCATTCTGAGTCTTAAAAGGCCTCTTCCTTCCAGTTTCACACTGAAAGGGTATGTTACACATTTAGCGCTAAGAATTTTTTAAACTCATATCCATGGTAAGTAATACTGAATCATACTAATTTACCAAAATATATGTTTATAAGTATAACTTTATATATTTTAACCATCCCATCAGGAGTGGCCTTAAGTCAACTGGTGCCCTAGGCAAACTGGCTCCACAGTATCCCCCACCACACCACCCGGTGCTGCCATCCTGGTCTACCTACACAAAATAAATACTGGAAAAATGCCCCTGATAGAGTGGCGCCCTAGGCAGCTGCCTAGTTGGCCTATGCATCAGGCCAGCTATGCACCCCGTGAGCTTCCTAGTTGAAGGTGTCAGTAAGGTGTTAGTAAGTGCTTCTCATTTTGTCCATTTGTTCTACACTATGAGAGGTAGTAGGCCTCCTTTTAAAGATGTAATGTGAGACCTATGGTAGGATGCTTTATTTTTAAAAGTAAAAAGTGGGATTCAGTGCAAGCAATTGTAAATATGATGGCCTTGGAGGTATGTGGAATTGTAGGTGGGTTATGGATTGGTCCAAGGTCTACCTCTCTTTCTCCCTGTTGGAAGCAATTAGTTGATGGATGAGTGAGTTTAGAGAAAGTGACCAGAATGAAGAATCACACAAGTTGTTCTCCATTATATATCATGCTCTGTGTTGTACTATTAGCAGCAAAATCTGAGTATTTTTCCACTGTTTGAGAATATATTTTGCCAAGTATCAGCATAAGTGTCACTCAAGCCCTATAATGACTTATCAGAAATGCTGATTTTAAGAATTTCCATCTTTAGGTTAAAGCAATACTTCCATCATGAAAAAATGTTGTGATTTTGTTTAAAAGAAGAGCCCCCTTTAAGTCTCATTTAGAAACTGTTGTGTTTCTGTTTAAAAGAAGACTCCTGTGTAAGTTCAAGTCCTTTTTGTTTAAAAAACATATAGACTTAGAAAGTTTCTAACAAAAAGGCACAGTAGTACAGGAAGGCTGCCACAGAACATAAAGAAAAAGGGATATTGTCCTAAATGTTTTAACAAAATGCATTTGTACCCTAAGTGATCATATGTTTATAGTTTTGCCTTATACTTGAATTGCACCATTTTAAATTATGTATTCAGTTGTGTAGGTGTACTGTGTAACACTAGAGATGTAGAAACTAATATAACCAAAAGATAAATAACCGACTATATATCTTTTGCCTAACCTGGTTAATTATACTATGTGGAGATCATGGCTCAGGGTGCCAATCACAAAGAACAAAAAAAGCAATTGTTACAGTAGATCACCCTTCCAGGTGTACTGCCTAATGAAGTCCATGAATATGTGAAGCAAAGGGGCTGGGGATTTAGAAAAGCAGCTCTGAGTTTATTGAATGTTTTTAACAAGTCTAGCTATTCATAGGAGTGTAGTGGCTGGTAAATTAAAGCAGATGCACTGATATCAACACCTCTAGGGTGAAAACTATCTTACAAGTAACAGGACTGACTTTCTAGGAATAATACCCTGCCTTTGTGCTCAAAGGTGATAAAGAGAGCACTCTCCTTCAGCAGTGGTCACATGCTCCTTTTCTGCAAATTCAGGTAAACACTTCTAAGTGCCCTGATGCCTGTCATGTGACCCATTAATACTTGCACTCAGTGGAATGACAGCCATCAAATGCGCTAAACCCCTTTCAGATCTTTCAAAGATGTGGGGTGAAGACAAGTGATCTTCGTGTTAGACTTCTACTGATTAATTTTACTTTTTTATACATTGCTGTGTATATACATTGTACATGATTTTTGAAACAAGGTTATGACTAAAATAGACTGTTTCACCTATATGTCAAATAATTAAATATATAAACCACCAAGGACATATTTGAGAATCTTGGCTTTCTGCAGTGCTGGTATGAAATGTTTACTTGCCTAGTGCCATCATAGTCAAAAGGAAGGAAATGTTCATTATGTATGCACTGCTAAAATAAACAGAAACTTCCTTCCTGAACCAGAAAACTTAAACTCACACAAAAAAGCAGGAAAATGGGTCCTTGAGAGGACAGATAACTTAAAATGATGTGACAAGGTCTGTCTTTGGACTTGTATAGCAGTATTGGGATTCAGAGAATAACACTAATCCAGGTAAAGATGAACCTTACCATTAAACTACTGTTAATGCAAAATATAAAGACACATGGTACTCAAAATAATGAATTTCAGGATGATGAGGACTCAATGCTGAGAGGTGAATGAGGTGAATGGTAGCTCAGCAGGTGGACTATTGCTACCAAGACAAGCATCTTTAAAAGTTACATGTGCCAAGCATAGCTAAGTAAATAAATGCTCATGTGCATGCCCCCAACACAAAATGGACTGCAAGTCCACTGCAAGGTACATTGAAGCAAATGGATGATAGTCTGACACATGTGCAGTGTGCATTGGTGATGGCTATAAGCATGTCTGTGTACAAATGACATAAACAATTCAGTGATGTGCAACAACTAAACTGCAGTTAGCACAGGTACATAATGAAAGTAGGTTTCAATATCACATACCCATATACACTGTGATACTAAAGATAACAGGTGGCAATCTCACAAAAAGTGATACAACCAGGACATGTAAATGTGTACAACTGATGAAAGGGCAGTCATACATATGCAACTATGGTACTCCATCTGCAGGTGAATGACACATACACACTATAGCCTTATAATGGATGACTAATTTGTCTGTGATGTTAGGGGCATCCAACTGTACAGCCATGGAAAACCATGGAAAGGAAGGCTGCCATATTATATGTAATGACAACTGGACAGATATGTTAACATGTGTAATACACAACCAAGGTGTACACATGTGAAAATATAAGCTATTTGCACACTACAGTGATGTCTGCAAAAAATAAGTAAGACACATAATATGGCTACTTAGTACTTGTGCCATTCATAGGAAAACAACATGGAATTCCCAAAGACAATGGGGAATCCCAATCTATGACAGTGACACCATCTAGCAATGTGACAAACTATAGAATTGTTATAGCCATAGGAATAGATTACATCAGTTGAATAAAACAATTTATTTTATGACATACAAGTTAGCATTAACCATCACACATTAAATGCTATTGCAACACCAAGGTCAACTGCACAAATTATGCACACATATATCTCCCATTGGAATATAGTCTCAGGAGAATGATACTACAGTGGTATGTGTGGAATGTTATTAAATGTACCATGTGTAATGTATCACATTCTCTAATGTTGGAAACTGTCCCCGAATGCACGTGAACACTGCCAGCAAGACAAGCGTGTCATCAAGGAAGAATGTCACCTGTGTCAGACATATCTGTCACATAAATAGGCAGACTAGATCTGAAGTAACATTGTCACAGTGCACTGCATACAGAAGAGGCAAGCCACATACAGAGTACAAGAATATCAGTCCTGCAATCCATAGCACTGCCTGTAAGTATGTCAGCACCTGATGAGCATGTGACACTATCTGTATGTCAGCATCTGATGAGCATGTGACACTATCTGTAAGTATGTCAGCATCTGCTGAACATGTGACACTATCTGTATGTCAGCATCTGATGAGCGTGTGGCACTATCTGTAAGTATGTCAGCATCTGATGAACATGTGACACTATCTGTATGTCAGCATCTGATGAGCGTGTGACACTATCTGTAAGTATGTCAGCATCTGAGGAGCATGTGACACTATCTGTATGTCAGCAGCTGATGAGCGTGTGAGACTATCTGTAAGTATGTCAGCATCTGATGAGCGTGTGACACTATCTAATATTGGTTATGTCATATTTTACAACTGTCGGAAGTCAGCAATGATATATTGCTCCATACAAACAGAATTGTGAAGTGTACATCACATGGTACATCCTACTAGAATGACTGCAGTATAAGATTTGTGCACAAATGTGTGCCTAACAATGCAAAATAGCCAAATAGGAACACACCATGGTGGTAGCATTAGATGATTGGATCACATTGACAATACTTACAGTCCAGCGAGTCCTCTCTGATGGTCTTGAACACTTGAACAGCCTGGACACTTATTATGGAAACAAGTGGTTTGCTATATTGGCCAGCTAGAAAGGCATTAATGCCGTGCTTAAAATATTTGTACATATGTATGTATGTATGTATGTATCCCAAATGATCTCATGTATGATCTCCTGGAAGGAGTCTTGCATGGACTGTGCCATAGCCTGGAATATATTGCCCATTATATACCTCATCTGGGTCTGGAGCACATCAGTGTTGACATCACGGATCTGGTCCCTCAGGTCATCTGGCTGGAGTGGTGGAAGATGCCTTCTCTCTGTCTGCTGGAATAATGGCACATGCATGCTCAGGTCCTTCATTGTCATTATCATCATCTTGGTATCCACCCTGGTTCTAGGAAGTCCAACTTTGCAGGATATGGTCCTGCTTGTCATCTGTGAATGAGTGGACTGCATAGTCCTATAAGCATGGTTTTGCAACATGACAATAACAGTACATCCTTACATATTTCTAAAATGCTCTAACAGTAAAAGAAAAACAGCAATACATAAAACTATATACATATAAGTCATACACCCTGTACAGTGTCATAGTGATGTATGCGATGTTATTTATTTATTTTACATTTGTTTACCAGGTAAGTCTAACTGAGCAGTGCTGCCCGTTTTCTGCAGAGGCCAGGGGAGAAAAGCTCCAATACATTAATAACCGAAGATAATATAATACATAACAACAATAATAATCATACAGTAGTAAGTAAAGTAATATATGCAATACAATGATAAAATGGGTAGTAAATAAAGTGTAACATATAATTTTAGTATACAATAATAATCACAGAGTAAAAGAAATGATAACACTTGCATATTTTGAAATTCAGCTGTAGGCATACAGTGATATACAGTAAACTTTAAGAGAGTGTGGCCCTAATAATGCTAATATGTATTCTCGCTGCTTTTATGGTCTAAAAGTACTAGAAGAGATAGCTTAGATAAGAAAGAGTAGGATGTGTGTTGAAGGGTTGGAAGTTTTTATCCAGGGTGAATACAGGAGGAAGTCCATGATTTGGATAAATGTAACTTAAGAAGTCTTTTAAAGTTGTGTGCATTTTCAAGTGACTGGATTTCTAGAGGAAGTGTATTCCATTTTTTTTTTGCAACAGTAGTAGCATAGAGAGAGTCCACAGAGTTATATTTGCTTTTAGTAATGTCAACTAGTTTGTTGGTATTTCTTAGTGGACAATTGCTAGCATTGCAGTATAGTAATCCTTGTAGGGCAGGTTTTTTTTTGGGGGGGTGGTATAGGACTTGGTGGGCAAAAGTAAGTTGGTTGAACGTTATTAGGATTGGTAATTATAGTCAGAATAGTTTTTTAAGGGCTTGGCAATGATGGGATCTATATGATGAGTCAGTGGCAAATTTTGCTATTTTGTTATAGCAGGTAGTTTATTGACATCAGTTTTGTTAAGGTTGGTAGTACTGGGGAGGTGTACAGTAGTGTGGAGAGTAGGTGGGTTCTTGCAATGGTGATTTTACTTTCAGAAGTTAGGTAATTTTTCCATCTATAGAGGGTACCTAGTTTTGTGATAGTTTCAGATATATATATATATATATATATATATATGTGTGTGTGTGTGTGTGATGTTTTAGTCACATGAGAATTAATCCATCAATTATGTGTCCAAATCTGCAATCATCAAATGTATCTGTTATGTAAGTTAGAATGTAATGGCCAACGCATTTGCAACAGATCCATATCATATGTAATGCTTGCACATAATGGGCTGAAGATGACAAACAATATACCCAAAGCCTTATGTGCAAACACACATCATGAAAGTTATGTGCTAGTGTATTGTCTGCCAATATTAAAGTTAGGTAAGAGATCATGCCATTAGGAATGGAAAAGTAACAGAGCAGAGGTATAAGGCATCAGCTGACATGTCAGAGAAGCATTTAAATTGGCCTGTAAACAGGGGCACTCACATACACTTCCCTCACACACATATCCTAAACTATGAGTATGTAATACACATGGCAAAGAATATCATAGCCTAAGGTGTAACTAGTGCATTAACAAATATATTTACATGCCGAAAAGTATGCAATCATAAAAGAACAATGACAGCCACAACTTGTAATGACTATAATAACAGTACGTATTCACATAATGTAACAGAATAACAATGTATCAAATGTGCAATTGACATCAGTATGCCCTATACATAGCTGGTGTAATCATTGTCTACTAAATATTATGGTCATGTAATGATGCAATGCAAGTGTCAAAGTCACATTGCTGAATGACAAAAAAATTATAGAAATGTAAAAGAAAACCGAGAAATGTTTCTACAGTGCATGCTGAATTGACATTGTATGAAGCAATGACACATTTCAACACGTGTATATTAATAATGTTTAGATGCACATCAATGCCTGTATGTGCTCTTTATCATGTTAAATCACAGCAGACAGTATCACCACTGACAAGAAATCACATGAGAGACCAGGGTGTTATCTATTGATCCAAGTGCATGTTTGGTAGTATCAACATACCATACGTCTACAAAACACACATACACATCTACAGCATAAATATTACTAAAAGGGAATGTTATTTTGTAGACATGGTTAATAGCAGTATAGAAATGTACTGACAGGTACAGATGATCTCAATACAATGATGACCACACACATATATATTGAGGTGTCACTACATCAGTAACATGCAATGAAACAATGTAATATACACAATGTCTAACACATGTAGAGATCACATACATCAGATATGTGATTTTTGAACATCAGCATATTTACATATGGAAGTTGAAAATCAAATGTAAATTAATTGTCAAGTGCATTATGGGTAACATATAGCATGACAACATATTAGTATCCAAAATGGAATCAAATGTACAGGTCTCATTTGTACACTATGCCATCCAGAAGGATAGCCTGGCTTAGGCCATGCTGAATGTACATAAACATATAAACATTCTATTCTCAATTTATATGTGTTTCAGCTATTTTTATTTTATTTATTTATTTAACATTTGTTTACTGGGAGGGCGGCCACGGTGGTGCAGCGGTTAGCATTGCCACCTCACAGCAAGAGATTCTTCAGTTCGATCCTCAGCTGGGGTGCTTTCTGTGCGGAGTCTGCATGTCCTCCCTGTGGTCAAGTTTGTTTACTCTAGGTCCTCCAGTTTCCTCCCACATCCCAAAGACATGCTGTAGGTGGATTGGACACTCTAAATTGGCCCTAGGTGTAAGTGTGTGCATGTGTGTGCCTTCTGTGGAAGGTTGGGCGCCAGGCTGACAACTCAACACCGTAAAACTCCACTGCCAATCATGAGTGGACAGGTGATCCACTGTGGCGACCCCTAACCTGGTAAAGCCGAAATTAGAAGAAGAAGAATTTTACTGGGAAAATCCAAGTTGGAATGAAGTCAATTTTCAGTGGAGGCCAGGGAAGAAACACTTCAGATGCATGTCTTTGTATCATGGGAGGAAACTGGGACACCCAGAGGAAATGCATACAAATGTGAGGAGGACATTCAGACTCCACACAGAAGGCACCACAGCTGAGAATCGAACCAGAAAACCTCTTGCTGCACCACTGCACAATCCAATAAACCAAGGAATATCACACTGAAATATCTTGAGGCAATATTGAAAAGGAGATGCTCACATTTATCCTAAGTTCAACCTGTCTGTGCCTGCAATTAGTCCATTTACATCAATGAAGTATTTAATTTAAAAATATAAATGTTTAGTTAAATATGGAATAAGGAGTACCATAGCCCCAGTAACGAATAACAATGATGACTACCATGTGAAACAATATTATTTATGTAAGACAGTGCTGTAACAGAATTGTGCAGCTACACATTAGTGCTAACAGAGTGCGGTACAACATTGTCAACATCACTGATGCTGTGACACAGCAGACAACCACACGATATATGAATAGGCAAGGCATGTACACCATGAATTAAGCTGGGGACTACATATAAATTGCTCAATGGATGTATGCTATCAGCAGTAGTCACCACTACATCAAATACATATATGTTAAGATAGTGATATTGATCACTTTGTGTAAGTATAACAAAACTGTCTGTCACTTTCGTTGTGTCAGCAAACATCCTATAACCTCAAAATAAGACATTAACATTGAAAGGACTTGTACACATGCAGTTTTCACAAAATAATTGCATAACAAAAGGTATATACAATATATTAACAAATGGAATATATACCATGTGGATTCCTGATAAGAAGCGTGCCATCTGATTTGCATGCTTGCATGTCATCTGAATGACTTCCACATAACGTTAAAGTTAATAACACATCCTTCTCTCCCTGCTACTCCAGCCTGTGCATATGTTCTATGCTCAAATCTCTGTTATGGGCACAGTCCTCATTACCTGCTGTAATAAAATAAGAAGAAAGATTAAGGTCCAAAAATGATTGTGTCTTATGAGGTTTGACAGCATTTAACATGAAGATAAATCAGTCCAGAATTTAATCTTAATACAGTAATCACATTATTCAACAGTGTTATACAATCATTGGTCAAATCTTCCATAGAGAAACATTTATATCAGAGTGGAACTGTATTACACTAGGTAAACTGACTAGAAGCAACCCAAAGCTATATTTAAACCTACAGCCTTTGCCTATGTTTAAAACAAAGTCTAGACCCATACCTGCCTAAGTACTTGTTCTTTTCTATGTGAGAACTGAATGGAATTCTAACAACTGTGATTTATAACTAAACTGTTGAAACATGTCATGCCATGTGTCCCTGTCTACACAATAATAATGATATATGAGGTCACTTTTGGATAACAAGTGAGACGGCCCCGATGTATCATCAGAGGAATGCTGTGGTTAGCAATGGGAACATTTTTCAATGATAGTAAACAAGGGTAGTGCTATATACACACAGGAATGTTAAGGGGATGAGCTTTACAATTTTAGCATGTACCCCCAGTAATACATGCAGTGTTTATATACTGTCTTATAGCATACAGCACATAAAGGACAAATACTGCATAAGGAGACACAATAGTACACACACTCAAAAATAGTGAAACCGTAAATGTAGACTATTTACAAATTATGATGTCTTGACAGATATATAAAAAATGGCATACATCAGATATACACATTATTCTACAATGTAGAGACATAGACAAAAACATAGATGTACACACAATAACAGGATAATGTAAGCCAACAATGAAAATTAACTTACAGAAGTTGCAATTGAAGAAACAAGTTTATTTCTCTAACTGGCACATAGCTGTGCATTACAAGACTAAAACATCTTATAGGGGAGTCAAACCAACAAAAACAAGATAATATGGATTTAAGACATTCACATGACTTATCCTGCTAAGCATTCAGCTCTGCCACAGTCAAGGGAATACCTAGTCAGATTTGCTGTGAATGAAGTGTGGTTACAATGCACACTCAGATGGAATGCACCATCTACTGAAAATGTTTCCAACATTTCCTATCACAGGCAAATATCAATGTATGTGACTATTAATCAAGCAATATATAATGCTGGATGAAAACAGAACCGGAAAGCAAGCAGTCCACCAGGCACCTAGAATCCCAAGTAAAATAGAAAACACTCCTTGGAAATCCTTGAACGCAACTTTATTTTTAAAACAAATAAAAGCGTTTTCGCTGCTGTTCAGTAAAAGCAGCTTCTTCAGAAAACATTAGATCAATGCAACATAAAGCACCCGGCAGTTAGTGCTGGTTTAAAGGCGTGTACATCATGACATCACTCCTGCACAGGTGAGCAATTAACACTGCTTTTAAAACCAGTAGGGCAAAGTATAGTTAAAATATTAAAGGAAAAACAAGCTTACAAACACAATATAAAAATATTTTTTCTATGCTTGATGTAATATTTCCCTTCAAAAGGTCATTCAACACCTAAGAACATTAAAATTAGTAATGATAAATGACTACCAAGGCAACATACATCTCAAATTTCATGAAGCACGAAAGAGAAAAAAAAAATATATATATATACATTGTTGTATTATTATATTATATAATGAGCTTGACATCAATGAATAGATAGTAAAACAAACCTGACACTGTAACAGATTGTTAATCTAGTTACTTAATATAACTTCTCATCTTTAGCACCGCTGATATATTGCAGTTGTCGTTAAGGCCAGGATTATGAAAGGCGTTTAGTTTTATCTGCCATTCTAATTCACGGAGTTCTAAGAGAAGTGACAAGGGCCCCCCCCTGATACTCATTGGGATATGGTCAATCCCCATAAAAACAAACTTATGGTCTGGAAAGTTTGCTACGTGTCTTGCAAGGGCATTTTCCTGTTTGTCATTCCTCATGGCATAGACGTGCTCGTAAATACGTTGCCGCAGTTTACGGTCCGTCTTGCCTATGTAGAATGCAGGACATGTATTGCAAAATGCTCCGTATACGACTGATTTAGTATTACAGTTAATAGTATGTTTGATGTAATATTTAACATCATTAACTGTAAAAGAAAGCCCTACTCTAACTAGTTGGCACCAATTACAAGCACCGCAAGTCACGGTGCCCTTACATTTGTTAAAGTTCAGTTCAGGCTTAGATTGTAACAGTTCTTTTAAATTCCTTCCTTTTGAAACACAACTCTAGGAAAAGGTCCCAGCTTTTCAAATAAGAGTACATCGTTCCTGATAAATTCCCAGTTTTTATTCAGAATACGACAGATATTCCTAGTGTCGTTATTAAATGTTGTAATAAAACAGGTGGTGAAACTAGATCTAAGTGAGAAACTCGCCCTAACACTAGCCAGTGCGTGAGTAAGGTCTTCACCTATAGGATTAAAACCCAAAGTTGGTGAATCAGGTACTTGTTCGATACATTGTCTGAGGAGTGGTTTATAAAAACCACCCGCTAACTTAAGTTCAATTTCAGTAGTAATCTCATCAATGAGTGTAATCGGGTAACCCCTGTTCACAAATTGATTTTTCAGAAAATCACATTCTTTACTGAAGGTCTCTACTGAATTACACATACGGGCTGCTCTTACATATTGACCCTTTACAATTGCCCTCTTTTGTCTGAATGGGTGTTGACTAGTGAAATGCAGTAAGGAGTTACAATATGTTGTTTTCCTAAACACTTTTGATATATAAGTCATGTTAGAGTAGTCCTTACTGAGTTTTACATCTAGATAATCAATCTCTACATTGGAGAAGTTAGATGTAAACCTCAAAAAGGTAGTCGTATCATTCATGAACGCGACTAGAGACTCCGCTTCAGAACTATTACCTTTAAGTAAAATGAAGACATCATCCAGGTAGCGTGTATAGAATCGAATCTGGTCAATAAATCTAGTGTTGTTAGTAATGTGTTTAGACTCCCAAAAGGCCATGAACATGTTGGCTACACTGGCTCCACATGGGGAGCCCATGGCTATGCCTTGTTTTTGCAAAAAGATTTTTTCATTAAAGGTGAAAAAGTTGGAATCTAGGACAATGTCTAACAATTCAGTTACCAGACTGACTTCATTTTTTGTAGCTCCCAAATCTCTTAACTGCAATCCAACCCACTCGGAAGCCTCAAGATGGGGAATAGATGTATAAAGGTCCACAACATCAATAGTTAGGAAATTGTGCTCTACGTTAAATGGGATGTCGTTGATACTACTAAGAAAATTCCAGGAATCCTATCGGCGTTCGAGAATTTTAGTTCTCGCAACTTGGTATCTAGTAATATTCCAGCAGGGCAGCGTTGTACTCGTACCAGCAACAACACTAGTTTCAATGGCCTTAATATCAATGAATCTAATGAGCGGCTACCCCCTTCTGTAATCAGAGACCTAGATGGAGGAAGCAATGTTTCGAACAACGGAGGAAGCAATGTCTCGAACAACGGAGGGCAATAGGGACTTAACAACAATCACAGGGAGCTTATTGGCGTTCCTTCCATTTCCCAATGGATCGACAACCTGGAAGCGTTCGTTTTTCCTAGAGCGACTACCCTGGAACGACCGGCTACGGATGGTGAGTTTAACTTAAACCCTGTTGGCTCTATTTGTGACAATCTCAAGAAGTTGGACGTTAAGCTTTTGAAATTAAAAAAACTGCAGCTGGAAGTTTCGTACTTCCAGCAATGCCTTAATGAAAATATAGTGCCTAAGGGCCTCCGCTCTGCTTTTTCTCCTTCTGGCCTCATTCAGGGGACTGCCTTTTTCATGGAACTGGTCACGCTGTTTGAAAAACAAGGTGCCCAATTGCTTGAAATGTTAATCAAGCATTATTCTCTCAACATCACTTCTTTAACCGAAGAAATTAAGATTTTGGACAACACCATTAAAACGGACATAGACTTTTTGCAATACAAATTCGACTATGACCGTATTTTCATTAGCATTGAGGGCTTGCTGACTAAACTCAAACAGAACAAAATTAAAAAACTTAACAGAGACAGGGATTCTTACTACCATCAGCAAGCTTACCCGAAACTACAAGTAGCTTCCACTGTTGGCTTGGATGGCTTGGATGGTTCTGAACTGCAGTTACATCCTACTTGTCCTAATAATAACAGCACGGACAGGAACCAACAAAACATTAGACCTAAATGGTCTAACAGACCTAATGGGAACACTAACTTTAATAACAACAAGGACAGAACCAGGAGAAACAACCCTGGACCCAGTTCTGGTAATGTCAATGACAGTTTTTTAGGTCAATTACCACAACGGACATACCAAACGAGGAGCAGAACTCGGAACAACTGACAAATTCTCCTAACGTTTTGGATGTGGAAAGATCTGAGACATCTAATTTACGTATTCAATACAATATAAAAGGAGACTTTAAAATTTATAACTTTTCTAAAGTTATGTTGTCAACTGAATTGATAGAAATTCTTTCTCGAGGAAACACCTTTGTACCTAGTTCTGACTGTGACCTAACAAAAACGATTATTGACCTTAAATGTTACACTAGGAAATTAAACCTAGACCTGATGTTTAACAACTCTATTGCCCTACCTAAGTCTGAGTTAAAAACTCCCAGCATTTTTAACCCCCCGTTACATACTTTGCTTAAAGTCTTTGAAAATATTTGTGAGTTAGATTTCAGGGAACTAAAAAATTCTAAAAATTATTTGGGACCTAATAACTCACAAAATATTTCTAAGGAGCAGAGAAGAGCTCTATCTGATTTTAAATTACTACCAGTGAGAGTAATAAAACCTGATAAGGGGGGAGGGTTGGTCATCTTTGAAAACAGCATGTATACAGAAAAAATGCTTTCCGTGTTGGACACACCTGCCTACTGTCTCTCTTCGACCAACGAAATGAATGGTATGTGTAGGAAGATCAGGGGATACCTTAGGGATATGTTCCTGGAAGGTAGAATTGATATTGAAATGTACAACTTTCTGGACATTTCCTTCCCTAGGGTCCCCATGATGTTCGGTATACCCAAGATTCATAAGAATCTTGAGAACCCCCCGATGAGGGCATTGATCGATGGCAGGTTTTCAATGACCTACAACTGTTCCAAACTCATTGACCACATTCTGTTGAAGTACTTAAAGAAAATCCCATCTATCTGTAAGGATTCCTGGAATTTTCTTAGTAGTATCAACGACATCCCATTTAACGTAGAGCACAATTTCCTAACTATTGATGTTGTGGACCTTTATACATCTATTCCCCATCTTGAGGCTTCCGAGTGGGTTGGATTGCAGTTAAGAGATTTGGGAGCTACAAAAAATGAAGTCAGTCTGGTAACTGAATTGTTAGACATTGTCCTAGATTCCAACTTTTTCACCTTTAATGAAAAAATCTTTTTGCAAAAACAAGGCATAGCCATGGGCTCCCCATGTGGAGCCAGTGTAGCCAACATGTTCATGGCCTTTTGGGAGTCTAAACACATTACTAACAACACTAGATTTATTGACCAGATTCGATTCTATACACGCTACCTGGATGATGTCTTCATTTTACTTAAAGGTAATAGTTCTGAAGCGGAGTCTCTAGTCGCGTTCATGAATGATACGACTACCTTTTGAGGTTTACATCTAACTTCTCCAATGTAGAGATTGATTATCTAGATGTAAAACTCAGTAAGGACTACTCTAACATGACTTATATATCAAAAGTGTTTAGGAAAACAACATATTGTAACTCCTTACTGCATTTCACTAGTCAACACCCATTCAGACAAAAGAGGGCAATTGTAAAGGGTCAATATGTAAGAGCAGCCCGTATGTGTAATTCAGTAGAGACCTTCAGTAAAGAATGTGATTTTCTGAAAAATCAATTTGTGAACAGGGGTTACCCGATTACACTCATTGATGAGATTACTACTGAAATTGAACTTAAGTTAGCGGGTGGTTTTTATAAACCACTCCTCAGACAATGTATCGAACAAGTACCTGATTCACCAACTTTGGGTTTTAATCCTATAGGTGAAGACCTTACTCACGCACTGGCTAGTGTTAGGGCGAGTTTCTCACTTAGATCTAGTTTCACCACCTGTTTTATTACAACATTTAATAACGACACTAGGAATATCTGTCGTATTCTGAATAAAAACTGGGAATTTATCAGGAACGATGTACTCTTATTTGAAAAGCTGGGACCTTTTCCTAGAGTTGTGTTTCGAAAAGGAAGGAATTTAAAAGAACTGTTACAATCTAAGCCTGAACTGAACTTTAACAAATGTAAGGGCACCGTGACTTGCGGTGCTTGTAATTGGTGCCAACTAGTTAGAGTAGGGCTTTCTTTTACAGTTAATGATGTTAAATATTACATCAAACATACTATTAACTGTAATACTAAATCAGTCGTATACGGAGCATTTTGCAATACATGTCCTGCATTCTACATAGGCAAGACGGACCGTAAACTGCGGCAACGTATTTACGAGCACGTCTATGCCATGAGGAATGACAAACAGGAAAATGCCCTTGCAAGACACGTAGCAAACTTTCCAGACCATAAGTTTGTTTTTATGGGGACTGACCATATCCCAATGAGTATCAGGGGGGGGCCCTTGTCACTTCTCTTAGAACTCCGTGAATTAGAATGGCAGATAAAACTAAACGCCTTTCATAATCCTGGCCTTAACGACAACTGCAATATATCAGCAGTGCTAAAGATGAGAAGTTATATTAAGTAACTAGATTAACAATCTGTTACAGTGTCAGGTTTGTTTTACTATCTATTCATTGATGTCAAGCTCATTATATAATATAATAATACAACAATGTATATATATATATATATTTTTTTCTCTTTCGTGCTTCATGAAATTTGAGATGTATGTTGCCTTGGTAGTCATTTATCATTACTAATTTTAATGTTCTTAGGTGTTGAATGACCTTTTGAAGGGAAATATTACATCAAGCATAGAAAAAATATTTTTATATTGTGTTTGTAAGCTTGTTTTTCCTTTAATATTTTAACTATACTTTGCCCTACTGGTTTTAAAAGCAGTGTTAATTGCTCACCTGTGCAGGAGTGATGTCATGATGTACACGCCTTTAAACCAGCACTAACTGCCGGGTGCTTTATGTTGCATTGATCTAATGTTTTCTGAAGAAGCTGCTTTTACTGAACAGCAGCGAAAACGCTTTTATTTGTTTTAAAAATAAAGTTGCGTTCAAGGATTTCCAAGGAGTGTTTTCTATTTTACTTGGGATTCTAGGTGCCTGGTGGACTGCTTGCTTTCCGGTTCTGTTTTCATCTGGTTTGTTTTGCCTGATTTTGCACAATATATAATGCTGGCCATATATATTTTTTGGATTTTCAATACAAGTTGCAATAGGAGCCAAGGATATAGGACAGGTTACAAGTAACCCACACCTCAGTGTTAAAAAATATCCATGACAGGCATTAAGAGACACCACTGGGGTTCAAACCCAAAAAACATAGCAGTTAGAAGTGCAGTTAATGACACAAGTCAAAAATGCTAAAGCATCATCTATCCCACAGTGTAGTGATTACATCCCCACCCACACTGATGTATATCCAGCATTAATGTTACAATTCTCTTAGTCAAGAAGTACTGCTTGTGGACACATATTAATGAAAAGCTAAAACAAAGCTCACAAGCACTTTTATGATCATTGCAATGAAATGACACATCATCAGTGTTAGGAATGTACCCCATGTAGTACTTTCTTGAAGAACTGCAGATAACAGCAAAATGCATAGTCATCTGTAACCTATGCACTGTAGGTGTTAATGCACTCTGAAATGAAATAAGTATACAGATTGTTCCCTGAATCAGTATACAACCTTGCAATATATTAATATGAAGTAAGGAAAAGAAAACCAAAATGCTTTGTTCATACATTTTCTGTATATCAAAGAACTAGTGGTATTTGAACCTATGGATAATCATCCTCCATATACTATACACAGCCAGATGAGCTAATGCACATAACAGCACTTTTCATGGCTGAGCAGCTTTTCTGAATGACTAGCAGTTTTTCTGGGATTTACAGAATACGTGCATTCCTTCATTAATACCTGATGTTACTTAAATATCCTGCACATCTGCTTGTTTGGCCCAGATTATGTGCAGATGACCTCAATATGCACAGTTAAAATTCCTCTATTTAAATACAATATTTTAATTCCATTAAGAGTTCCTTAGTCATATTCATACTCTTATTATATATGGAATAGCTATGGACCCTACTCCATTTAACCATATATGGTCAAGAAATTCTAACAGTAAGTAGTAGGTGTTAAGGTTTTTATTCTGATGCATACTGTAGGCATCTGGAGCTGGTCTGGAGCCTAAGCTATCCTATTCTGCAGGTCATCCTGATCCCTATGGTGAAGGTTGTTCTGTCAATTCTAGACCTGAATGCCAGTCCTGAAGATCTCTGTACATCTTTGGAGCTCTCTCAAAATCCATTTCCTAATGTCGATGTGTGCAAAATTTCCCAGCGTGCTTACATCCACAGCTCTTATCCAGTGTAGATGGCCAGCACCTGGAGGGTCTTCTCATTGGTACATTTGAATGCTCAGACACTACACTGCTTCCTCTTGAGCAACATTTTTTGAAACTCTTTGGAGACTGATGAAGAATGCCTTCAGAAAATTGCTTAGTGAGGTCCCACTCAGTTCGCAGGTAACAATGGTATGAAAGGAAAGTATATCAATATCACTTTTTAAAAGTGGCACATACAGGGTTATAGCAGACTATTGGTGGTCATTGGGTACATGTTCTAGACCTTCTCATTAAATGAAAACTCTTGCTCATTTGTGCTGATCGCTGCACACATACAAGCTGTTGCTGAATATGCAGAGATTCAAGAACTTATGCAGATGTTCACTGATAGAATTCCAAAGCATTATATGCTAATGAACCTTATTAATATGTATGGCTCAAGTGGTACTTAATAGGTGTTTAAGCTGAGGCAAACTTACCGTTAGGAATGGCTGCATGGCTGCTATCATCCAAAAATAAGCTATCATGAGGTCAGCTGCTTGTATTGCTTTTCTGGAATACAATGCTCATTCTCCCTTTACTATGTCCATAGCATTCTGTGTGAGACTTCTAAAACATATTTCAAGCAGTTTTGGTTTGGGAAACTCTCTGTATATCAATATATCAGTCACATTAAGGATAGAAATTAGACTTCCACATGCATATGGACAGATGTCCATCATTATCAGGGAGGTTTTTCCCATATGCAGTTGTATGGCTAAAAGTAAACCTGCCCTGGAAAACATTAGATATGGACTGAATGCTCTCATATCTGCCTGTAATACATATTCACGTGTATGTCTGTAGTAGGTTTGCATATAACAATGATTTATGGTGTTGTCTGCAAATTGTATGTTCAAGGTCTGATTTATGGATATTTATTGATGATTACTCATACAATGGTAGCTGTTATACCATTCTGTAGGATGTGGGAACCTCAGGATTGCTTAGCATTTAACTTGGTTGTTGTTATCACATCTAGCCATGACTGCATAACTGTTAATTTTTAATAAGCTGATCTTGTTCTCCCTTGGTGTTTCAGCACATTCAGATTGATATGTCATGTAACATATCATGGATGTCACATTTATGGTGATCTTTGTCACTGATTACAATGACATCTGTAATGTATCCCACATGCTTGATGCAGAAGTGGTAGTTGTAGCTATATGTGCATGTACCTGTGACAATACCCGTTTTGCAGTACTAAAGTTGTGATTCAATAGTTATGTGTTTGGTTGTTACTTGTCAAAATATCCACTGACATGGGTTCAAGTCTCACCCCTGCATACATGACATATCCAAACTCGTGGAATGGATTAATGACAGTGCACATGTATGCTGATTATGTTCAGATGTATGGATCACCTATTCAGACATGTTATTTATGCTTATCAGTACATGACAGTAATATAGATGACATGGAGTGTTTTGCATAGCAATGCACTGTGCATGAGAGGCAATGCATTCAATTGACATATGTTTTAAACATTGACATGTCAATATGTGAACACTTGCATAAAATCTGATATGTGTATATCACCCTTTCTTTCAGATGTGTAGCCATAATAGGTGGGATAATTTTTCTGCTCTGGGAAAATGAAATTATTCTTGAGACTCTGCATCAGCATGGCCAGAATTTGCTAGAATGGATGGGTGTTACTATGTCAAGACAGCAAATGTGGAGGGATATTACCAATATGATCAACACAGTGGGAGGAGACAACTGTTCCAAGGAGGCCTGCCAGTGACATTGCTCTGACATGATCCTCCATTCAGCCAACAGACTCCACTGTTATGAGTGGCAGAGGAATGCCACTAGAGGTGGGCCACTAGTGCCTCCCCCAGATGAGATAACAATGTTCCTGGTGTCTGATCATAACACCTACCAAGATCATCATATATCTGGGGGAGGTATTGAGGCAGGTATTCTAGGATGTACAAGTATGTATGATATTCAAATACACTGAAGCATAATCTAATTGTAATTCAAGGCCATTCATTCACACATCTTACATTTTTTTATTAGGGTCAATGCAGTAGAACTACATCATGTACAGTAAAACACTTTGGATGCAGATGCACACAATAAGTGTTATTGCATGTTACATTACCAAAACAATGCAGATAACACTGTCAGCACCATGCATACCGTTGTGTATTTCAATGGTATAGGCCAGTCAACATCAGGACAACAGCACTGTCACATAGGTGTCTCAGTAGTCTGTTGGTATGATCAGTAGCCTTTGTGTGCCTCTACCTCCTATTATGCCTGAAGTGCATACTCACACGTTGTTTGTGTTCCATTTTAAACTACATGTTCTTCTTTGTGCCACTTGGTGCATTCGTCAACAAGTGCTGACAGACCTGGTATTGTTAATATGGTTGTCTTAGTGCAACACTGTTTAGTACAACTGTGATCTTTGATATTAATATCAGCTTGCTCCCTTTCACAGGCACATCATTTGGACACCAGCACAACTTGTCACAGACGTGTCTCTGTAGTCTGTTAATGTGATCAGTAGCCTTTATGTACCTCTGTCTGCTGTTATGACTGAGTTGTATTCTTGCCTGTTGTTTATGTTCCATTTTCACCTACAGGTTCTGCTTTATGCCAGATGGGATGAACAGATCTGGTAAGGTAGTCTGTATGTTTGCCATAGTGCAATATTGCTATGTACATCTGTGACCTTCATGACTAATGTGGCCTTGTTCACCTGCATAGGACATTTGCAATCTGCACAATATCACTGCCCATCCGGTATGTGTATATCTTACTTTCTGTGTGTTATACATCATGTTAAATGTTGCATGAAGCTGTGTATTTGCTTACTACTGACTTGTTGTGCACATGTCTTTTTTTACATGACAGTGGCATTTCAACCCTCACCACCAGCAGTGGAGTCAGAGAAAGACATGTCAGGAATATCTTTAATAGTTTTTTTTCACATTGTCCATCACATTTGTCTAATATGGCATATCTCCACTCTTTAGGGTCCCTGCACCATCCACAGCCATGTTTGATCCAGTAAGTCTATATTACCATGAGTATTCATTGTAGTTATGTAGTTATCCAATTATGTCAGTCATATACTGCCTCATTTTGATTTCTGTGAATGTATATGATATGTGTCATCTGCCTCTATTTGCAGCACATCCACTACCTGCCTCCTCTAGTAGCCCATCCACTGATCCTGAAAGGGGATGTGATGTGCATTACTATGATAATATGGCCAGTGGCACATGGGTCATTGCATAGGCTTCACTGTCCAGCTTGGAAGGGGATGGCCATGTGTCATGGTGTAGCCTCTGATAAGGAAATAGAGTAGCTGGACATTCTGATGATGTGGGAACATCAGATGAGGGACATGATAAAGACCATGACCCTCTGTCCCAGGTTGAGTCTGGTACTGATGGTGACATTTCCCCATAATGGACTGATACTGTCTGTTGGATTACATGTGGGAGTGTAGCTGATGTGCTTAGATATGTGTCAGTGGGAGTTTGCTTACACTTACATGCACATGAATGCTCACAGTGACATCTTGGCTCTGACTCGTGCATACTTATCCATGTCATGATTGTGTAGCACACCAGCTGTGCGCATTACATAAAGGTCAGGAGTGCAGACATGGAGAGGTCATGGCAGCACGTGCTGCAAAGCAAGAGAGAGTGGTGTCTGTTGCATGGTCTGTTGAAAGCCTTGTTATGGCAGTGCTAGATCAGTGCCATAGTATGATCTGAGCATTACATGCCCTGCCTGTAATGATCAGATTACATCCAGTGATGAGAGGCAGACTCCATCTTACAAAGCCCACACATTGCACTCATACATCATTGCCTGTACTACAATGTGCATGCACATCTGCTCTTGGTCAATCTTCTCTGAATGCAGCAGTCATGTCCAGACAGACACATTGCACTACTTTTTCTATGCACAATGTATCCCACACTGCTAGTGTCACTACATCCAGCTCCTTGGTACAGCACCATGGGCCAAGTGTTTCTGGATGTGACAGGAGCAGCTGGGACTGTAATGTGGGTGTCCTACACTGCATTAGAGAATCACTGACAGTTGATCCATTGTGTATTCTGTTGTGTAATTCTATCCCTATGACAATGATGACCACTGTGCTGACCATTGCCTAATCTGTCTGTAAGTAGTTTCTCAAATGTCTGATGCTACAGGCTTTTTATGATCATTTATCTGACCTAAGTGACTGCCTTCAAGTTATGCTATACTGTAAATATTTGCCATTATATGTTAGTTTGGATATTAATGACTACAATGCTCTATTTAACAATTTCCCTGTTTCCATGTTTGCATCTTTTGATAGCTGACATGTAGCAAACATTTCTCATGATCATCAGCATGTTATTTTATGCTTACAGCTTTGATTACTACATAACAAACTTCATTCTTGTCTGCCACACTTGCATGCACAGCTATGACTCTGTATGCATACCACTGTGATACATATGGCATTTTAATTAGGTTTTGCACATGCCTTTATCCTTAGCACTCTTCACTGATGTTGACTTGTTTTCCTTTGTTATCCACTTGCTGACATATACATGTGCACTCCCATATCTACCTACTTACATACACATACATATCTGTGTTGCTGTATCTCAAGTAATGATGCATGTTCCATGCCTGATGCATACTGCCTGTTACTGAGGCTTTGTATGACTCATGTTACAGCAATGACCTGTGCATTTCAGTGTTGCCTTATGTGTGACATTCCACTTCAGTCATGTAACATGAAACATGTTTGTGATATAGATATGCTTCATTTTGGTCAGTCCTTGATATGATGTCATTACTCATGTATGCTGCATGGTCTGTTGTCTGACACTTTTACACCTCACTGTGCTATGTGTGATGCATTGCACTTACTATACAATCCCTGCAATTAGACAGAGTTTGTGCTGATAGATCCCCATACACTGCATAGGCCTAGATTTTTATGGTACTGGCTGTTGTACAGTGAATTTCATATGCTACTTTGCTGTATAATGATATCCTACTCAGACAACCACACCTTCTAATGTGTGCAGTTTGTGCATACCACATATATGCCAATGTGGTCCTATTTTGTGCTGTACCTTGCAGAGCGTATTCCTGTGGTGATGTTTCCTCTGTAGATATCCAGATATGCTCCTTGTTATATCATGTGCATGTGCATAAGTTATTACAGGTGATTCATGGTATGTATGATGTTCAATGTGGACAACTAATAGGCTGTTTGCATTAGTCATGCTTTGTGCTGCTGTTTTAAGGCAACACTGTACGACCATCTCTGTTTTATCTGTGTACTTCTGTATGTGTGGCTTTTCGTGACTCAAAGGTGTGTATCAGATGCAGCCATGTTGCCTGAGCTATGACATACGGCCACAGCCTCCATCACCCATGCCTATTTCTTCTCACACCTGTGTCCTCCTGATCATCCTATAACAAGTCAGATAGCTCCATATCTGGCATCTGAGGTTCTTGGGGTAGATCACCCACAACCGTGTCTGTTAAGCCACCATGTTTTGATGTTATTATGTTGTGTAGCATGGCAATACATGGTGAGCATCTGGGATTCCGTTTCTGATGTGCATTGCAGTCCACCCTTAGATATGTCTGGATATCTGAATCTTGCTTTTAGCATGCCAAACACAAGCTTTATGGTTTTGCAGTGTATACTCTGTTGTATGCATTCTAGACAGAGTTGATGGGGCTTTGTATGGCATCAGAAGCCAAGGCTGCGGTGGATAACCACAGTCACCTGTTTTTAGGTGGATGACAAATAAGATTTGTTCATAATTCTTCCTGTTGCAATGTTTGGCTAGTGCTTACAGTGTAGTAGTGGTCATGTACTCAGCTAGTAGGAGCTCTTCAGGTATTTCATCATGTTGGAAAGCAGCTCTCAGAGTATTTTCCCTCCAAATTGTAGCATCATGCACAATACCAAAGTGTATTACTATGATGTTGGTAATTAGGCCATGTGCATAGCACACCACCTCACAACTGAGTGATGGCCAACTGTTTCTACTCAAGTACTATTTAGCATTGGAAACCACTGGAGTTTTGATTGAAATGTGGATGCAGTCAGTTGCAACGTGGATAGGAGGGAAGTTGGCAATGGCAGAGAACTGTTGCATGACATTTCTGTTCTCCATGTCTGCTGATAGGAAGTGAATGTATTCTTCCACAATGGTGCACATTACTACCAGGAACTCTGCCAGAATGTGACTGTTAACTGTCTCTGACACTCCTACAGCATTGCCTATATGCTGCTGGAATGTCCCAGAGGCCAGTATAGCAGACTCATACACGCTTTTGTTTCTACCGTTACTGGGTTACCCCACAGACTGTAAGAAAACATGTGGGGTGCAAATGCTCTGCACACAGCCTGCACCAAATTTGTATGATGTCCGTATCAATCTGTTTTCTCTTGTTTAGAGAGCTGGCTTAACTATAGCCTGGGTTGGCACCTTGCTGGTGCCTTCTTGGACACATTTGCAGATTGCCCTTTGTTATGGCTTGTTGCACCCCAGCCTGGTCCATTGCATCCAATGCCGCTTGCTTATTTTTTTTAGCTTAATTTTTCAGATTCTGCGGGACTGCTTAGTAATTCATTGAATAAAGTAGCATTAAGGGTAAGCATATATTGCCTCAGCCAAGTGCTTTCATGACATTGTTGGTGCACTAGTAAGTCCTATTTTATTTGTAACGGGTGCACTCGTATTTTGGAACAGATGTTTTTCAGTTTCGATATTTTGCAGTCAGTACTTTGGCTACTGATCATATGCTACTTTATTTAGGTACTGTTACACACACTTGTATATATATATATATAGAGAGAGAGAGAGAGAGATAAAAAGAGAGATAGAGAAAGATGGATGCATTTGCAATGTACATTTGCACATTTTGTGTATCAAAAGTACAGCACAAAAGTAACATACATCCAAAAGACCATGTTTGCACATATTAAATAATGATGTAAGTGTTACATATTCACATGGTTAATTTGTTGAGGCTTATAGTGTTGTAACTTTCTATCCAGCATCCTGGAAGTATTAACAGGTGACATTTTATGCAGCTGTTCTTTCAGTGCAGCATTAAGTTCACCCATTTCCTGTTGTTTCTTTACTTTGGTTGGAAGATGCTTCCATGTCACTGGCTGTAGCCTAGTAAATGGACTTTCCCCTATAGTTGATTTAAATTTGGGTCTAACTAAAGTAAAGATTTCATCCTGGCAGTTTTGTTTTTAGGACTGGAAGTTCACCCAAGACATTAACTTAGAAGCAGCATAGCTTTGCTGTGTATGAGTAGCCAGTTGGAACCTTTGCAAGTTCACAGTAATGGGTTTGAACGTCAACTAGCAGTGCAAACCTGCATGTTTTATTTTCAGACACGTAGGTTATGAATATTTAAAATAAAATGCAGGGTTAACACAGGCAGACCACATTCAATATCAGGGATGAGAATGTTTCTTGCTATTGCTCTGCAAGTAATTGGCGAAGAAGATGGGAAAAGTTTTAATTGGGCATGTGTTTTACTGCCAATCTTTTCAGTATTTTTTTCAGAGAATAAGACAGAGTTTAATATAAGGGCAGATCTTGCCTCTTAAACCTAGTTGATTTCTTTGAAACAGTTACCAAAGCCATAGATGAGGGCAAGGTAGTCCACACAGCCTACCTGGACCTCGCAAAAGCCTTCGACACAATACCCCACTCGGGCATCATAAAAAAGCTTACCAGCTTAAATATCAACCCCTATATCACAAGATGGGTTGCAAACTGGCTCAGAGATAGAACCCACATGGTCAGAATCACAGGTGCCATGTCCGAATCCAAACCAGTTACAAGTGGCGTCCCACAGGGCTCAGTTCTGGGACCTCTCTTGTTTGGTATATACTTCTCTGAGGTTCAGGCAAACACAGGGGGATTATGGCTGACAAATTTCACAGATGACTGCAAACTGGGGGCCATAATCGAATCTCCAGCTGACACAAGCATCCTCCAAAAGGGTCTCACAGAGACGGATGCTTGGTGCCAGAGCCACGGCCTCAAGCTAAATGCTAAAAAGTGCACAGTCATCTCCTTTGGGAAAAACAAGGTGCCCACAAATTACCACATAGGTGGTAATCCATTAAGTACGGAAGAAGTAATTAGCGATTTGGGGACCAACGTACATAGTAATCTCTCCTTTGATAATCACGTTGCCAAAGTGGTTAGAAAGACCTTGTATATAGCCCACCTTATCACGAAAGGGTTCACATCTAGATCAGGAGAGGTCATTGTGCCCCTCTACTCATCACTCATCAGGCCCATAATTGAATACAATGCCCCTTTTGGGATGTACCTTACCCGACACCTGCAGCAACTGGAGAGACCCCAAAAGTACCTCACCAAGAGGATCATGGGCTACAAACAGATGTCCTATGCAGCTCGACTAAAGAAATTCCAGCTCTACTCAGTTGCTTACCGCCTACTTAGAGGCGATCTATGCCTGACGTACAAAGCCATGTCAAACCCAGAATTAATGGACATGCTCCACCTCAAAAAATCCAAGTCCCTTAGAGCTACACACTCCAGGGACCTAAACCTCAGCACAAAAATAATTAGGACATGCTGGAGGGACAGATTCATTTCCCAGAGGCTCCCCTCACTCTGGAATAGAATCCCAATTCATGTTAGACATAGCCCCTCGCTGACCCTCTTCAAGTAAAATCTGGACGCGTGGATGGGAAATCGCAAATTCACCCCTGGGATCTCTTCTGTGTCCCTGCTAGACAGAGGCACAGTAAACTAATTTTAAAAGGGTACCTTCTGTGACCTACTTTACAGAGGCACAGTAGGCTAATCTAATAGGGAGGCGGAAGCCAAATACACTCTGGCTAGGCTTATAAATGCCCTAGGGCAGATAGCCTAGTATCTACCTATGAACCTATAACACTGAGGTATCTTTGCTCAATTACATTGGTCATGATATTATTTATGCAATCTTTTAATGAGACTGGGGAGGTTCAACAGTTTTGAGATGAGGCAAATAACATAAACTTAATTTATTACAGTTGATAGTAGTGTGTCACTATGTGTTTATTTATTAACATCTGTTTGCCTGGAATGTCTGACTTGATACAAGGCAATTTTCAGCACAGGCCCTGGGAGAATTGCTCCAGATGCACATCTTTGTAACATGAGAGGAAATCAGAGCACCCAGAGAAAACCCAGGAGGACATGCAGACTCCACACAGAAGGCACCCCAACCGAGAATCAAATAGGAAAACCTCTTTCTGTGAGGTGACAATGCAACCTCTGCGCCAATGCAACACCTCAATTCATTCATTTGTTTGTTAGAAGTGAAACTGACCTGCAGCTTATGTTATATACTCATGGTGGGGTTTCCAGATTAAATAAATAGGAGATCATCTGCATGAATAACAATGATGAGAGAGTGGAGATCCTAGGTTAAATCATTTATAACAACTGCAAAAAGAAGTGGGCCTACTACTGACCCCTCGGTACTCCTTAATTAATGGTGCCTATTTCAGAGAGGGAATTGTTGGCATAGATTTGGAATGGTCTGTCTTTCAAGTCACTTTTAAACCATTGTAGCATGTTATTACCAAAATTAAATGGAATGATGTCAGTCTACTGATTTTACTTTCACTGAAAGCCTTTCCATCGAAAACTAATGGCCAAACATTTTTCAGTGAATAAAAAAAAAAAAATATGTATATATATATACATACATATATATATATATATATATATATATATATATATATACATATATATATATATATATATATATATATATATATATATATATATATAAGCACTAAATATGGTCAAATTTGCTTTTAGTTAGCATGATTTGGTCGACTAAGCATATGCTATATTTGTGATATATGTAGTTCACATATTTGTTGTTGTGTGAAGAGTCGGGTTATGAATGTATTAACTAGTCTTTGGATAAGTATAAAAGCAAAGAAAGTCCATAGTTTCTTGAAAAGTCTGCACTGTCATTGGTAGTGTGGACAGAAGATGTGTTATTGTCATCTGGTGTTTCCTTTGTTATCTGTTTTACTTATTTTCCAGAAGAGTTCTGGGTGTGACAGAGCGTTATTACTCTTTCTGAGATAGGCAGCTTCAGCTGAGAAGGTAGCTGTTCTTGCAGCTTCCTTGTCTTCTTGCTGTTTTATGAAGAAATACACTGCTGGAGTTTTGTTTCTTATATTTCCATGCATCATCTCTTTAATGAAATATTTTTTTCATTGAATCTGTATTTAACTATGTGCAAGTGTATTCCTAAGTCTCTTGCATGTCATTAGAAAAACTTTTATTGCAGCAAGTTTATTGATGAGGTAGGATAGGGCTAAATATAAATCTGCCTGTCTGTGCAAAGATGCCCAATCTACAGCTTGTAGATCTGGATCAATGATTGCTTCCTTTGATGCTGAAACTGGGCTATTTGTAACAATTTGAAATGGCTTTTTTGTGTTCTAATTAGAAATTATGATATTACAGGACAGTGGTCACTTAGATGGTTGGGGAGTCAGGCTATTTAGGGTGGTAGTAATACCAGTCTCTGGCAAACATAAATTGCTCACACTTTCTCATCAGTTTATCTTTCTACAAAACTGCAGTGAAATAAACTGAAGTGGGACCACGTCACACAGGGTCAAAAGTTTGAATATAAAACTTGCATTTGATTGATCTTCCTAAAATGTTATTGACACAACCCCATGTCTATAGTCCTTACTTACTACTTCTTTGTAAGCAGATAAAGATCTGCATTGTAGCCTGCTCCACAATATAAGCAAATGCTGTGTCACAAGCTGAGACAACGTTTGGCATAACTTGTTTATAATACCCCCTCAATAAGGCAGGGCTGCACATGTGTGGGGGTTTCCCACTTGATTAATGGTAAGACTAATTCAGATACTTGTAGTTTTTTTTTTTTAGATAAAACTGCATTTGAAGTTTCACTAGTGCAGATTTAATGCACTCTGACCCCTATTATTCCAGCAATTTCCTGAGTTTATTAGAGAGGTATTTGAAATATGACTCTACTCCAGACTTCCTTTACTTCAGAAAATATACACTGTGACAAAACCTTTGGTTTCATCAACTTCATCTGACTTTCAGACTTCATATTCTTCAGAAAACACATGCTGACACAAAACCCGTTATCCCAGCAATTTTCTGAGTTTTTAAAAGCAATATTAAAAAAAAAGAAAATCAGCCACTATTTCAGACGTTCTTTCCTTCAAAAAATGCACACTGAAACATAAACTGTTATTCCAGCCTAGCCATGACAGGATTTGATCAGGTTTTGCCACAGCACAGCAGGGGGTGGGGTATGGTACTATAAGTAAGTTATGCCCAGCTTTTCTCGATTGTTAATATTTAGTTTTTGTAGACAACCATCCAACCTGCTGTTAAAACCTTGAATTGTGGTTTCCACATATAATCCTTCGAGAAAAGCTGGATATGCTAGTTCCTTGAAGAACAGGCATAAATCAACCTGCAAAAGCTTGTAGGACACTGACTACAGTGACATTTTCCTTAATGTATCAGTGCAACTTAAATTTTATAGCCTCGTTTATAGGAATGTTTGCAACTCCTATAAACCTTGGCATTCTCTAAAAGTCAGACTTCAAAAGATGAGATATGAAAAATTCACCCTTCCATGAGAATTTACTATTCTACTCATACCTTCAGTAGGGTTGACTAAATTTCAAATTTGCATTCTAGTTACTCCATTTACCCTAATTAAACTGTATATTACATTAAATTGGACAGACAGATCATCAGTTAAGTGGGGTGGGTTTAAACAAATGGCAATTAAATACCTAACTGCTCAAAAATTTTTAAAGTTTAGTCAAAAAGCTCATTCACATTTTATTGAATACTGGGGCATATTATTAGATCATATTTTGCTATCATCCCTTTTCTTCTATTATTGCAAGTATAAAGCTATTAAAAGAATCCAGGATCACCACACCCACTAACCTTTCCTTTTTCATTTCAGCTCTTTATTGTTAGGCCCTATTCTCATTTTCTATCCTTTTTTATTTATCATTTTATGATTCAAATTCAGGAATGTAATTCTTGTATTTTAGGTAAATAGCACTGATGTAAATAATATTGTATATAGTTTATGGAGATAAAGGTGCATAAATACAAACTAAATATTTCTCTTGTCTATGCCTCTGTGTTTTAATATAATCTTCCAGTTATATGAACATGTTTGCTTTACTTATGTTTGGTGTATTAACTAAGAAAAAGCAATGCATCCTTTTTTAAAAAAAATTATAACCTCACTATTTTTAGTGTTGGAAAAATTTGAACTTTCTCTAGTTCCTATCTTCTTTCTCTAAGATTCTTGAAAAAGTGTATACATAAACAACTCGTGTCACATCTCATTCAGGAAAATCTTCTCACCCCTACGCAGCATAACTTCCATCCTCATCATAGCACAACTACCACTCTACTATCCTTCACCCACTCTATCTCTACATATCTCAATAATAGCAAATTTGTGGCCTGCCTTTTCCTTGACCTGTCTAAGGCTTTTGATACTTTATCTCACAATCGCCTTTTCTCCAAACCTGCTTCCTTTAATCTCTCCACCTCTACTCTATGTTGGTTCTCCTCATACCTATCTAATAGAACCCAAGCTGTCAAGTAGCTCTCTGCCACTTTTCCTTTCCTTCCCATTTTAGATGGGGGTACCCCAAGGCTCCATCTTGGGCCCACTACTATTTAATAATTTTACTAATAATCTCTTTCAATCCTGCCCCCACTCCACACTCATACAATACATGGATGACTCCACCATCATCGCTACCTCTGACAACTTACACCACCTGCACTCCCTCACTCAAGATACCCTGCAGTCAGTCAAATCATGGCTCACATTTAACCAATTCCTACTTAGCCCCAACAGAACAAAATTACTTTTTTGCCACCCCAAATCTCTCCAACATCACAAGTAATCCTTCTCTGTCTACTTTCTAGCAATACAACTATCAATGTCAATTCTCACACTAAACTTCTAGGGGTCTACATAGATGATGAACTTAAATTTGACATCCATATAAATAATTGCATCAAAAAGACTCAACAAAAGCTAGGATCGCTCTACAGACATAAAAACTTCCTAACACATGAATCTAAATTGTCCTAGCTCAAGCTTTCCTTTTAGCAACACTATTATATGCCACCCCCATCTTTACAAACCTCCAAAAAATCTGTCATCTAAACTCAAACTAACTTAACAAAATAGTATGATTTGCCACTAACCTCCCCTATCACTCTCATCACTGCCTCTCCTTGAAAAATTAACTGGCTTGAATTCCAGAATCAACTTCTTCTGCCTCAGCTTTATCTGTCTCATTCCATCCTCCACCAACCCCTTGCCCATCCTTCAATTGCTAACCTCATCTCCTCTTATGTCCTAACCGAAAACTTCACAGCTCCGACCAACACCTCCTTCTAATCTCCAAACCAAATAAATCCATAGTGAAAAGTCTCTATAGTCATTCTGTTGCCTCCTCCTAGAACAACCTCTCTCCTGTCATCAGATCTATTCAAAATCCCAACTACTTTAAACTGGCTTTAAAGGAATATCTGTTCAATACCTGGACATGCCCCTGCTAAGATCTAACTTGAACCTCTTCCTTGTCTATACCTGTCTCCCACTCTTCTACTTTCCCTATTTTTTCCTCTGTCTACACTTTCCCACCTAACTCATTTTCTAGGTCCAACACTCTTATTATCCTATTTTCCTATATTAAAGTATCCTTCATGCATCTCCCTTCTACCGCCCTGTCTTTCCTACTTATTCACTTACTAGATGCCACTTTATACCTAATAATTTATTCTTCACCTGCCACTGATTATAAATTGATACTGTATGACAAACAGTTTTTGCATCTGAGATTGCTTGTTCTCTTACCATGTATAAATGAAAACTTTACTTCTCTTTTGTGTATAATATTGTCAAATTTTCACTTGTGTTTTGATTATTTTGTACTTCATTGTAACTAACTGTCTTTGTACTGGAGCTTTTCTGCTTGGGTCTCTGCTGAAAAAAAGGCCTTTGGCTCAGCCAGACTAACTCAGTTAACAAAAGGCAAAATAAATAACTAAATAAATAACTAAATAAATAAATACACAGTTATACAAGGTTGTTGTTCAGCAAATAGACAAAGCTTTTTCATATTCTGTAACTGCCCAGCTCAGTACTGTGCACTGTTACAAAAATGCTTTTCTGAATTGTCCTGATATTCCCTTTAATATTAGATACTTTATCCCAGAAAAATTCTCAGCCATTTTATAAATATTTTAATCAAATCTATAAGTATAGGTGGGTTGCATATGGCAGTGCCCATTCTGACTATACTACAAATAGTTTTACACTCACGGTTCACAGTAATATCTTAAAATGCTTAGGATATTATATCACTCTACATTTGACATGAAATTGTTGTCCGAGCACCATATATATATATATATATATATATATATATATATATATATATATATATATATATATAAAATATGCATCTCCCTAGCAGCAGAGTATTGGTAGTGCACCATATGTGCACAGTGTACACCACTCAGCAGCATTACCTTTTACAATGGAAGCAGAATAGTTCCTTTAATGTGACACTCATCTCCATATGCTCTCAGCTAGTGGTAGTTGTCCAATTTTATCTTTAAAAATAAACAAGATAACAAAATGCTTAACCTCAAGTTCTCTGGAATGTGAGTTGTCACATACTTTTAAATTTCCAATTCGTACTCTATGTGTTCTGTCTGATAAACAATTTGTGATCCACTTGTTTATTGCTATACAGCATTTAATTTTAACTGCTTTAAGTTTTTCACTATATCTGCATAGAAAATCCTATCTAGATACAAATATTCAGTGTGGACTGTCAGACTTTCATGTATGAGAAGCATTTTCCTTTTCAAAGGATGCTAGCAGGTTTATATAACAGAACCTTTTTCTTCACAGACAAAAGGTCTGCCAGTTTTTTTTTTTTTTTTGTAAAAGATCCACGATCACTCATTCCATTAGCTTACACAACATGCATGTTAACCCGATGGGATGTTTTCAATATTTCATACAGCAAAATGGTACAAGCATATGTTTGTATCTTGGTTTCTAGTGACCTGAATTATATTACTAAGCAAATTCACCTTGTGTAGGAACTCAGCTGGGACCATGATGAATAAAAAGGGGACAGCAGTCAATAAGACACATTTTTTTTTTCATAGAGAGATCTCTAAATGCTTTCAGTCTGCAGTTAATCAAACGGTGGCTGTAGGGGCCTTGTCGCACGATAGTGGATCAGTCATTCAAGTTGTTTGTATGGAGAAAGCAGTTTAATCAGCATTTGATCAATTAATAGTTCTTGGCACAGTCATCCAGAACAACCTGCCTTCAAAAGCTGTTAAAATGAGGAACATTGCACAATATAAGGCGTGCCTTTTAACTATTCTCAGGAAAGCATCAAATGCCAGTGTTATGATAAATCAGTAGCATGATCTGGAAGGTACCTTGCATTGAACTGTTTATATGGTCAAACACTGTCCATCTTCCTCCAACTCACACAAGTGATTTTGCTGGTTATGTACAGCTGATGTAAATGGCTGTTTCTAATATTTGCAGTGCTACTGTGCGCTCTTTCTTTTCTACAGATTTGCCATTAACTTTACCTATGGGAAGAAATTATCTATGTTGGATCTGTCCACGTACTCATTTAATAAATTAATTAGAGAGGTATACAGACAGAGAAATAGATGGTTAGATAGATAGTTAACTAGATAGCTATCTTAATGAGTAGCTAGTATCATACTTTATTAAAGCTTTTCTCCAGTATGGATAAAAGGCACGCATTTAAACACTAGTAGTGATACAAAGGCACATCACTTGGTCATGGACACGTAGTGAACAACCGTGGATCAGAAGAAAAGCATTATGAATTCAATGTGATGGGAATGAGCCTAACGGCCCAGTCATCAGGGCTTTGGCATCAATAATGAAAGGCTCTTAATTTATATTATAACATGTCAGTCACAATGGGAAATTGGAGATGAATGAACAGGACACCTTAAAACTATCCAGCATAACTTATCGATTAAAACTATTTTCTGGGCATTTCATATCATTATTTTACCAGAAAAAATCAGATCCTAAATGTCATGCCTAACTTTGATTAACAATCTTTAAGGGCCTATCTTTGAGATTCATAGTGGTTAGTGATTTCATGAGAAGATAAGAATGAAGTATCTCCCAGTTGTTCTGCTGATGTCCTACCTGCTTCAGTCTTTGTACTCACATGGAGGCACTGGCCTTCTTAATACCAATAACCAGAATCCTGTCTAAACATTACGACCTGCAAATGATCACATGGTAGGGTTCTTCAGCTGATCTTTACTGAGGACAATCACTTAGTTAAGGGATTTATTCTTGCACTCATCCAAAATGCATGTACCCCTCCCCCGATTTTCATTTCAGCAGAGAGTAGCTGGACTGCTGCATTTTCACACTTTTAAAGTAATTATTATCATGGAAGGACCATCTGATGCTTATGTTTTGGTAACATTAAGATTGATGTCCTGGCAGGTCTGTTGGAAGTAAAGATCTCTTTGTCTGAAGGTTATTCTCTAAATAAGGTTCTACACAGCCCATCCCTGATAATACTTTGTACATGGAGATATGGATGTGCATACTAAAAGAAACAGAATGTTTCAAAGATCATCCAGGCATTTTCTTTGCCTGTATTGTCCTCTGCGGGTTGTAAGGAGCCAAAGCCTGTGCTGGAAAGCAATTTATGTAAGGCAGGAAGCAATTCTGCATGGGACCCTAGTCTATGGCAGGACTCACACATTCTCTAATAAATATCAGACACACCTAGGGACAGGTAGGAGTATTGACATTTATCTATCTGTGTGCCTTTGGGTGTTTCCCCTGAGGACTTCATTCAACAGGTGCACTTGCCCATTTCCCTTCTATTTTACTTACTTGGGCATAGCAAAGAGCCATAGTAATCATGAGAATCTTAGCACATTCAGTGTTACTGAGTCTTGTGATCATTGTATCTTGTTAGTTTCCACCCTGGACCATACTTTATACTCTAAGGACAGCTAGGCCATTAAAGCCCTTGGTGCATTTTTGAATACCCATCCACTTATCTAATTATCCAATTATTCAGGACCAGGGGCTGTATGAGGAAAGATACTGCATCATACTGCTTTATCGCAGGGGGATCCCAGTCCAGCAGGGTGAAAACCACTGAGTGATGACTCTATCTCTCCACTTTGTTTTACTGATCTCCTTAAGCAGGCTTAGATCCTTTGTACTGGTGTTTGTCTGACTGTTTGGTGTGTGAAGGTACAAGAGATTCTTGTCTACTAGGTTCCTGAAGGCAAGGTGTAGATCTCCTCTAAGGGGCCTGTAAGATACAGAAAAGAGGTGCAATGCTTCTACTCTTTTCTGGCAGTTTATGGATTTTAGCCTGTGATTCTGTTGGTTAAGAGCCTCTGGGGTCTCTCCATCTGTTTGATATGTCTTGTGGGTTGCATCCCAAATGGGGTACTGCATTCTATAATTGAACTGACTAGTGCTGAATACAAGGGGACAATAACATCTTTAGATCTGGATGACATCCCCTGGCGATCAGCTGTGCCAAATAGAATGATTTCCTGCGAACCATTGCTACATAGTGATCAAAGCAGAGGGATTTATCAACCCAGGTTCTCAGGCTGTCAGCTATATTTTCATTTTGAACTGGGGATGATTTTTCTTCCAACTGCAACAATGTTCCATTTTTTAGCATTTAATTTAAATCCATTTTCAATACACCAGGCATTTATAAGCTCAAATTCCTGCAGGAAGGCTTCTGTATCAGAGAAAGATTTGACAGTGGTAGTCATCTACAAAATTATTTTTTTGTCTGTAGGTAGAGAAGTAAATATCAAATAACTGTGGTCCCAGCACTCAGCCCTGCAGGACTCCACTAGTCATGTTAATGGTCTCTGACAATGTTCCTGATATCCACATTATATGATTTCTGTGTTTTAGCCAATCAGCTATCTATCTTAACACACAGGGGTCTATTTACAGCACATTTAGTGTGTAGAGTGTGACCACTGTCAACAGATTGTGCTACCTTTTCAAAGAAGTGTAAGAGCTTCCCTATATAGGATCTACCTTTAATAAAACCAGTTTGCTGTGGATCTAGCTTGATGAGATTTTTAAACATGTTAATCAATTCTGTTATAAGGCGTTCCATGACCTTGCACAAGACATGTCAGGCCGTTGAGCCTGTAGGTTCCGGGATCAGTAGTAGGGTCATCTTAATGAAGTGACATTACCTGTTCTTTATGTCACACTTCTGAAACTGAGCCTGTAGCCAGGTTTGGGTTAAATAACTTATTGGAGAGGTTCTGCTAGAGCATATTTAATACTGTTTAACAACTTAGAAGTGTATCTTGTTCTTTCTCTGAGTCAGTGCCATCAAAAATGTATCCTATATAAGAAAGTGGGGTGGTATGAGGGATGCAGGTCAGCTTGCATAGCCCCTGCCAAAATTGAATTTTTATTGGCATTTAGGCAAAAAGTGTTTTTCTCATTTTTGATGCAAACACTTACATCCTCAAGCTAATACTGCAGTCTATTTCAAAAGCAGAGTAGTTCTGAGTAGATATATGGGAAATGTCCTTGCAATGTGAGAGAACACTGGGCACCCTTGAAAAAAACTGATGTAGGCATAAGAGAGATATACAAAACTCCTCATGCATGATACCCGGGCTTGGAATTGAACTGGAGAGCTAACTAACATCATCAAATGTATTAATAGCTGGCTTGTGATAAGTTTCAAATGATTGTCGCCCATTAGTCACATTCCAATAGTGGATGCTGTTGTGGACTGAGCCTAGAGGCATTCAGATGACTACAGTTATGTGCCACTTTAGGTCTGAATATTTCATCTGCTATATAATACTATACAACCATACCCCTCAACTGTCCAGAACTTCACAGAATGTCCAGATTTTGGACATTCTGCATCCTACATGAACTCCAAGAAGAGCTAAACCCAAACATAAAACTACTGTTCAATCTCAGCCTTACTACAGGATATGTACCCAAAGAGTGGTGTACAACAACAGTGGTCCCTCTCCACAAAGGTGGTGCCTCAACGGATCCTGGAAACTATCGCCCCATAAACCTGACTAGCTTGGTCTGCAAAGCTATGGAAAGGATCATCATGGACCTCATAAATAAAGATATTGGGGACCTACAGACACTGGATCCTACCCAGTTCGGCTTTGTTAAGGGTAGATCCTGCCTCTTAAACCTGGTCAATTTCTTTGAAACAGTCACCAAGGCCATTGATGAGGGGAAGGTGGTCCACACAGCCTACCTGGACCTCGCAAAAGCCTTCGATACAATACCCCACTCGGGCATTATAGATAAGCTCACCAGCTTAAATATAAACCCCTATGTCACTAGATGGATTGCAAACTGGCTCAAGGACAGAACCCACATGGTTAGAATTGCTGGAGCCATGTCAGACTCCAAACCAGTTACAAGTGGCGTCCCACAAGGCTCAGTCCTGGGACCTCTCTTGTTCGGTATATATTTCTTGGAGGTACAGGCCAATATGGAAGGACTGTGGCTGACCAAGTTCGCAGATGACTGCAAACTAGGTGCCATAATCGACTCTCAGCCGACACAAGCATCCTACAAAAGGGCCTCATAGAAACAGACAACTGGTGCCAGAGCCACGGCCTCAAGCTAAATGCCAAAAAGTGTATAGTCATCCCCTTTGGCAAAAACAAAGTGCCCACAAATTACCACATAGGTGGTAATCCATTAAGTACAGAAGAAGTAATTAGGGACCTGGGGACCCAAGTTGACAGCAATCTCTCATTTGAAAACTACGTGGCCAAAGTGGTTAGAAAAACATTTTATATAGCCCACCTAATCATGAAGGGATTCACATGTAGATCAGGGGAGGTCATCGTGCCTCTTTACTCATCCCTCATCAGGCCCATAATTGAGTACAATGCCCCTTTTGGGATGTACCTTATCAGACACCTGCAGCAACTGGAAAGACCCCAAAAGTACCTCACCAAGAGGATCAAAGGGCTCAAACAGATGCCATATGCTGCCCGGTTAAAGAAACTCCAGCTCTACTCAGTGGCATACCGCCTGCTCAGAGGCGATCTGTGCCTGACGTATAAAGCCATGTCCAACCTGGAATTAATGGACATGCTGCACCTAAGAAAATCCAAATCCCATCGAGCTACGTGCTCGAGAGACTTGAACCTCAGCACTGAAATAAATAGGACATGCTGGAGTGACAGATTCATAACCCAGAGGTTCCCTTCGCTCTGGAATAAAATCCCAGTCCAGGTTAGGCAGAGTCCCTCATTGACTCTCTTCAAGAGGAATCTTGTTAGTGGATGGGAGATCGTAGGTTTACCCCGGGTATCACTTATGTGTCACTGTTAGACAGAGGCACAGTATACTAACCTTGAAAAAGGGCATAGCAAAATTCATTTAAAATGGGTGGCGAAAGCCAAACACACTCTGACTAGGCTTATAAATGCCCTAAGGCAGATAGCCTAGTATGAACCTATGAACCTATGATATATTTTTGGTCTGTTTCTCATAAAATAGTTTACTGGCATATCATTGAGGATTGAATAAACTAAATAATGGCAGACATTTGAATTTCTGCATGCTAATTCAAAAACTGTTATAATATCTATTTTCTAAGTTAATAAGATCAATAACAAAAATGTATCCTTGATTTTGGACCTGTTTTTTTGTATTTCCAGAATTTTTGCACTACAAGGGTGAGGTATATATACAAGCCTTATTAAGATACAAGTTATCCTGCAGAATGCTTATCATTTGTGTAATCAAATTGAAAAATACAGGATCCTGAAAATTTGTAAACTATTTCATGATTTTGTTTGTCTGCAGAAAATATTTTTGTATTTGCTATAGTTCCATTAATAGAGAAGCAAGGGGAGTAATTTTGACCCCCCAATCAGAATTAAGTGCATAGGTATTTGTATTCTAATTCAGAGGGTTCCATAGTTTAGGCTCTTGGATTCCACTGCAGATACAAAGGTCAGGTTAGCAATGATTAAAGGTTACTGAATCTGGCACAAGTGATAACAGATGAATTATCCCTCCATGCTACACGCTCCAGGGACCTAAACCTCATTACCATAATAAACAGAACTTGCTGGAGGGACAGGCTCCTAACCCAGAGACTTCCCATACTCTGGAACAAACTTTCCATTCACTGGCCCTCTTTAAAAGAAATCATGAGGAGTGGATGGGCAATAGGAAGTTTACCCCAGGGATCACGTCAGTGGCCTTGCTTGACAGGGGCACTGGGAACTAACTTTGGGTGGCATGATGCCAGGGAATCTTCTTGGGCTAAGCTTATATAGGCTCCAGGGCCATTAGCCTAGTACACAGCTATGAACCTATATGTCCAACCAGTGTCACCATCACATGAATTAAGACAAGGCAGTGATGTTTTTCATGAAATTTCTTAAACTGACAGGAGAATGGAACCATATGCTAGCCTTGGATCGAAATATTCAGCCAAAGTGCTATACAGAATATACAGTACTACAGTGAATAAAAGAAATGATTATTTTTTATATTTGTTTTATTTGTATTTGTTACTCAGGTAAGTAGACTGGTCCAAGGACCCCTTTCAGGTATGACCCAGACACAAGGTGTAGATATGTAATAGTGTGGAGTCAATTAAAAAAATGCAAAATAAACATAATAACATAAATGTTTACAAGCCGCAGCCATGCGGATATATATACATGCTGAATACCCAAGAAACACACAAGGATATGCAAATTGTGTAAATTCATTATAAAACAAATACACATTTTGTAGAGTTAAAGTCATGTATACAGTCTGAGTATCAAATTAAGCAGAGTCTATTATAAAATGCAAAAGTTACATTTAAGATAATATTTACCTCTCAACCATCCAGATTTTTGCCTCATATTTTGGTCTGTTCCTTATAAAATGTGTGGTTTTCTGAAAAAAAATCATTGAGGATTGAAATCATTAATGACAGACATTTGAGTTTCAGACTTCATATCATTCAGAAACCTGTTATTCTAGCAACTTTCTGTGTTTATAAGAGCAACATGTAAAATCTTTCCCTATTTTTGGGCCTTTGCCCCCTCACATTATTTTTAGCTTTGTCCAGATTTTTTTGTGCTAGGAGGTTAAGAGGTATCTGACCAAATTTTTGAACAAAAATAAGACTGATGTGAACTGGTAATTGCAGAAAAAGGGTGTTTTGTAAGAGACAGCAGAAAACCTCAGACATTGAACTGACTACAAACCAAGCCCATAACAACTGAGGTAAGTATGCTGATTTATACATGTTTCGTACTTTGGTAATCTTTCTTCTGGAACTGTTTTCTGGAGGCCACTTAGGAGGAGAGTTTGCTTTGATTGGCTAATCTGCTGTTTTGTGCTATTATTTTGTTTTCCTGTGTTGCCTTAAGTTTATCTGGTCTGCTACTCTTGGTAACCTTGAACCATCAGATTGACTATAACAACCGGCCCATAATTAACGGGATAAGTTGCATTATGCTCTGTGCTGAAGTAGTGAAGAGAGCATAGTGGCAGGTAATTTGTTTCCTGTTTTGTCTTATAGTCTTTTGTGATCTTGTAGTTATCATCCTTAAAATAATTCTGTTTTTTCACCTAGTGTTTTGCACAATTACTACAGAAGGTGTTATCTGGCTCAGTGCGAACCTTGGTTGTGTGCTCCTGCTGTAGTGAGTGCATATGTATTGTACTCATCTGTTGCTGTGATAGTTCAAATACTCTGAATTTATTGCTGCATTGTTGCATTCTACCTGTTGTTGCCCAACCTGTGTAGATGTATTTTTCTAAATTGTATTGTATTTGCTGTTTTCATGTTTTCCAAATTACCTTACAAATTATAGCTACATCATGTTTTGTACCATGTCTGCCTTCAAATTGATGTAATATTGTGCGGCATCTGTGACTGTCATCTCCCCTACATAAATATTGAGTGGCACTCATGCCTGCAATTTATTTGACATTTAATACTGTACTGTACTGAACTGCTCTTGAATTAAACATTTTTAATACTACCTTTTGCATTTGTGGGTGCTGTTATCATTGTATTTTTTCTAGAACCTGCACACTTTACACTGCTAGCATTATTTTGTCACCTGATGATATTAAATGACCTGTAATCCTGTTTGCACTTGCATATCTTATAAATTGGGATCACTACTAATGTATTAAGGTGTCAACAAAGTTGAATAAAATTTACCTTATACATTAAGGTATCAAGCAAGTTTATTTATTTATTTATTTATTTAATTTATTTATTTTACATTTGTTGACCGGGCTAGTCTAACTGGATATATGTCCATTTTCAGTAGAGGCCTGGGGAGAAAAGCTCCAAGCACTAGCAGTGACAAAAAATACAATATATAGTAGTAGTCAAGTGAATTACAGTACACTGGCTACATAGGTCAGAACAAAACTGTACTGAGTCGGTTAGTAGGTTGAAGTTAAGATCAGAATGCAGAGAGATAGACAAAAAAATACATTTTTTTGTAATATGAAAGAGATTATAAATTACAAAGTAGGCATCAAAGAATAGTATGGGAGAGAAGTATAGAGAGAGCAAGAAGGGGAATGAGATATCAGTCAGGGTTAGAGCATGGACAAAGCCAGTGAGATTTAAGATGTTTTTTTAAATAGGGAAGTGGAAGCAAGGGTGGAAAGTTCAGTAGGAAGCTGGTTCCAGTTTTTACCTACTGTGTTGGAGAAAAGTGAGTCCCCAGCTTTGTTTTTTGACTTAATAGTGGAAACAAGGAGCTTTTTAGCTGAGCGTAGTCTTTCAAGATTTTTCTAGGGTGTAATCAGATTAGTGAGGATAGGGGTATTGTTAGGGTGAAAAAGGATCTTTTGGGTGATAAGTTGTTGACAAAGTAGTTGGTTTTGCAGTTCTAGCCATCCCAGTTGTTTGAGGTTGAGACAGTGGTGAGTTCTAAATGGGGTGCCAGTGGCAAATCTGGCTATATTATTATAACTGGTGGAAAGTTTGGTAAGGTTGTTTTTAGACAGATTGGTATATATCGCAGAAGCATAGAACAGGGTAGAGATAAGGTGGGTCTGGGCAATAGTCATTCTGGCTGAGGGGGTAAGGAAGGGTTTGATTCTGTAAAGGGTGCCTATTTTTTTGTTGACAGACTTTATTGTAGAATTAATGTGGTCATCATAGCTAAGGTTGTTATCAATTGTTACTCCTAGTAGATGGGTTGTAGTGTCTGGGGTTATGTTAGTTGCATTGTTTGAGGTTATTGTGAAGTACAGTTGAGGTGATTTATGAGTCGGAGCAAAGAGCAATAATTTTATTTTTTTGGGGTTCAGGAGAAGGCAGTGTTGCATGAACCAATTTTCAACACTGTAGAATACAGTTTGAATGAGGGACTGGAGAGAAGCTATGGTCTTGGCTGAACAAATTAAAGTAGCATCATCTGCATATTGTATGCAGGTGGCTTGAGGAATTTGGGTATGTAGATTGTTAATAAACAATGAAAAGAGTAGGGGTCCTAAGATAGAGCCTTGGGGTACTCCAATATTCACTGGGAGGGATGTAGAAAGATTATCATCCCAAAGTACTGCTTGCTGTCTGTTTTCCAGGTAGGACTTAAACCATTGTAATGCTTGTGGATCAAGTGTTGGGCTTTTAGTATGTCTATAAGTATGTTATGGTTCACCATATCAAAGGCTTTTGAAAGGTCAATAAATAGTGCAGAGAAAAAAGTGTTATTGTTACGATTTTTGTTTATGGAGTCAGAAAAGGATAGTAGGGTAGTTGTTGTGCTATGGAATGGCCTAAAGCCATGTTGGCAGTTGGCAAGTAGATTATTTTGGAGAAGGTGGTCAAGTAGTTGTCTGTGAATGCATTTTTCCATTATCTTAGCTATTGGAGAGAGTAAGGCAATAGGCCGAAAGTTGGAGAGCTCAGTGGATGACCCACCTTTATCTAACAGGATGATGTGGGATACTTTCCATATGGCAGGGATTTTGCTTTCTAAAATAGTTCTGTTTATAAGGATGGAGATGGGATAGGCTATGGCTTTTGCTGCAATTTGCAGGTATTCGGCTGGCAGACAGTCAGCAGATGGGGTGCAATGTTTTAGTTTTTGAAGGAGGTTGCAGATTAGGGATGTAGGTACAGGTTGTATTTGAAAGGTAGGAGAAGGAGTCTTAGTGGTATTTAATGGGGAAGTGGTCATAGGTGGTAGAGTATTGGCTAGGGTTTGAATGGCTTCAGTAAAGTAGTTATTAAAGGCGTCAGGAATCTGGTTGGAGTTATCATGGTTGAATCCTGCTGGGGCAGGAGTAGAAGAGTACCCTGGCTGAAGAAGTTTGTTTATGCATGACCAGAATTTTTGTGGTTTTTGTTGATGGGTTTGTTGGAGATGAAGGTAATACTCTTTTTTGTCTCTAAGAATATCTTTCTTGGTGGCATTTCTTAACTGTTTAAAGTAAAGGTGATCCAATGGACATTTGGAGGCTCTCCATTTAGCCCAGATTTTATTTCTAAGGAGGATGTATTGCCTAGTTTGTTTTGTGAGCCAGGGGGCAATTTTGGTTCTTATTTGGGAAGAGCGATAGGGGGCATGATAATCCAGGATTTGAAGAAATTTAGTGTTAAAGTAGGTCACTGCTTCATCAAGTTGAAGATGAGACAATGGTGACCAGTCACATGCTTTCAGTTCATTAAGGAAGCTCTCTGGATTAAAAAAATTTTGGAGCGAGAGGTTTTAAAATTATTAGTAGATGGGATATGGACTCTTTGCTTAATGATGTAGGTTAGCATATGGTCACTGATATCATCAGGAAGGGTACCTGGTTTATAGGTATCGAGGTGGCTGTTGATAAGGATCCAGTCTAGGGTGGTTTCCTTACTGCTTGGCTTATGGATTCTAGTAGGAGTGGTTATAATTTGTGAGAATCCATAAAGATTTATGTGATTAGTAGGATTAGGGGAACTACAGGTAACCCAGTCTGTATTAAAGTCACCTAATAAAATGGTCTCCTGAGGTAGCTGGGTAGAGCAGTAACTAAGTAAGTTTTCAAGAGTATTGGTATTATTTCCAGGGGGGGGGGGGAGATATGTGCAAATTAGATAGATAGATTTGGAGTTGTTGATTTGAAGTTTGGCACTAAGGGTTTCTGAATTGATATCTGATGGTAGGAGTATATTGAAGGGTGATACTTGGAGTTTTGATTTGTACAAAATGGCCTTACCTCCCCCCTTTTTGGTTTTATGGTCACATCTTAGGATATTATATCCAGGAGGGTTAATCTCCTGGTCCAGAGTTGAGGGCTTTAGCCATGTCTCTGTAATATAGAGAATATCAAATGAGTGCACATCTAAGAGTGCATGTAGGTGGGTGATTTTATTGTTTATGCTTCGAGTGTTAAGGTGAACTATCAGGAGGGAGTTAGGTGATTTAGTTAAGGTAGTGATAACAGGCAATGTCTGGTTGTATAGGTTATTGGGATTATCAGCACTGGGGCCAGGGTTTGGATGAATATCACCAGCTAATAGGGAGTGTAGGTGAGGATATTGTACAAACTTAAGGAATTTGCCGTAATTATTTGAGTTTTTTTTGATAAGGAAGTAAATAAGATGGGTAGCTCTATGATATTTTGGTAATATATAGTTAGAGGTGGAGGTTATGTTCCTGTGGTTGAGGGAGTAGATGAAAGAAGATGGTAGAGTTTGATGGTAGTGGTGGTGTTGTTCAGGAAGAGAAAAATGTTCAAAGAAGGTTAGAGTGTATGGTATTGTAAGAGAAGCAAGAGTTGTTGTTAAGAGTAGTATGTTTGTGAGTATAGACTTGTGTGTTGGGGCCATTGGGATGTGTAGATAAGTGGTTAGAGTAGGTTATGGGAGGGAGTGTAGTAAGTAAAATGAGAGAGTGCTATAAGAGGCTGAGTAGGGAGGAAGTGTCTAATTAAGTAAATAGAGTTGGTTGTAAGAGACAGTGCTATAGAAAATAATCAGTACAGGATGAGGTGTAGGGAGGTGAGGGAGTAGGCCAAGAAAGGTAATTAGATTAATTAAGGAATTGTAGATTTAGGGGGTGTGGTTGGTAAGTCAAGGAGGTAAGAGATAGGCTGATAATGGGAAGGAGAGTGGTTACAGAGGTATATGGTTAGGACCACTGGGGATGGGTGGGAATTGGGGCTAGGGAGAGGAGCGGAGTGAGCCCAGAGGGAAAACGGAGTGGGGCAGACCCAAAGGAAGGTAACAGCAGGGAGAAAAACAATCAGAATAGAAGAAGGTAAGACCAAGGAAACGTAAGAAAAAAGGCAGTGGTAGTGAGTGTAAGGAAAGGAAAAATTGAGAGGCAAAAGGGAGAGTAAGGGCTTGTATAGGACTACAGATAAGGAAGAAGAGGGCTAGATACTAGGGTTAAAAGACTATAGTAAGTGGAAGGTAGAGCAGTAAGAGTGAAGTAAGAGTACATAGTTTATAATGAGTGGAAAGTAGAGAAGTGAAATTAGAAGTGGGTGAAGACAGCCATCTAGTGGTCAACACCTGTAATTACACAGAGTGGAGACTACAGTAGATGGTTGGAGAAAGAAAAAAAGAAAAAGTAATATAGAAGAGAAAGGCTTGAGGGAGTTAGAAATACTGGAAAGGCTGGGATGACTAGAGAAAGAGGAGACGGAGTGCAAGAAAAGCAAGCAGAGGGGGGGTATGGATGCTGGCTGATATGGCAGTTTAAATTGGACACCTAGCAAGTATCGCAACACTAACATATACATTTAGGAGAAGATATAATATTATTTGACATACAATCTTAGTTTAACTTGGCTTTCAATCCAGGGGAGTACTTTGGTTACCCAGGTTTGGAGCTACACAAGCAGGGTTAGGTAGGTGAATAAAGTTGGTCTTTGGAGTCCAGCAGAGCACAGCCGGAGGTAGAGAAATTAGATAAAAAAACTATGCACAACTGGAGAAAAAAAACATAAAGAGAGAAGAAAGTTATAATGGATACTAGGTATGTAACAGGAGAGAAGTTAGTTAAACAGTAAAATTAAGACAGAAACACATGAGCTTGTTCAATAACATAATATCAGCATCAGGTGAAGTAACATCTGAAACTAGGCATTAGCACTAGAACATTCACTTTTTGTATTTTGTTTCATTCTATAGAACTAGATAACAGCAGCTATATGTAAACATTGAAACTAGCAACTTAAAAGAAAATATCATAAACTAGTATAACGCATTTTAACTAAAAATGCAGCAGTTAGAGTCTAAAACATTATAGCCAGAGTTCAATGAACAGTAAAAGCATTTAACTCTAATTTTGCAGCTAGCAACAACACATTAAAGCCAGAGTTCAGTGAGCAAAAAAACATTTAGCTCTATTACAGCATCAGGCAAAATTCCAACAAGACACTAGGCACAAAACAGCAAAAACAGAAAAACACATGCATGCGCCCCATTAGAATAAACACATCACAGATAGACTTACAATCTAGTATCTAAGAGGAAGCACAATAGATACATGACTATTTCACAGTGAGTGTAGAAAAGTAAGCAGGTACCTTAAACGTCTAGTATAGATTAGGGTTTGTAGCTAAGACCAATAGGTTATTTATTACATTTTCTCTCTCTCTTTTTTTTTTTTTTAACAGGGTAGCTATCCTACGACTGAAATTGATACTGAAAGCTGGAATGCCAAACACGCTACTGCTGTTTGTAAGCGCTGGGGTATTTGTAAAACCTCAGCAAGGTTATAAATTTCATTTTTTCTTATCAGAGAGGGAGTCCTGTGACGAAATTGGCATTACAAGCTGCACCTGAGTACTCCTTACAAGCTCCTGCCGTTTGCAAGCACAAGGTGTCAGTAAAACCCCAGCAAGGTCATATATTTAGTTTCTTTTTAACAGATTGGCAATCCTGTGACTAAAATGTACTATACACGCTACTGCTGCTTATTAGCACAAAGGTAACTGTAAAACCTCAGCAAAATCATATATATTTTTTCTTTTAACAGCAGGACAGTCCTGCAACTGAAATTGCTACTAAAAGCTGCACCGGAGTATTAAAATACACTGCGGCCATTTGAAAGCACGAGGAGGACTATAAAACTTAAGCAAGCCTAGGTTGGAAGACAACACATGCTGGTAGATAGCTGAGTGGAGTCAGATCCAGTTTCTAGGCACCTTTTGTAGGGTATAAGATAAACAATTCATTTGGACGACCTAAATTTTAGTCTATTGCGTCCAAATAAACAAGCGACACAAGAACCAAGCAGTTTGAAGTGCTGGGCAGGTTCCTGGCTTAGCACTGAATTAGTTAAGGAGCCGCCGTGAGCGCAACAGATAGATAGTTTACAAAGTTCCTAAACGGCTGGATTCTAAAGATTTGCAGTTCACAAAACTGTGTTGTGGAAAAGAAAAACCAGTAGCAAAAGAACATGGCATTAAATACTTTAAGTTACACAGAGAAAATAAAAGCAGTAACACACTTACAAAGTTAATTAATACATAACCACCAACCTTTTGTATCCTTCTCCATCTATGTGGTCAGTATAGTTTAAATGAGATACGAGCTGCTACCAAAGCCAAGTGTCATAAATCAAGTCATAAAATCAACTTTAATATAAAATTAAGTTTATAGAAAAGATAGGCACTTTGATAGTTCAAATACTCTGAATTTGTTGCTGCATTGTTGCATTCTACCTGTTGTTGCCCAACCTGTGTAGATGTATTTTCCTAAATTGTATTGTATTTGCTGTTTTCATGTTTTCCAAATTACCTTACAAATTATAGCTACATCATGTTTTGTACCATGTCTGTCTTCTCATCGATGTAATATTGTGAGGCATCTGTGCCTGTCATCTCCCCTACATAAATATTGAGTGGCACTCATGCCTGCCGTTTCTTTGACATTTAATATTATGGTGTACTGTACTGTACTGCTCTTGAATTAAACATTTTTAATACTACCTTTTTCATTTGTGGTTGCTATTACCATTGTATTTCTTCTAGAACCTGCACACTTTATACTGCTAGCACTATTTTGTCACCTGATTATATTAAATGACCTGTAATCCTGTTTGCACTTGCATATCTTATAAATTGGGATCACTACTAATGTATTAAGGTGTCAACAAAGTTGAATAAAATGTACCTTATACATTAAGGTATCAAGCAAGTTAATTAATACATAACCACCAACCTTTTGTATCCTTCTCCACCTATCTGGCCAGTATGGAAGTTATGTCTACTTTTACACTTCTGTAGCTAGCCTTTTAGCACTTAGTGTTATTAGGCATTGTAGTAAACTTACTGAAACAAGATAAAATTTGTGAGAGTTTCAAGTATGTATACAATGTGGAGAACACCCTCTCATACAAGAAAATGATCAATAAGCTTCACACAAACCAAGTCCACCTCTGTATGTGGATAAATAGATAGACAGACAGATAGATAGACAGCTAGATAGATAGATAGATAGATAGACAGCTAGATAGATAGATAGATAGATAGATAGATAGATAGATAGATAGACAGACAGATAGATAAATAGATAGATAGATGGTTGCACTCTATAAGAACAAACTTTCTTTTAATGGTGGTTGTACCAGCAGCTTTTTGCATGAGATTGCATTGCAGCAGGGTAAGGGAACTTATCTTTAATCTGATGTTGTGCAGACTTGGAGCTGGCATATTTAATTAGCAGGGTGTGTGGGGTGCAGTGGGGCTTACCCCCCCCCCACACACACAAAACATTAGTTTTACTTTGGTTAAATGATCACTCTTTTTCTTTCCTCTTTTGAGTGATACCACAACATCACCTCTCACACCCTACGCATGACATGAGTTCAGTTTGTGCAGAGAACCCACACACTGGTAGGCCTTAAACTATCTACTTCCAGTCAGTCTACACAGACAGATGAACATGGCTTACTAATTGGTGACTCAATTCCTAGACAAACAGATTTTATTCTCACCAAGCTGACTAAGAATTTGGTTTGAGTCAGTTGCCTTTCCAGTGCCATGATTTGTGACATTATGAGTGCTATAGAAAATCCACAAACCTGACAAATATGACTAATACTTTTTATATCATAGAATTTTAATCATCCAAGTTGTGACACCCCTGCACTGGCTCAGTAATCAAGAAGCCTCAATCCTTCCCACTAGCTCCAGTGAGGGATGTGCACATTGGGAGGATGACAAGTGCACACACAATAAAGTACAATTTCCCTTAAGAGCACACAGAGATCACATTCAGTCTGTGACTGGTTTCTCCCTCTTTCTCCAGATCCCCAATAAGACTCCCCACTGCAACAGCTATAGGGTTAAAATCTCAGCTGAGTGGTCAAGTCAAAGCCTCCAGCATCCTCTCTGTCCAACCTGTGCTTTGTGTTCCTGCCCAAGTAGCTGACACACACACACACTTTGAGATTTGTTTTATAAACAAACACACAGACACTCTTAGGGAAGGCTGGCACAGATTCACTAGCTATGCCCCCTTCTGCCCAGACTATATGGTAGTAATCACCACCAACAACCAGCTCTTATCAGCTACTATAAGGCTCTTCCCAAAGGGTGACCAATTCTACTGTGTAATGTTACTATTATCCAAATGGTAATTGTGATCAAGACTTTTAAGGCTATTTACGAGTGACCTATACAGTGTCACCAAATACTTATGCAAGGGGGGTGGGAGGTTGGTAAGGGGTGGGAGGATGGCATAATGGATAAGGTGTTTACCTGGTAAACACAAGGTACAGGGTTTGATTCTCATGTGGGGTAATTGGCTAGGCTTAAAATGGCCCAAAAGGGGCAATTAGCCTAGTACTAACCTATGAATAACCTATGAATGAATACCCTAAGAGCTTAAATATCTCTAAACAAACCAGCCACAATTAAAAGGTTTAACTACATTTAATAGTAAATAATAAAAGCACATGACAATACTCAATAACTCAACATAGTGACAATAGAGTTCAGAATCACAGGAAATATTTTAAAACAACATTTCAAGACAGTCTCACATAAATATAGAAAACATCTAGACTGATTGTTATTTTCCTATCAGTACTGTAATTTAGTACTTAATATTAGCAAGGCAAATACAAGTGCTGAGTGGATGTTCCTAGGTCCCGAGACAAATGCAAAATGCACTGACTCACTTTCTGAGATAGTTCTTAAGTTACTATCAAACATTTCTGCTGTGTTATCTCAGATAACATCATTCTTGTCACCTCTGCCTTTAGTTTCCAGGCCAACAGAAACCTAAAAGTTAGCACCACAGTGTCAAGAATACTCTTATTTCATAGAAGCTGACACTTATCTCTCACAAGCTTGCCTGAAACTGGAAGCCGTAAAACAGTTACTCACTTTTACCTTTGAAACCTGTAATTATTTTTGTTTCCAGACAACAGAAAGAATTTCTAGCTGCAAACATTCTGTCTTTTAGCTGTGGTAAACACAACCATAAAACTCTTTATTTATCAACTTATTTTCTTATAGTTTTGCAAGTTAACTCTGTTCTTTTCCAGTATGGTACAGTGTGGTTACATTCTTGAAGCTCAGCACATAGCATACAGTTTTCTTACATTTGTAGGACAAGCATACAAATCTATTCAGAAGTGACATAGAATTATTTACAAAATTCCAGCTAGCTGGGCTGGTAGCCTTCACATAAGTATTGACTATAAAACCTATACCGCTAATGGTAAGCATGCCTAATGGTCACTTCCCCTAATAAATCCAAACTCTTTAGAACAAATATTCAGCTAACAACCTACCAAACATGACCCTCTTCTTTATATGATCTATTGTATCTGCATTCATGCTCAAATCCTGTCATAAAATAGTGGCCTTTTTTGTCAAAAATACATGCAACTTCTTATTGAACACTTTTGAGTTTAGTGATTAAATGAGCAAACTTCTTAAAGATCCACGTTGGATATTTAAAATGCTGCTGCATTACTTCCATTCCTCACGCAGTTAACAATTACCACACATATATAAATACTTCAAGAGGTTTGCTCACATTTACTAAAACGCAAAGATGAAGCAACCCCTTAAAGGTCAAAATAGAGCATGAAATCTAAAAAATAGATTACCTTGGTAGTCTATCAACATAAAAATATATTGAAAAGAAAATATTTGTTTACAACAGATTACAGCTGGCCCAGCTAAAGGACTTCTCAAAGACAAACACAAGCTGAAAATAGCAGCATCCCTGTCCCAACTCCTTCAGAGGATTACTATAGATCAAGTCCCAACTTCCATATTTAAAGCCAGAAATACTACATCTATGCACCTAATCATGACCACTCCTAAATCATCTTTTCAAACTAAGCTACTCCACTGGGTAAATTCCTGAAACACATAAAATTGCCATGGTAATGTCCTCACACAAGGAATCCCTAAAGTCATATCAAACTGTGTAACCTGACATATATATATATATATATATATATATATATATATATATATATATATATATATTGCTATGGATCCTTACTAGATTAATTTAATTAATGGTAGGTCACGCCTACCCAACCTTCTTATAAAGGGTCATGGAAGATGTGGATTGCAGTCATGCAATTCACACTACCTGCTTTGCTCAATCAAGCTAAAACCCTTGACACAATTCCCCTTTCCGACATTGTTAGAAAACTTAAAGACCTAAGCATAAACCGCTACATTATGAGATGGATTACAAACTAGTTGTCAGATACAACTGGCATAGTCAAAGTATCTGAATCCACTGTAGAAAGTAAAAAGATACATACATACAAATATTTCAGGCACGGGCATTAATGCTCTTCTAGCCTGCCAATATACCAAAACACTTGTTCCCAGGATAAGTGTCCAGGCTGTTCTTAAATATATCTAAGCTAGTACTTGCTTTAGCATAATTTGGCAGGTTATTACATACATTTGCTGCTCTCTCAGAGAACCAGTTAATACAATTCTCATTCCTATAGAACCTTCTACATAGGTTGTCTGATGATTCTCTAGCACTTTTTGATAACCCCAAACATTCTCAGAGGTAGTTGTCTCTAAATGCCCAATATACCTGAATAAGATCTCCTCTTAGATATCTGTAAGAGACACTGTACAAATTGAGATATTTTAGTCTTTCATAATAACCTAAATTTTCACATCCAGGGATGCCCTTAGTATATTTCACCTGTACTCCTTCCAGTTTACTCATGCTTGTTTTCTTACAAGGTTTCCATATTGTTATTCCATACTCAAGTTTCGGTCTAATGAAACTAGCAAACGATGACTTCCCCCAGGATTTAATGAAATCTGTGTAGGCACAGTGTAGAGCCAGCACAGAATGTACCTGTGTACATGGCCACGGTTCCCCCTCAGCAGCGTGTCATGCATATTAATGATGGCATGCTGCCAAGGGAGAGCTGAGGAATATGGATAATGAATCAGTGTAGGTAGAGATGTAGCAATGACCCGTGGCTGCAGAAGATTATGAGGCACCCTGTAATGCTCTCTGCCACTGTTGTAATCTTGTGAAGTGTGTTAACTGTATAATATGCACTCTATAAGCACTTACATGAGTGCATGGATCATGCTATCCCTAACAGAACCAAGACGCTATCCTCCAAAAAAAGGAAGCCAATATGGTGGTCCCCTGCCATAAACGAACTCTACAACAGAAGGAAGAAACTGTTGCCAAAGAGAGTAAAATCCCATGAGTGGAGGAGCTTCCTGCTCAGGCTCAGTAAGAATCTGAGATCCCTCATAAAATCCTCCAAAGTTAGTTACGAAAACAAAATCACCACTGATTTTAAGGACAACCACAAAGCATTCTATAGCTATGTCAAGAATCTCTATGGCAACACCCAGATCTGCTCAGAGTTACAACAGAATAGCACTAAAATTACAGAACCAACTGATATTGCCAACATCCTGGCAGATAGGTTCAGTGCTAACTTTACTCCCCTCTCACCCCCTAAAAGGCCCATATCTATACCAGAAGAATGCAGAGTCACTGTAATCACAACCACGCAGGTAAAAACTGCACTCTCTAAAGCCAAGAACACAGCATCCATGGAACCAGACAACATCCCAGGTTATGTTTTACATGAACTTCAAAATGAACTGGCATCCCACATAAGTATCATCTTCAATCATAGCCTCATTTCAGGCTTTCTGCCCACTGAATGGCACACAGCAACAGTTATCCCACTCCACAAAGTGGAAACTACCACGGACCCCAGGAACTATTGCCCTATTAGCCTGATGAGCCTAGTCTGCAAGGCCATGGAACATATCATCATGGAACTTATAAACAAAGACAGTGGTAACCTCCAAACTCTGGACCCCACCCAGTTTGGGTTTGTGAAAGGCAGATCATGTCTCCTGAACCTGACTGATTTCTTTGAACAGTCACCAAAGCCATAGACGAGGGTAAGGTGGTTCATACAGCCTATCTTGACCTCACCAAGGGTTTCACACCATCCCCCATTCTGGAATTATAAATAAACTCACTAAACTAGGTAAAAATCCCTATCACAAGACAGGTTGCCAAATGGCTCACTGACACTGTAAAAGTTGCAGACTCCAAATCCGATTTCAAACCAGTGACAAGTGGAGTACCACAGGGTTCAGTCCTGGGTCCTCTCCTGTTTGGTATCTACTTCTCTGAAGTACAGACTAACACAGAAGGTCTTTGGCTAATGAAGTTCGCAGATGACTGCAAACTAGGAGCCATAATCGAGTCCTCAAATGATGTGGACATCCTACAGAAAGGCCTCACTGAGATAGATGCCTGGTGTCAGAGCCATGGCCTCAAGGTCAATGCCAAAAAGTGCATTGTCATCTCCTTTGGTAAAAACTCTGTACCCATGAGCTACCACATAGGCGGAGACCTTGGGACCCAGATGGACAGTACCCTCTCCTTTGATAATAACATCGCCACAGTGGTCAGGAAATACTTCTACATGACACATCTCATCAAAAAAGGGTTCTCATCCAGGAAAAAAGAGGTCATTCTTCCCCTCTACCCATCACTCATTAGACCCATTATAGAGTACAACGCCCCTTTTGAAATGTACCTCACAAAACATCTACAACAGCTGGAAAAGCCACAGAAGTACCTCACAAAGAGGATTACTGGCCTCAAAGAGATACCCTATGCTGACCATCTCAAAAAACTCCAGCTTTACTCCGTAGCATATCTCCTATGCCAAGGTGATCTCTGCCTAACATACAAAGCTGTCAAACCAAGAGCTGTTGGACATGCTCCACCTAAAGAAATCCCAATCCCTCCGAGTTACACGCTCTAGGGACCATACCTTGTCACCACAATAAACAAAACATGCTGGAGGGATAGATTCCTGTCCCAGAGACTTCCCATACTCTGGAACAAGCTACCCATCTATATCAAACAAAGCTCCTCATTAGCACTCTTTAAGAAAAATCTTGATGAGTGGGTGGGAAATAGTAAATTCACCCAGGGGATAATTTCTGTGGCTCTGCTCGACAGTGGCACAGGATAATAATGATCTTGGAACCTTGTTGGCTTGGGCCGATAGCCTAGTACCCACCTATGAGCCTATGCATATGTCGTTGTTATGATGTGTCATGATTTATGTAATTAATGTGTATTATTTGTTTTTTTTATTTTAGTGCATGTTTGTGTGGCACAGAGCACAGCAATGCCAAACTGTGCTCACATACAGACAACTGACACCAGGCAGACATCTAAAAATACAAATTGGATGTAATTAATTAGAACAATAAAGGCTTTACTTTAAAGTTTTTTTTAATTTATTTATTTTTTGTTTGCATAGCATAGAGTTCGGCAGAGCTGAGCAGAGCTCATATATACATGACTGACACTTGCCAGACATTTAAAAATAGAAACTGGATGTAATTATTTATTTCTAGTTGTGTTTAAGTATGCTTGTGTGGCACAGAGCAGTGCTCAGCAACTCTAACGTGTAGTCTAGTAGTATATGTGAAGGTATACTAGTTTTTATAACATCCAAGTAGCTACATGTGTAGCGTTATGGTCTTATCTGTAGTAGGGCCTGGGTTCAAGTGCATAAGTAGCAAAATATGACTGGAAAAGAATATAACATTTTATTTTAATTTTATGAAACTATGGTGAATTTTGGCACTGCTGTGTCCTGCTAAGCAGTGGTCATTCATGCTAAGCAGTGCATAAACATGCTAATGGATACCAATATTTGCATGGTGCTAAGCCTAACTAAAACCATGGTTCTGCAAGTTTTCACACTGCTTGGCTTTGCCTTGCTGGTTTGCCTGCTACTAAGTGATGCAGCGCTTTTTTGAATAGGTTCATAGGTTCATAGGTAAGTACTAGGCTATCTGCCCATGGGCATTTATAAGCCTAGCCACAGAGTGATGGCTTTCACCTCCCCATTAGATTAGTAACCTGGGCCTCTGTCAACAGGACTCCTGAAGTGATCCCAAGGTAGATTACCCATCTACTCTTGAAGAGGGTCAGAGAGGAGCTCTGTCGAATATGGATTGGGATTCTATTCCAGAGTGAGGGGAGTCGCTGGGACAGGAATCTATCCCACCAGCATGTCCTGTTTATTATTGTACATAGGTTCAAGTCGCTAGAACGAGTGGTTCTGAGGGATCTCATTTTTTTGAGGTGAAGCATGTCCATTATTTCTGGGTTTGACATGGCCCTATAGGTCATGCATAAGTCACCTCTGAGCAGACAGTAAGTGACTGAGAAGAGCTGGAGCTTTTTTAGTCGTGCTTCATAGGGTAATTGTTTAAGGCCCTTAATCCTCTTAGTGAGGTACTTCTTTGGTCTTTCTAGTTGTTGCAGGTGTCTAGTGAGGTACATCCCAAATGGGGCATTGTACTCTATTATGGGCCTAATGAGTGAGGAGTAAAGGGGCACAATCACCTCCTTGGATCTGGATGAGAACCCCTTTGTGATCAGGTGTGCCACATAGAAGGATTTCCTGACCGTTTTGGCTATGTGGTTATCAAAGGAGAGCATGCTATCTACTTGGGTACCCAGATCCCTAATTACTTCTTCTGTACTTAGTGGATTCCCATCTATGTGGTAGTTTGTAGGTACTTTGTTTTTCCCAAATGGGATTACTATGCATTTTTTGGCATTTAGCTCGAGGCCGTGACTTTGACACCAAGTGTTTGTCTCTGTGAGACCCTTTTGCAGGATGTCTGTGTCAGCTGGAGAGTCAATTATTGCACCCAATTTACAGTCATCTGCGAACTTGGTTAGCCACAGTCACTCCGCCTTTGCCTGTACTTCGGAGAAATATATATACTGAACAGGAGGGGTCCCAGGACTGAGCCCTGTGGGACTCCACTTGTGACTGGTTTAGAGTCAGACATGGCGCCTGCCACTCTTACCGTGTGGGTTCTGTTTGAGAGCCAATTGGGAACCCATCTCGTGACATAGGGGTTGATATTTAAGCTGGTGAGTTTGTCTATGATTCCTGAGTGTGGGATGGTGTTGAACGCCTTAATGAGGTCCAGATATGCTGTGTGGACCACCTTCTCCTGCTGAATGATGTGTAAGGGTGGGAAAACAACCTATATTAAGCCCAGTAGGTGGGAATTTTGCAACGGTCAGTGGAGTTAATCAACTGTCGGTATAGCTGGTGGTGTTGGCGAAGGTATGTGCTTTCAGGTGCAGAGGTAGAGCATTCAGGAGTCCACAGTCATAGTCGGGTTCCTTGTTAAAAACCATGAACCCTGGCTGATGCAGGGTGAATTCCTGGGCTCAGAGTTTAAGGTAGAGGCCTGGAACCATTTCCTCAGGGAACTCAGCAGTGTTACTGGTATCCCCTGCACAGGTGAGCAGTGTCATCACCACCATGATGACCTGAAAAAGACTGGTTTAGAGTCAGACATGGCGCCTGCCACTCTTACCGTGTGGGTTCTGTTTGAGAGCCAATTGGGAACCCATCTCGTGACATAGGGGTTGATATTTAAGCTGGTGAGTTTGTCTATGATTCCTGAGTGTGGGATGGTGTTGAACGCCTTAATGAGGTCCAGATATGCTGTGTGGACCACCTTCTCCTGCTGAATGATGTGTAAGGGTGGGAAAACAACCTATATTAAGCCCAGTAGGTGGGAATTTTGCAACGGTCAGTGGAGTTAATCAACTGTCGGTATAGCTGGCGGTGTTGGCGAAGGTATGTGCTTTCAGGTGCAGAGGTGGAGCATTCAGGAGTCCACAGTCATAGTCGGGTTCCTTGTTAAAAACCATGAACCCTGGCTGATGCAGGGTGAATTCCTGGGCTCAGAGTTTAAGGTAGAGGCCTGGAACCATTTCCTCAGGGAACTCAGCAGTGTTACTGGTATCCCCTGCACAGGTGAGCAGTGTCATCACCACCATGATGACCTGAAAAGGAGAAAGACGAAAACATTGGAAACCTGGGTCCAAGAGGTGAGAGCAGGGAATGCCCCACAAATATGCAAGTAATTTTACCTCTGTTTTACCAATATGCAAGTTGAATGTCTGAAAACTGGTAAGCGAAATTATGTGCTTCTCTCCATACAGCTGCAACTGAGAGGACTTGCAATGTCGAGTCCCATGCCCGACGCCTGGCCAGGTTGCACTGTGAGCATGGTAAGTACAGATTTAGTATGCTAACTGTAGTGCAATAAGCAAGAAAGAGTAAAGCATTTACTGCAATAAAGTATAAACAAGAAAAACTGTGGTGTAATAAATGGTCAAGCAGAACTCTAGTGTAATAAATGGGCAATTAAAGCTTGTCTGTTTGCAAATGAATCCTCACCTACCCAACGTATCTCACCCACACATACCTATGTCCCTTCCCCCAACATTCCACTCTCACCTTAACAAAAAAAAAAAAAAATGGGCACCTGTCCCAAAAAAATATATATGGTCCCATACATAGCTCTCCATTTTGCACACATGTCCACTGGACAGATGTAATTTGTTCCAATTGGCTTGACAGTGCAGTTATGTTGTCCTCCCCCTCTCTGAGGTTTGAGAATCCAAATTCATCTACAAATCTGTCAAAGTGCACAGTTGTTACTGTACAAGAAATGGATAGCTATGGTTCTTTCCTGCACCTTTCATGCACATTCCTCCTTGCTTTTCAATATGCCTTTCCCCATGCTTGCCCCCATTTCACCACTTTCCTATCTCCCCTTTTTTCTTTATATTTTTTAGCATGGGGCTGTGAGATGCACCATGTTGAGCAGCTTTGCTAAGCTCAGCTAAATAGAGTTATAATGACTATATACATTTCTAACATTGTAAGACACATGTACAAAACAAGCATGCCTGCCATGTTTCGAACCTGAGGCCATCACATCTGCATCACACTGCATTAACCTGCCATGCCTCGCAACTCTTAATTTAAACAGGTGGTTTAAACAAAGCATAGTAATTGACAATTGCAGTCATTAGACATGTTTCAGAGGAGCTGCATGCTGTGCTGCACTGTGCAAACCGGAATAAAAAGTAATGGAATAAATGAGAGTGTACTTTGGACTCTGGTGCAATAGTACACTACTAGACAACCAAATACATGATAATGGATGTAACTTGAGGCCTGAGATAGCAAGCAAATGTGCCTCTTTATCAGAAACATGTTGAAAGTCACCTGCTAAGGCATTCATGGCAAAATACATATTCAGCTGGGACTCTAGTGCAGAAATACATCCATATAAAGCCATGCGCACACTGATGGATGTTGGAAATGTATGACACAGCCCTTATGTGTGTCAAAGCATTGCAAATTAAATAACTGCTTTTCAGTGCTGGACGTCACAGGCCTGCAGGTAGGGATTTACATAACATATCAGTATAGAATTGCTATATGTCGCCTAGTAATCTGTTATTGACACAGTTGCCTAACATACATACCTTAAACAGATGCCATAATTGGAGTGTAAAGGGTACCCTCACCCTGGCTCTGCCTCTACAACAAGGCTGACACAGCTGACACAGATACTCCTGCAGACTGTTGTCCTCCAAAGTATTCACAGTCACTGCCTATGTCTATTACCTGCAGCAGCAGCTGCATCCTGTGGTGCACACAGCTCTATGTAAAGGTTTTTGCTACAGACCTACCCTCTGTGATGATGTAGTCTCCTCACCCCAGTACTCTCCATCTCAACAGCTAAGAAAGGGGCCCTGTACTACATGAAGGCCTTATATATTTATTGCACAGTGGTTGCATGTCATTGGCTAATGATACTGCAACTCAGCTTTTTTGGCTTCAATTAGCATATCAGAGTCACGGATTGGTTTAGAGGCAATTCCCTGCTAATGAGAAGCATGTTAAAATGCAAGCAGCTGGCTATGGTCAAACATTCCATATGGGATTTTCCTCACACAGAGTACATCTTTGGGAAACATTACTAGTAGCACATTTCAGCAGAGGAGTACTGCACTCTACCAGATATGTAACAGTTTTTTTGTGTATAACAAGATGAAGATGGGAGGATAGAGGTATGGGGAATAGAGATTACAACAGTAAACCTGTCTTAGACCTGTGGTAATGACATGTCATTGATACACTGATGTCTTACACATACAGCGGATATGCAATATATCAGGGTGGCATTGTCATTTCTCATTGTGGCACACTGGTGTTGTTGGACTGTCCCAATATAGTGGTCATAATAGCACACTATTTGTCTGGCACTGCTCATATGACATATTACTTGGTGGCTGGCGTTAGGGGATACACCACAGTGGACAGGAGTGTTGGGTGTATGATCATACAGCAGAATCACTTATGGCACACAGGGAACTACCTCAGTAATGATACTATCTTGGTTGTATCCACATTGTGGGGTATGACCTGTGTGAGCTAGCAGTTGATAGTGCCAGCCATTTTGTTCTTGCTATATCTGTATATAGTTGACATCCATGTATTTGATCCTGTAATGTGTTTCCCTTTTGCTGTATTTCAGGACTAATGCACTGCAGATGGCATGGCCCCTTCTCAGATGTGGAGAATGAACTAATATTGCAGGGACTACAGCATCATTACATCCTCCTTTCCTGGGGGAGGCATAACAGAGAACAGTGGGCTGCATTATGGGCAGACCTTGTCTGGGATGTGAATGGGACTGGCCACCAGGACAGGACATATGAGCAGGTCCGACACCATGCTACAAATGCTGCACAACAAAGGAGGTGGATGCCACAGTGTCCACAGCAGAGGAGTGTCAAGTAAGCTTACTGTGATTACCGTTGTAATACTGTAGCAGTAATTCTGTCAGGCTGTACATATCTTACCATGGGTGTCAGTACTGTGGGGGGGGGGTTGAGCTCAGTTGCACACTCATGCTCAGAATATCACCAATACATCAAGTAAGACAGTAGCTGCTGTACATCCATATGTATTACCATGTTGTGCTGTAACATTACCTCACTCTCACCATTTTACAGGTCCATCAGGAGTTGTCTAACGCCATTGTCCTGCACCTGGTAAGCTTGATACTGTTTTGTTATGGAACATATTTATGCTATTAAGTGTGAGGGCCAGGATAATTCCCTATGTACATGCAATGTTGTGTGTAACCAGAGCAGAATGTTTGTATGTTCCAGTCTGGAGCAGTTACCTAGGTGCTCTAGAGTGGATAATCACAAGATTGTAGTTGAATGAGCAGAAACACTTTTGCAGTTATAGTTGAGTGTGAATAAGCCTCCTGGTGTACATGAGACAATTAATTCAACATGCCTTGTACATACCAAAAGGTCGAAGGTCCATATTTAGGCATTGAACTTGTAGCTGTATATATTTGTTAAGATAGGTGTACTGGTTTTATGTGTTGTTTTATCAGGTATTGTGCCATGTTGCATACCTAAAAAGTACACTGTACTGGCCAGGTGTCAGATGATTTACCTGATATGCTTGTTATAAAGGCCTTGAGTCGAATGTGTATGTTGATGTGTGGAAGTCTGTTGTGCATGAAAGCTGAGATGAGAAGATGTGAGACTGGTGATGCAGTTGTGGGTCTTTATTATTATGTTTCTTTGTGGACTTTCCATACATAATAGTGCAGATAGTAATGTACTGCTTTTGTCTTGATTTCCACAGGTGACTGGGGTGGTTGGGGTCTCCCCTTCACACAACCTAATGTCAGTGTCCCTTCGGACTCTGATGATGATAGTAGCCACAGTGAGGCACAGGTGGAGTTGTTGGGGACTGAATCTGTTCCAGAGGTTGACATCCCTCTTCTGCCCCCAATGTCATCACCACACATAGTCAATATGCCTACACATACCTAGTCTCCACAGGCCTCAAATATGGGATAGTCAGAGGGTGGAGACATTAAACAGGCCAGTGTAGCAACTATGGCTTCAGTGTGTGTAGACACTGGCCATAGCCAAAGAGATGGTGAGGTCCCACACAGGCAGATTGACAGAGGTGGTCATAGGAGGACTGCTGTCCATCCACCACCTGTTGCAAGTGTCACATCATGGGTCACTCAGTGCATGTCTAGGGCCATCATGGAGGCACAGGCACAATCAGAACTGAACACCAGACATATGCTTAGGGTTATGAATGCAGCACAGTCTGACATCCCTGACTGTCAGCACCGCATTGGGGACACTCTGGATCAGTTCACTGATGCAGTGGACAGACGGTGGGCTGAGAAAGTGTCTGTGTTGGACTGCACATCATCAGTGCTGGAACGTGTGGTTGGAATTAGGCATTGGTCCCATGAATGTAGGTCAGCAACTCCATCTGCTGAGATCCCACACGGCAGTGCACAGTTACGCTCCTGTAGTGGCAGTACATCCAACTCTACAGATGGGAGTGTGCTGTCCACACCACAATGTGGCAGGCCATTGCCATGTATTCCTGGGTATTCCCTTGGGGGATACAGTCCCAGCAGACAGCAGTCACTGTCAGTTACTAGTACCATGTCTGACCTTGGGCATGGTGATGCCAGTGCAACTTCTGGCAGAGCCAGTTCGTGTGTTCAGATCTGGAGATGGCAAACTGTAAACTCTACCATGTATGGTCTACAGCTGTCCAACATACACATGTGTAGGGCTAGCACTGAGCTTGACTGTGTATATGCACACACTCACACACCACTGTCACATGCAGATCACCTACAGACACACATTGCACCTCTCCATGGTCCATCTAACCTGCTCCCCTTCTTGACTCACACACATACTCTCAGCCATTTTGGCCAGCCTAGGCCTCCAGCACCCCCACGCATCACCCTGTGCAAGTGATGATACCTGTGCCACATCCTTGTATCCTTCCCATCAATGCAAGGGAGTGAAGCTATGTGTCTGTTGCACAGGGTGACTATATTACTTGACATGTACTTGTGTAATGCAGTATTGTTTTGCCATGCCACTTGTAGTGGTCACCAATATACACTGTATGCTGGCATGTGTCATGAGTATGCAAGATACTTTTGTGGACCTTATGTTGTATAATGGCATAGTGGTGGTATTCTTAGATAATGACAGGTATGTCACAGACCTGTGTATGTTTCTGTTCCAGGAGTCTGAGTGGACAACCTATGGACACATGGCTGAAGTGAAGCAGCACAGCATGGCATGGCAGTACAACAGAAATATGATGTCAACAAGGGACAACAGTATACATGGATGGCTCCATAGATTCACATCTGTATTACAGTCTACCAAGGACAATGGCGGCATGCTACTCATGCAGTCATAATTTGAGGTAAGGTCTGCTACAGGACAAGGTGCAACCTTGCTGGAGTGCATATGCTGCCTATCGGTAGGGAGCATAGTAGATGGATAACTCAATGTAAGGACATTAACCTACCATGTGATGTTAGTACTACATGCTTTTGGGACACATTTGTCTAGCAGACATAAACTCACCCTTGAAACAGACCCTGCCTAATGGTGCACAGAGCACCTCAGTGCACCTCAGCATATGCTATCTGTTTGATTGGCTGGGCAGCCATCATCTCAACATATGACATCTGCCTGAGTCCCTCTTGCACTGGGGCAATATGTGCTGGTCTTGCACTGAGGGGAATACAGATGTCTCTGTGAGGGCTGTATGGCCCTTAGATAGTTAAGTTCATATGTTCTATGGCTCCATAACATGATCTATACTGCTTTAACAGCCTCACACACAAACATGGCCACATTCAGGCTAGCACCACTTCAACTCACTGCATACAGCACATGCCAAGGCACAAACATACTAAAAGTTGGCTGTATGTAGATTAGAACACTTAGCTATGTACTGGTACACACTGCAGATCACAGTACCTGATACACGCAACACAACTCATGTCTTCTAGTACTATCAGTTTAGAACATATACTGTTTATTGATACTAGCAAGCCTTGTTGTGGTCTGTCATTTGGGGGGAGGCTACATCACCTGCTGCAAATAAAATAATGCAAAACTCTCACTATGTGTACGTTACACAGTTTATCATGCATATGCCATATGGATAAACACACACACCATGTTAGGTGGAGTGAGATTAGAAACCCTTCCTATCTAGGCCTATACACTATGGATCACATTACTTATTGCATGCACCATGGCCCACAAGAGCACATCTGTTGTTTTGCAGGGGAATATACACACACACACACACACACACACACACAGACATACACCAAGTGGGTTGCAGTGAGATTAGAGACCCTATCTATCTAGTATTACACACTACAGATCACAGTACTTATCACATGCACCACAGGTTAAGTTTGTTGTATATGTGATTGCAGGCACAGTACTTGTGCATTACACAAACCAGGCTTGTGTTGAATAGCATTTGTGGCCTATAGAGTGATATCGCTTAATGCTATTATTTGCATATAGTATCCTAGCAGTGAGATAACTGTTTTTATCCTAGCTATGTGTGTACAGTTACCAGTATGGCTATATGTGGCTGCTTGCAGTTACATAGGCAAACCTGTGGGCAGAGGTAATGTGCCCTGTCCATACGTGCATTGACAACATTATACATCACACCACCTGCTAGCCTGTGTCTATGTGGTGACATCCAGCAGGCACAGGGGTTTGTAGGTAAATGGATTATGTACTCTTATGCCCTTAGTTTGGATCCTTTGAGGTAGATCATGCCTGCTTAACTTGGTTGACTTCTTTGAGTGAGTCACCAGCTGTGGATGAGGGCAAGGCAGTTCATACAGCCTACCTTGATCTGGCCAATGCCTTTGATACCATTCCCCACTCAGGAATTATTGATAAACTCACCAAACTAGGCATCAACCCCTATATCACTAGGTGGGTTGCAAATTGGCTCACAGAACCCACAGTGTGAAAGTAGTGGATTCTTAAGTCATACTGCTGACCAGTTATGAGTGGAGTCCCACAGGGATCAGTTCTGGGTCCACTCCTGTTTGGAATCTACTTGTTAGACACACAGGCCAACATGGAATGACTCTGGCTGACAAAGTTCACAGACGACTGCAAGCTGGGAGCCATTATTAACTCCCCAAGTGATGTAGACATCCTACAGAAATCTCTCACTGAGACCAATGACTGGTGTCAAAACCATGGCCTTAAGCTTAATGCCAAAAAATGCATCATCATCCCCTTTGGGAAAAACTCAGTTCCCACTAATTATCACATAGATAGGAGCCCACTGAACACTGAAGTCGTTAAAAGAGATCTGGGGATACAGGTTGACAGCAACCTTTCCTTTGACCACCACAATGCCACTGTTATCAGAAAGTCCTTCTATGTGGCACATCTCATTACCAAGGGTTTTGCACCCATGAAGAAAGAGGTCATAATTTCTCTCTACTCTTCCCTCATTAGACCAGTCATCAGATATAATGCCCTATTTGGCATGTACCTCACTAGACACATGCAACAGTTAGAAAGGCCACAAAAGTACCTCACAAAGAGGATCCTAGGCCTTAAATACATGCCCTACATGGACAGATTCAAAAACCTCCAGCTATTCTCTGTCTCATATTGTCTACTAAGAGGCGATCTCTGCTTGACTTGCAAAGCCATGTCTGACCCAGCTCTGTTAGAAATGCTACATCTAAAGAAATCCCAGTCCCTCTGTATCACATGCTCCAGAGACTTCAACCTCATTACCACAACCAACAGAACATGCTGGAGAAACAGGTCCCATACATGTCAAGCAGATCACCTCACTGGCCTCTTCAAGAGAAATCTTGATGAGTGGATGGGAAATAGAATGTTCACCCCGGGGATCCCTCCAGTGGCTCTACTTGATAGATGCAGTGGGAACTAAGTCAGGTGGCACAATGCTAGGACGCTTCTATGGGCAAGGCTTGTAAAGGCTCCAGGGCCATTAGCCTAGTACACATCTATGAACCTATGAACAGTATGGCTGTGTGATGGTGCTGCTTTACTCACTGTTATTAGGGTATGGCAGACAAAACAGACATCCACACACATATTTCTGTATATAACAGGAATGTGTATATATAAATATATATATATATATATATATATATATATATATATATATATATATATATAAATGTAGCTGTGTGTGTGTGTGTGTGTGTGTGTGTGTGTGTGTGTGTGTGTGGTATGTATATTTATGTAGATATATGGGGGGAGTGTATGTATAATTGGTATATATCTATTTGACACTACATAGCGCTAGATATAGTATGCATGTGAGAGAGAGAGATAGTGACAGATGGATATGTTTACGTATATATCTGTATGTATAGACATTTATACATAACAGATCATTTTGATTAAGGGGCAACAGAACTGCACTCATTTTAATTAAGTGTCAGGGCATGCCCAGTGGGACTTTCAGTGCCTATAAAGTGACTCCAGGCCACACCTACCTGTACTCCAGTCGGGTTTTGTATGTTACAGACATTAACATCCATCTCTGCTTCTACAGTACTGCACTTCACTCAAAATGTCCACAGCATTCCCCGGCTGTGTATTGTACTTAATATGTGACTGAGGTTGGTAATGTTATACCACTGACAGACTGATAGTCTGCATATCTCTGAACTGTCCTGATTTTTAGAGAATGTCCAGAGTTTTGCCTCATATGTTTGGTGTGTTTCTCATACGTTTGTGGTCTTTGGGTGATTTATTGAATATTGATGTCACTAGATTATACTAAATACAGACAAACATCTGTGTTTCAGACTTTATATCCTTCAGACAATATGTAATAATTTAACACCTTTAATTCTAACAACTTTCTAGGTTTATGAGAACAATATTTAAAATTAGTCCCTATGTTCGGGCCTTTATCTCCCAATCTTTCTGGCTTTGTCCAGATGTCTTGCACTAAGAGGCTGAGAGGTTTGACAGTCTGTGAAAACACCAACATAGTACAACTTCACATGCAAAAGATATGAGTAATTCTAGATTAGAACCATCAACACCATCACCCATGCTAGCTTCCCTAGTCCACTGAGTTAAACAGGTCGCCAGACACAGAGGAGTCATTCATTACACAATCAACAGCATAACTATGTACATTGTTATCCTGCCTGAAGATAGACATACAATATGTGAGCAATATCTATGTTACAGCCCTGAGATTGCCTGGTCCACTGATATACCATAGCTGATTTTCTGTTAAAGTAGTTATATGGGTACACTGCTGTGTTTGGGGTGGGGGGACAACAGCACATGATCAGCTTGGGTAGACAGTTGCCAAATATCATGTGTGCCCTCTGTTTCACATCTCCCTTGCCTGATGTCATGAATACTCTAACCATGAGACCTAGTGAATATTAGGGAACACAAACTATTGGACTGGGTATCTCTAGTCCCATATGGATGTTACATCTGTCCAAATAGCCCACTATATCTTCTTACATAACAGCAGCAGATCAGTTATGGCAGTAGACCAAAAGGGCAGTAAAAGAAAGTCATAGGAACAAATGATCATTTGCTGTTAAATAAACCCATAGTGGATAACTGTAAAAAGGGGAACAATCTAAGTATGGCATGGATTAACTACAAAAAAAGCATTTGATAGTATCCCTCATTCATGGATAAAAGAGTGCTTAAAACATATAAGATACACCCCATACTGATTGACTACATTACAGTGACCATGAAACAGTGGCAGACCACTTTGCAATTAAGTCATGATAAAGGACAAATTGTTATCCTAGGGATAAACTGAGATATTCCAGGGTGACTCTTTGTCACTGTTACTATTCTGCTTCACCCTTAATCCATTAAACTGTTTACTCAACAGCTTAGGCCATGGCTATAATCTGGGTCCTAGGCAACAACAAAGCGTACAGACTTCTCATCGTCTCTTTGTCGATGATTAAAAACTGTATAGCTCATCAGATGAGGAACTGAAAGTACAACTGGAAGTTGTCAAAACTTTTTCAGATGACATAAGAATGTCATTTGGTCTTGATAAATGTGCAAGAGCAACCTTTAAAGTGGGAAAACTGCAACGCCAGGAAAACATCAGTTTGGGACAAGATATAAAAGAACTTGAGCAAGAAGGAGTGTATAAATATTTGGGAATTGATGAAGGATCAACAATAAAACACGAAGAAATGTGAATAATACTTAGTAAAGAATACTTCAGGAGATTTAAATTAATCCTGAAAACAGCACTGACATCTAGGAACAAAATCCAAGCTATAAACAAATTTGCTCATCCTGTCCTAACCTACAGTTTTGATGTGACTGACTGGCCCCAAAACATGTTGGATAGATTAGATAGGAAAATAAGAAGGAAGCTTCATGCTCACCAAATGATTTATAAAAATCAGTGCATACCAAGATTATGTATTCCCTATTCTGAAGGAGGGATGGGCCTCCTTGAAAATGATTATATGTGTAGATCTACAGTTGTGGGACTCCACACATATTTGCTGACCTCACAAGGCCCAAACATAGTGAAAGTTTTGAAACATGAGGAGAATAAATCTAAGATGACTTCTCTGCTAAATCTAGCAGAAGCTTATCGGTGTCAAGCAGGAATGGAAATCAAACTAGTAGATAAAAGTCAGGCAGCAACTGAATGTGCCAAAAAACAAAAGAAAGAATATAAGCAGAAGGTTCAGATGAGAAGGTAAGAAATGTGGAAAAAGCATAAATATAGTTGCAAGTATAGAAAACTTCTGGAAGAACCTCATGTTGATCAGAAAGGAATACAGGAATGGGTAAGGAGAGGCAAATTCAAACCAAGAGATGAAAGGTTAATGTTGGTGGCCCAAGATAGTGGGTGCATACACGTTGGTTTATAAAGTCCATTGAACATGTGGGAGAAAGAAACAAATGTAGGTTTTGTAAAACCGAATTGGAAACAGTTGTACACCTCTTTAATGGTTGTGACATACTAATGGCAGAAGGACTGTATACTGAAAGGCATAATAATGTGGCAAGACTGTTGCACTGGGGATTGTACAAACATTATGGTATTGAAGTGGCTGAAAAACCCTGGAAACATGAGCCATAAAGCATCATAGAAAATGAAGAACTCTACATCACATGGGATCATCCATTACCAGCAGTTCAAAAGATAGATACTAGAAAACCAGATATAGTGGCCCAAGAAAAGAAGACAAGAGTAGCATTGATCATTGAGATTGCCACACCCAGTGACTACAGTGTCTTGCATACAGAGAGACACAAAGTCATAAAATATCAGGATTTGCAGACAGAAACAAGAACGATGGGGAAGAAAGATACCCAGACAGTTCCAATAGTAGTAGGAGCAACGAGTCTTATAAAAAAAAAATTACATTTGTATTTAGATATATTACCAGTACATGTAACTCCATACAAACTGCAGACGGAGTCATTACTGGGCACATTGCGGGTGCTATGAAGAGCACTACTGGCTGAGATCAAAGACTGAAACAATACTAATTTCATGAACTCCAATCGTATTTTGACTTAGGAATGGGGTCCATTCCCATCATGCTATTAGAAACTCAAAAGACTTGGAGAAATTAAAAAAGAATGATACCATATTATAGTAATCCTTACAATTAGTCTGTAGGTTATAGACTTAGCTTGTGAATGCAGAAGTTGACAGACCTATAGTTCAAGGCTGACTCTGTGTGATGCAAGCAGAACACAGCCAATACATGGATAGGTACAGGTTGGTTGGGTTGCCTGGCATCAGCTATTTTAATATATATGTGTGAGTAAGAGTAAGGTGTCAGTCTCTAGGGCCCTAGGTTGTCAGTGAATGTGCTCTGTGTTGTCTCTTAGCCAATGCCAGGGCATACTGGGCATGCCTACATCTGCCTACAGGGACATCATCAGGGGCTCCTCTTCTAAGTCCTCCTGTGAGTGTGGCTGTGCTAACCTAGGCACTGCTGGGGGGCTGTGTACACCTTCTGTTTGCTGATCCTGCTGCAGTTGTTTCTGCATGATCATATTGTGTAGCATGGCACATACTGTGAACATATGTTCACATGTGGCTGGAGAGTACTGCAGGGCTCCACCAGATATATCAAGACACCGGAACCATGACTTCAGCAGCCCAAACACATGCTCTATGATGTTCCTAATTTGTGTGTGTACCTCATTATGGCATTCTTCTGTGAGTGTGTGTGCATTTCTGATGGGTGTCATCATCCACAATTCCAGTTCATAGCTAGCATCCCCCAGTAAATGGCCATGTGGCATGTTCCCCCTAATAAACATCTGATACAGCTGTGAAGCATGCCAAATATGGGAGTCATGATAACTGCCAGGGCTGCCAGCAAACACATTCATGATAATGCTCTGGGCATTGCACATGACTTGGCAGTTGATAGAGTGGTACCCCTTGCAGTTAATGTAGATTATACCCTCCTCACCTGCTGGTGCCTTGATGTGTACATTTGTGCAATCTATGGCACCCAGTCCCTCAGGGCAGTTGTGTACATGGTAGAAGTGTTGCATATTGCTGGCCTTCACCTCAGGGGTAAGGGGAAAATAAATCTGTTCACTGGTATGTGGTAGCATGGCATCCAGGAACTGATGGAGTACCCTGGATGTTGATGCCTGTGAGACCCCCATCATGTTCCAGCTGGTCTTTGGAAGATTCCTGTGGCTATTATCCTAAGAACTACACCTACCTTTGTTTCAACTTGGATGGGTTCCCCTCTGTTGGCTCTGGGCCTGAGTTGAGGGTGGCAGACCTCAGCGAGTTCTTGTAGTATGTTGCTGCTACCCTGTAAAACTCTACACTCTCCAGCTCATGTAGCTCATGGAAGGATACCCTGGGCCTGAACACTCTTCTCCTTCTCTGCCTAGGCCTATTGTCAGCAGCAGCAGCAGCACTGACTTCAGCATCTAATACATACAATTGTAGCATATCTGCAGTAGCCCCTAGCATTCTTTCAGTTAAAACTTCCAAGGCTGTATTCCAATGGTGCAGAGTATGGGGGAAAAATCAGCTTGTAGGGTGTATGCATACTTTATAGTGCTCTACTGTAGGTGCTGCCTGTGTGACTGGATACCTATGATACAGTGCACCTGCCTAATATATCATTGACATCATTTAATGGCCCTAATTGAAGTTAAGCAAGGATCAACACTAATTAATACATCACTGGCCTTTCACATATGCTGAGCACTGTGGCTCACCATGTAAATGTGCGCCCCATAGGCAAACACTGCTTAGCAGTCAGTGCACACTCCCTCAAATGTGCTCGCTCAGCACAGTGGCACTCCATGCAAACATGTGGAAACAAGCGCCCCGTAGGTAAACAAAGCTTAGAAGTCAGGAAACACCCCCCCAGGCTTCCATGCTCAGCTGAGTTCCAATCAGCTTAGAATTTCTTGCACACACCCTTTCCTGATGTCATCTACATCCTGTGTGGACACCAACATGGTTTTCTGCCTGCAGTGAGGGGATATGTGGACATGGTTAACCCATTATACTATTCAGTAACTTAACCTCATTTGCATAGGAATCATGCTCACAACCTGGATACTGCATGCTTCCAAGCCCTTTCATGTTAGCAACATCAGCAATGCACCATTGTTTCTACTGCACGCAGGGTCCTGTAATGCATTACTGTCTCATGATATTCATATTTGATTTTTCCACATTTTTTTACTCTCTATTTTTATAAGGCATGTTTGTGCACTGTGGCGTGCCATGCAAACATTCCAAGATTATTCAAAAAAAATATTTAACATATTTGCTGTAACCTTTCGAACACACGCTTTGCTCATATCTGTGAGTTCTACGCTTTTTCTGTTTATCTACTTACATTTTTACAGCCCCTTTTCTGTCTACAGTCATGTACACAGAATTTTTCCATGTAGACTACGAACATTGACACTGGATCTGCAGGGCTGCCTATCTGATTGCCGGATTACTCTACCTGCCTCATTTGCATGAGATTCAACTGCTTATGAGGTGATTTGCATGTCACCAAAGTTTATGTGTTGGCATGGTTTGTGGCCACTTAGTAGTGCTTACTAAATCTAAAATTGCTCGCGGCCATGTTAGCAGCACTGTGTGATCTCTACACATAAAAAAAAAAAAAACATGTCAGCCTTATTAATTTCCCCCTTCATCATTTCTGATTTCATAGTCTTTATACATTTTTATATAACCTATAGTCCTATAACTATCATTAACCAATTGGTTGATATGATTAGAAAAACTCAAAGCTGGATCTATCCATATAACCAGGTCTTTAAATACATCTACAGTTTCAGTCACTGTGTGCTGTATTAAATATTAACCTTTCAGTTTATGTCTTCCATATCTTATATTCCTAGTTTTTGATGTATTTATCAGCATGTTATTCCCCTGTGCCCAAATGGTCAATTTAGTCAAGTACTTTTGCAGACATGCCTTATCTGCAACACATGTAATGAGTTTACCCAATTTCAGGCCATTTGTATAAAAACTGTAGAACACCTCAGATGAATAAGTTAGGTCTGAAAGATACAATCTAAACAAGTATGGGCCTAGGACAGAGTCCTGTGAGACACCCTCACTGTATCCAAGAATTTCACCTGTCCCGGTGCTGTATGATGCTTGCCATGTCCTATTTGTAAGCCACGCAGCTATCCATCTTATCAAGGGTACATCGATTCATAATTGTTCTAATTTATTGATTAGTGTTTTGTGTATGATCCTGCCTAATGCTGAAGTTAAACCTATATAAATTACATCCCAGCACAATTTTTCATTCATAGCTGTTATTATAATATTATAGAACATCATGTTACAGGTGGTAATACCTAGATCTATTTTCAACATAGGCATGCTGGTATATGGTTTCATGTCCCAACCTAATAACTTATCCAATATTACCTTCTCTATTATTTTTCCACAACATGAAATAAGACTTAAGGGTCTTTATGACTCTGGGTTTATTCTACTCCCCTTTCCCTAAAAGACAGATTTAATAAGCATGTGTCTCCAATCTTGAGGAATCTCTCCATATTTATATGACCTAGTAAATACTTGATATAATGGTACTGTAAGTTCTTGCTGAAGTGTTCTCTGGTCATTATTAGTAATTTGTCTCCCCCGTGCTTTGTTTGGATCCAGTTTGTGCAGTTCTTTTTCAGTATAATCTACTTTGAATCCAATTTCTGTGGTTACCCGGATGTCACTAGGACAACTTATCACACCCTTTGTGGAAGCAAACTGTTTTACATAAGATTTTGTCAATATATCTATAATCTGTTGTGTCTGAGAATACATTTTAGAATCTACTGACAGTTTATCATTTTGTATATCTTTACTCCTTCCACATCTTCTGTATCTATAAAAAGGTCTCCTATTATGTTCAATATCTTTATATACATTTTCTTCAAATTCTTTCTTGATCTTGTCTCACACAATGCTTAATTTGTTTTTCCACCTTGTTTATTTCATTTTTTAAAGTTGTAGTCCAGCTTCTCTTCAATTTCTTATATTTTTTGTCTCTCACCTTAATCAGGTATCTTGTTCTTATGGAGATATATCCCCCTGATGTTGTATGCCTAGATCCTGATGTTCAGCAGTGTCCCTCAGGGCTGTGTTTTGAGAAGCCATTTTTTGTTCTGTAATTTATTGCTTAAACAGCAGCCCTCTCCAGACTGATTCAGTCATCTGAGATCTTGGTTGCTTCATTGACAGCTCCCTGTCACTTGACCACCATGTCATAATAGTAGCCACAAAATTATTCTGTCTGACTTACCTAATATCTAAAGGCATCAAATCAAAAGAAGTTATCATCTCTCTCTCTCTAGCTATAATATATATAATATGTTATATATATATATATATATATATATATATATATATATATATATATATATATATATAAATACATATATATATATATATATATATATATATATATATATATTATATATATATATAGATCTACATCGTTTAAATGAATATACATATTTATCCCTTATCTGACCAAATGACTAGTACACATGCATTTGTCTAAACATTGCACAACTCAAATCAAAGAAGCCCATTGGTTGCCAACCATAAAGATCAAGGGGCCAAAGACCCTTAGCTACCAAAACAGTCTTAAATTCCTATCTTTGTCTTATAGTTATCTCTGTGGATAGGTATGTTTAGCAATTAGGGCCATGAAGGACCCTGCAGACATTGAATTCCTATACTTTCACAAAACAAACAGCACCGCAAACATCTGTACTAAGGAGTCAAATCTTCACCAACAACTAAAAAGGACAATCTGGCATGACAGGTTAATCTCCCAATCCATACAACTTCTGTGGAATAAACTACCTAGTCATGTTAAATGAAATGAAGCCCATGCCACCCTTAAAGTAAATCTGGATAACTAGATGGGGAGTAAGATATTCTCCCTGGAGCTATCTTGTGTCACCTTCCTGGGGACAGCAGTTGTCATATGAGGATGGATGCTTCTAGGGCTTTAATGGCCTTTAGTCTGACCTGCTTGCAGATTCTATGATCCTATGAAAGGTAAAAAGGACAGGTTATTTAACAGTCATCCTTAAAACAGTGACATCTTTTTTTCTTTTTTATATGTTTCTGATATGACATGACAAATAATTCCAGGTAGCTTGATTGATTGTATGAAAGGTTCCCCTGTCTATTGTTAACCTGAAAACAGGATGTTACCATGTTATAAATACTTGGATTTGTGACCTAATGTGGCATGCTCTGGAAGATAGTTATGGCTTTTAGACAGAGAGGGACGGCACTGATCTTCCTTTGCTAACTTGATTATAACGTTTGATAAAAATAAGTGCTCTTTCTGTAATCAACAATCATCATTTCCTTTTTGATGACATGCACTGATATTCTTGTAGGTTCATAGGTAAACACTAGGCTAACTGCCCTTGCTGGCCTTTTTAAATCTAGCCATTTTCCCTTTTTGCACTTGAATTAACCTATTTTATTTGATTAGAGAATGGCCTTACTCATACCATGATCAGGAATTATAGATTACCTCTAATGAGAATAACTGGGATCATACCATAGATAATTTAAGAGGACACATGCATGCGATAAAGAATTTAGGAGTTGCCTTTGCCCATTAGCAGCATGGAGGGCAGTCCTGGGGACCTGGGGAAATTTTCTGTTTCCCATCCATAGGCCTAAGTTGCACTTGAATATAGATAGGGATGAGCTTTGTTTATGTGGATGTGGAGTCTGTTCCAGAGCAGCAGTATTCTCTGCAAGATATACCTGTTTCTCCAAACTGTTCTGCTGATGTTGCAGAAGAGGTTTATATCCCTAGACTGAGTATTTATAATGCTATTTCACCTGCTGATGTGCAGCAAATCCATTAATACTGGGTTAGAGGATGCTTTGTATGCCAGACACACATCACCTCTTAGCAGTCTTTATGATACTGAGTATAGAGACAGGGCTTTGAACTTGTTCATGCAGGACATATTGTTTAGACCTTGTATCCTTTTAGTAAGGTATTTCTGTGGGCATTCTAGTTGTTGCATGGGTCTGGACAGATACATGTCAAATGGGGCATTATATGCAATAACTGGTCTAATGAGGGCTGAGTAAAGGGGGACAATGACCTTCCTAGAACTAGATGCAATCCCTTTGTTTATAAGCTCTGCAGTACAGAAGGACATTCTTACAACAATAGCCACACATTGGTCAAATGTTAGGCCACTTTCCACATACGTTCTGAAATCATTATTATTATTATTAAATTGGAAGAATGTTAGCTCCCCATTCCTCAACACTCCAACTGGTGTACCTCAGAGTTCCATTTTAGGGCTTCTACTGTTTAACATTTTCATAAATGACTTCCACCATGCCATTCCCAATACAAAACTTATTCAATACGCCAATGATTCAACAATTATCTGCTCTGCCACTTCTATTCCCACTCTCATAAAATTAACCCAAGATGCCTTCTCCTCTACTGAAAAATGGATGTTAGATAATCATTTGGCACATAATGCAACAAAAAACAAACTCATGATATTTACCCTTTCTAATACCACCATCACTAATAAAGACACATTCACTACCACTTGTCACAATAATACTCCTCTTGAAATTGTATCTAATGCAAAATTACTAGGTGTCCTCATTGATGATCAGCTGAAGTTTGATATTCATCTACATACAAACATTAAGAAAACACATCAGAAACTTGGAATGCTATACCGCCACAATCGCTACCTCTCCTCTTCTACCAAAATAATTCTCTCCACCACATACCTCATCCCATCTCTCCTATGTGGTGCCCCAATCCTCACTAACCTACAATCTTCCCTTAAGGCCAAACTAACCTCCTGTTACAATAAAATCTCAAAATTTGCCACAGGTCACCGATCTTCCACTCACCACTGTATTGCTCTTCATAAACTGAATTGGCTACAGCTGCCCCACTAGATCACTTATATCCAACTCATTCAAGCTCAAAAACTTATTTTCACTCCCTCACTCTGCCCCTCTTTAGCTTCCACCTTCATAATGCACATACCTCATAGACTCCTAAGATCAAACACTCAAAATCTTATTGAACTACATAAACCTGCCCGCACACCAGGTAAACATATATTATCATTTTCATTAGCATGTCTCTGGAACTCACTGCCACCCCTGATCCATTCCACTAGCACTCACTCCTCCTTTAAAACCATGCTCCACTCACGCCTAACATCTCACTGGGAATGCTACTGTACTACTTCTCCTACATAAACCAAATCTGAAACCCAGCCTCTCTCGTAGTACCAGTTCACTTACTTCTACAGTAACTAAAAACTTTCTTTCTTTCCTCTTATCACTGTAAGAACCTACTTTCACAAATAATACTTATTATGCTTGTTCTTCCTTTAAATTCTATCTAAAATCATGCATGTATTTGTACTTGTAATACTGTACAAAAGTGTTTATTACATCCTGTGTATTCTGCTGCATGTTTATTATCAACATTTTTTGTATATTTGTATGCTTTGGAGCTTTTCTCCCCAGGACTCCATTGAAAACAGGCTATCTTAGCCCAATTGACCATCCTGGTAAACCGACTGCAAATAAATAAATAAATAAAAATGTATAATTTATTCTTTTGAAGAAAATGATAACTGCAATAAGTCTAAAGGTTGGCACAGAGGACTACGGCAGTGGACTGCAGTTCCTCTGGTACAGGGTTTAATTCTGTCAGTTCTTATTAGCCTACTTTGCGACTGACCTTGAGAAGTCACTTACCCAGGCATTGCTTTCAGCTCATTTCTAGAAAAAGAACTCTGTGTCCAGTGAAGCTACCTTGTCAATAAATGAGTGTTATTAGGGAACGAAAAGGTTTTGTTAAAAATGTATTATTAGGAAATGCAGTTATTTATGTTTACATTAACCAGATAGTTTTTAGGATATGTACAGCATGTGTATATGATTTTACAACATGCACAGTATGTGTATATGATTTTTACAACATGCCTAGGACGTGTATATTATTTTTGTAATATGCACAGTAAGGAAATGTGGTCAAACAGCTTCATAGCTGACAGTATTTAGACATCAGTTTAAAGGGTAAAGTGATATATTCAGTGTTAACAAGTTGATTAAAATGTATTATTACTACCCAAGGAAACAAGCAGTAAAGGTTGTTTAATGAAATTAAGAATATTGTAGGTCAGGCTTCAATAGATAAAATATCTTGGAATATGGGAAATTAAAGACCATTAAAAGGATGCTGCAGATTCTCCAAAAGGATACAAAATATATTATTTTAATACACGCCAGGGAAAAAAACTGATTGGCTTGTGGAAGTAAACAAATGAGAGGTGAATAGGTGAATGCAAAATGGGTGTTATATACAGCAGAATTCATGAAGGTTGAATCCTAATCTTTGTGACATGAATTCAAACAGAAAGGTATTTATGAAGTTAGCACAGGCAAATGAAATGTATTTATTTTCAGTGAGAAAGGAGAGAACATGTGAGATAAAGATACTGCACAATCATTTCAGGTAGTGAAATGAGAATTAAAACTATTTGGGTGCACCTCAGACTTGACAATGTACTGTATGCCAAAGGAGATGATGACCCACCATGGCATGGACAACCATTCTATTTCCAAGTTGGGTAGTAACATTGTTTAAAAGACTCAGCTATTGTATTTATTTTAATCTTGCTATGCTTCATGTGCTGGACATTTAATAAAAAGAGTACAAGACAGGTACTAGCAAATTAATAATAATAATAATGATATATGCATATAAATGTGTGGAGTGAGTGCGACCACTGAAGCACTTCAGCTAATAGGTGTGTTTCTAACTTAGTGTTAATTTTTCTTGCACCTCATGTCTATCTTATCAAGTTAGTTCTCAGTGTAAATCTAAAAACTGAATGATCAAATGGCTATCTAAAAGTAGCTTAGACTCAGATCTCTTATAGCCACTATGGAATGTGTCCATTCTCAGTTATAGATTGTTATAGCTGTGCTTTTTACATAGGTTCATAGGTTCATAGGTAGGTACTAGGCTATCTGCCCGAGGGCATTTATAAGCCTAGCCAGAGTGTGTCAGCTGTCGCCAACCCATTGATTAATTAACTGTGCCTCTGTCAAGAAGAGCTAATGAAGTGATCGCAGGGGTGTATTTTCTTTTACCCATTCACTCATCAAGGTTTCTCTTGAAAAGTGATAGTGAGGGGCTCTGCCTAATGTAGTTAGGAATTTTGTTCCAAAGCATGGGGAGTCTCTGTGACAGGAATCTATAACTCCAGTATGTTCTATTTATTGTTGTGGCAAGGTTTAGCTCACTAGAGTGAGTGGCTCGCAGTGACTTGTATTTCTTTAGGTGGAGCATGTCCATCAATTCTGAGTTGGACATAGCTTTGTAAGTCAGGCAGAGATCACCTCTGAGTAAGTGATGTGAAACTGAGTACAGCTGGAGTTTTTCCAGTCGGGCTGCATAGGACATATGTTTGAGGCCAGTAATCCTCTTGATGAGGTACTTTTGTGGTCTTTCCAGCTGTTGGAAGTGTCTTGTGAGGTACATCCCAAATGGGGCATTGTACTCAATGATGGGTATGATGAGTGACGAGTAGAGGGGCACTATAACCTCTTTATTTCTAGATACGAACCCTTTAGTAATTAGATGAGCTACATAGAAGAATTTCCTAACTACTTTGGCAATATGATTGTCAAAGGAGAGATTACTATCTACCTAGGTCCCCAGATCTCTTATTACCTCTTTTGTATTAAGGGGCTGCCACCTATGTGGTAATTCATGGGTGTTTTGTTTTTCCCATATGGGATGACTATGCATTTTTTGGCATTTAGCTTGAGACCATGACTTTAACACCAGGTGTCCATCTCAGTAAGGCCCTTTTGGAGAGTGTCTGTGTCAGCCGGAGAGTCAGTTATAGCTCCCAGTTTGCAGTCATCGGTGAACTTGGTTAGCCATAGTCCTCCTATGTTTGCCTGTACCTCTGAGAAGTATATGCCAAACAGTAGGGGTCCCAGGACCGAGGCTTGTGGGACACCACTTGTGACTGGTTTAGAGTCAGACATGGAGCCCGCTATTCTTACCGTGTGAGTTCTGTCTGTAAGCCAGTTGGAAACCCATCTTGTGACGTAGGGGTTTATGTTCAGGCTGGTGAGTTCTTCTATAATTCCCGAGTGGGGAATGGTGTCAAAAGCCTTGGCAAGGTCAAGGTAGGCTGTGTGAACCACCTTCATCTCATCTATGGCCTTGGTCACTGTCTCTAAGAAGTCAACCAGGTTTAGTAGGCATGATCTGCCCTTAACAAAGCCAAACTGGGTTGGGTCAAGTGTTTGGAGGTTCCCAATGTCTTTGTTAATGAGTTCCATGATGATGTGCTCCGTAGCCTTGCAGACCAGGCTAGTCAGGCTTATGAGGTGATAGATACCAGGGTCAGTTGTGGCCCCTCCTTTGTGGAGCGGAATAACCATTGCTCTGCTCCATTCTATGGGCACATAGCCTGTGGACAGGCTGAGGTTGAACAGTGTGTTTAGGTGGGGGGTTAGTTTGTTCTGTAGTTTATGCAAGACGCAGCCTGGGACACCATCTGGCCCCATTGACGCTGTGCTTTTGGATTTTGAAAGGGCTGTTTTCACCTGTGTGTCTGTGATTTCTAGGAAATTACACTTTTCTGGTACTGTTGTGGGCCCTTTTGGGGGTGGGCGGGGTGAAGTTTGCACTGAATTTGTCTGCCAGGATGTTGGCAATATCAGTAGTTTCAGTATATTTTGTGCTATTTTGCACTAGCTCAGAGCATATCTGTGAGTTGCCACTTAGATTCTTGCCATAGCTAAAGAAGGCTTTGTGGTTATCTTTCAAACCCTTGGCTATTTTTCTTTCGAAGTTAGCCTTGGAGGATTTTATGAGGGAACTTAGTTTCTTACTGATACTGATCAGGAATGTCTTTCCTTCTTGGGATATGCTTTTTTTCTGAACTAGTTTTCTCCTTCTATTGTATAGCCTGTTTATGGCAGGGGTCCACCAGGCTGGTTTCCTTCTCTTAAGGGAGTGAGTCTTGGTTTTGCTAGGGATGGCATGATCCATGCATTCTTGTAGGTGCTCATAGAGTGCATTTGTAAAGGTTCCTGCATCTTGGACATTGTTATCCTTTAGCGTGGGGGCTGTGAAACTTACCACCTCTGTCTTAAGTAAGGTGAAGTTTGCTATAGAAAAGTTTTTCACTGTGGTTTCCTTGGTTGTGGGTAGTGGTGTGGTGTGGACATCCAGAGTGATTAGTTTATGGTCTGATCTAACCAGTGACGGGTTGACCTCCGGTGCGGAACACCTGTCACCCATGTTGGTGATGACCAGGTCCAATATGTTTTCAACTCTGGTAGGGAAGTTTAACAGCTGATCCAGGGCATTTGAGTTGACAAATTCCAGGAAGCGCTGGACCTGGGAGTTTGTACTTGAGTAATTTTCCCAGTTAACGGTAGGGTAATTGAAATCGCCCAATATGAGGGTGTTCGGTAGGACCTTCATGTTTTCCAGTGTCTCCAGAAAGGCAGTGTGGTGGTCCTGGGTCATGGAGGGTGATCTGTAGCAGGCCACAATTTGAATTGCAGATTTGCCCGATGTTAGTTGCACATGGATGATCTCAGAGGTATCATGCTGCGCCGCTAACCTGGAGGTGTAGGTATCCTTGATGAATATGGATACACCCCCTCCTTTTGTGTTTTGGTCCATGTTCTGTGGCCAAAATGTGTGGTATGAGTTGTAGCCTGGTAATGCTAGGGTGATCTGTAGAGCCTTGAACCAGGTTTCAGTTACTGCACAGATGTCGACATTCTGTATACTGAGGAGTGCTTCGAGTGTAAGCATTTTGAGATTTAAACTCCTGGCGTTGAGTAGCATAACCGTCATTTTTTATCTGTGCTGTTTACTGAGGTGGGTTTGACTTTTGAGCCTTGCCTAAAAAGGCACTATGGGGGCAGCAAGAGTCTTGGCCAGTATTTGAAAGCCTAGGGGTGACAGGTGCAAGCCGTCTCTTTGGAAGCAGTGAGGCTTGTCGAGCATGTCGTCCCAGGCTGACAGACACTGGATCCCCTTTGAATGACACCAGAAGCTTAGCCAATTGTTGAAATTGATCATTTTTTCTTTATACTGAGGTATGATTCTTGGTGAGGACAGGATGCTATTCAGGGTCAGGGTCCTACCCGTCTGGCCTACATGATCAGAGAGCTCTTCCATGTCTCTTTTCATGTAGTCCAGGGAGGTACGTCTCAGGTCATTCACACCAACATGAACGATGAAAGAGTCATATTTGTACTTGTTCTGGAGTGACCTGAGTGCTTGTGTTATGTGGTGGATTCTGGCTCCTGACAGGCAGCTAACAGTAACCATCTCCTTGTCCAGCCTAGTGAGTGGGATGTCAGTTTGTCTGACTATAGAGTTGTCTATTACTAGTGTGTTAGGTATGTTATTTCGCCTTAAGGACCGTGATTGTGCGGCACACTGGTTTTGTGTTTTATGTGTTGTCTGGTTTGTGATGGGAGGTGCAGATTTTTTGGGTGTCTGCTTTGGAGGTCTCTGATGCTTTTGCAGGTTTTTATTTAGAGCCTCCGAGTATGATTTTGTGTATTTATGTGTATTTTTTGCCATTGCTGGTTTACTATGTCTATGTGAGGCTGGAGGTGTGGTGCAAGTGTTAACCTTCTCCTCATGACTGCCTGTTCCAGTCTTGGGTGAAGAGAGCTTAGCCTCCAATTTAGCTATATAATTACATCTCTTGCATATGTTAATGTTTTGTGGTAGGAGGAGAGGGTTGTCTGTGTAAATGAGGCAGTTGTAACATTGCCTCAGAATACCCAGGTTCACCAGCTGGACTGGAGAGTATACTTGAAATTGCCCTTTGGTCATGTCTGAATAGTAGGGTGAGCTGCTTAATCACTTGGTTAGTGAGGGGTGAATAATGAGCCTTGCCCTGCTGGGCAATCAAGTGTCAGGGTATATTAGTGCTTGCTATTAGGTCTGAGCAAGTGCTGGACTGTAGGATGCTTTTTAAGTGCTTAGGTTGAGAGTTAGACTACTTTCAAGGGAAAAACTGAAGAGGAGACTTGGTGGAGCCAGGAATAATTTAGCCCTAGCTAACCAGCACTGCCTGGATTTGCAAAACTGTGCAAATGCGGTTTTTACAGCAGGGAAATGAAAGAGATAGAAATTAGCCCAAAATGGCCTATAAACTACTAACTTCTGGGCTGGAACCACTCCTCCAGGGGCTGCTCAAAGCTCCCTCTCTCACAGGTGAACAGAGAAACCTCCTTCTATCCAAGTAAGGTATGGGCAACTCAGAAACTTGTAACACAGCCCTGAATTCAGCACTAGCCTGAAAATTGGACTATACTAGCTTAGAAAGGTGGGAAACAAGGAAAAAATTTTTTTTGAAAAGATAAGGCAAAAACAGTAAAAATACACTTAAAACCGCTTTAAATGACTACAAACAGTAAAAAAATACACTTAAAACAGCTTTAGATGACTGCAAGCAATCAGAAAATGCTTTTAAACAAACTATCCAATTAACCAGTAAAAAAATCTCAAAACTGAGCCCTGTTCCTGTAGTCTTCAATCAGGCAAGTTCTAACCGCACACTCTTGCCACTGGGGTGCAGGGGAACCTTCTCCAAAAAAGAAGGCCTGGATTAGTGTTCAAGTTATACAAACAAAGCTAGATTCAGCAGGCCTGAATCTAGTTTATGCGGCAGCAAACCAGGCACACCAATTTCAGTAAGAAACAGTTCAAATATGCAGGCACTATAAGCCTCTAACCAGAAATTCCCAGCTCAGAACAGCAGAGTCCAGCCTCTCCTCCCACAAGAGTGCAGACCACAAACCTTCTTAATGTAAAATGACTGGCCTGAAGCCCAAGTACTTAAACCAGAACTAATACATTTTTAGAATAACAGACACTGAGCCAGCAGTTCCCAACTTAGAAGAATGTAAGTTACCTGTCTTGCCACAACAGTGCAGACCACAAACCTTCTTAATGTAAAACAACTGGTCTGAAGCCCAAGTGCTTAAACCAAAAGGCTTAGAATGATAGCTACATTTTAATCAGGTTACTACCAATCAGTAATAAATACAATTGAATACTTTTAAGAAGGCCTGGATTAGTTCTCAAGTTATACAAACAAAGCTAGATTCAGCAGGCCTGGATCTAGTCTGTGCTACAGCAAACAAGGTGCACCAATTTCAGTAAGAAACAGTTCAAATATGCAGGCACTATAAGCCTTTAACCAGAAATTCCCAGCTCAGAAGGGCAGAATCCAGCCTCCCCTCCAAGAGTGCAGACCACAAACCTTCTTAATGTAAAATAACTGGCCTGAAGCCCAAGTGCTTAAACCAGAACTAATAGACTTTTAGAATAACAGACAGTGAGCCTTCAATCAGCAGTTCCCAACTTAGAAGGATGTAAGCTACCTGTCCTGCCACAACAGTGCAGACCACAAACTGTCTTAATGTAAAACTGGTCTGAAGCCCAAGTGCTAAAACCAAAAGGCTTGGAATGATAGTTACACCAAGCAGTAATAAATACAATTGAGTACTTTCAAGATGAAGCAAAAGCAAAATAAAGTAATAAAGTAGGAAGAAACACAAATACAGTAAGAGCAGATGAATAAAGTGCAATTTTTTTTTTGAGTGAGCAAATGAGATGGGCCCAGGAAGAGTATCCAAATGCAAATTTACAAGAGGGGCGGGCAGTTTCAAAGCCACCAAGATTAACACCAAAACAAAAGCAGGGAGGGTGGGTGACGAACTAACTGAAAAAACAGAGCCACAACTTCCAGCTAGATAGTATTCAATGTGACACAAATAAATCAATTTAAATGTTGTATTATTTGAAAAAAGTGCAGATAAAGATTTTCTTAAATTCACTTATATGTCCAGTTGATTGCAGGTAGGTCTTAGCCGGCCAAAGCTCAGAGTTTAAGCAGAAAATAATCCAAAAATGTACCACTTATATAAGGCAGGAACCAAATAACAATGAAGTGAACTACCCCCACTTATCACTGGCTATGCAGGAATTCTAACAAGCACTAAATTCTAACAAGCATTAACTAAAAAAACAGAGCCACAACTTCCAGCTAGATATTATTCGATGCAACACAAATAAATCAATTTAAATGCTGCTTCTCTCCGCCAATTAAACTTTGTAGGGAGAAGCAGGATGCTCCATGTCTACAAAAATATTTATTTCTGCCCCCCTGAATATGTCCTGATAATAATTTCTTCCTTAATTCACTTTATTCACTTCTCTGGCTGATCTGTGTACTCTTCACCCATTTTCTCCCAGAGCACATTTGTTGCCATTAAGGGTTCTTAAGCCATTTTCTCGGATTGTTTTTAGTGTTATCCTAACTCAGGGTAGGGTTGGGGGCTGCATTCAGTAAATCCTGTTTTTAAAGATTACGAGGTCTGACAAGTATACTGTCCTTCCCATAAACCATGTACATATACAGCTCCTGGAGTTGTCTCTGTAATCATCCAACTTAATATGTTCCCTTCCTTTTTTCCTCCTTTTTCTTCTCCCTTCCTTACTTCCTTCCTATGTTCTCCATTCCCTTAATTAATCTTTATTTTCTAACTTCTTGAATATTTCTTTAATTACCTTATTCTTTCTCTAGACCCCTCCAAATGTTTGCCCTAGTTTTCTGACATTTAGCTCCTTTACATCTACCTTTCTCTCTCCGCTTTGATTCTCCTACTAAACTACCTTAAAAATTCTTCTGTATTTTTGCCACTTTGATTATATCTTCCTCCTCTAGTCCTATCACTCTTTTTAATGCCTCAATTATTGGGATCTCTTACTTGCACTGCAATTTGGTTACTCATTTTTAACCTTTATTGTTTATACTATATATTGTGCTTAGTATATTTTACTTTACTCCTGTTAGTTTTTGCTTGCATACCTTGTACTGAAATTATGTACTTGCATAATTTTTACTGTTGAATATTTTATTTCTATAATCTTTACTGTGGAGCATTTCTCCCCGGGCCTTCACTGAAAAAGGGTGCAAGCTCAGTCGGACTATCTCGGACAACAAATATCAAATAAATAAATAAATAAATAAATAAATAAATAAATAATCTTCTGTTCTCCTTACCTTCCCCTACTCCTGCATTCTTTTCCTACACTATTGCTACTTTTACAGTCTGTCTTGTAATTGTATGTAGTGAAAAGCTAAGGGGATAAGTAGGCAGTGGCATAAACAGAATCTTAGAGAGCTGTTTCTATTCTCCCCTTGCTAACTGTACTTTCTTAGTTAGTTCTATTTACAAAATTGATTTATACTATTATTTTGGTATGCAGCTGGCTAGTTCACGGAGATGACTATATGGAAATAGCCTATTTCGAAACACTTATTTTACCTTATTGCTACTTTTGCTTTATGTGCACCCTCTTTCCAATTGAGTAAAATGTAATGAATTGTGCAGGTAATCACTGCTAATTGTCTTTAGGCATTGCTGTGTAAAGTCAGTCACATTTTATATCAGAGGCGCCGGAAGCTGTTGAAAACTGGGAGGGGCAGAGGGTGACAGGGACACTTAGTGATCTAAAAAGGGCAATTTTTTTTAAAACTATTTACTACCACAACATAGATTTAGTTTGAGGACATTTTAATCTTAGCCAGTTTTCATTTTGGTGCTTGAATTAATATTTCCTGATTGGTTTTACCTATTCCATGGCTGATAATTGTATATTAGTCCTAGTGTGAATAAATTTGATCACACTATAGATAATTTCAGGGGACCCCTGTAAGGGATGCAGCATTTAGAAACTGCCTCTATCCATTAGTGGCATGAGGGGCCTTCCTGGAGTACATTTTCTATTACCCATCCTTAGATCCAAGTTGCATCTGAATATGAACAGGGATGAGCTTTGTTTTACTTGAATGGATAGTCTGTTCTGGATATATATCCATCTCTCCACAACATTCAGTTGAGATACCTGGACTGAGTATTTCTGATACCATTTGACTTGCTGATGTTCAGTAGGCCCATCTGTAATAGGTCGGAGGATGCCTTGTATGCCAGACATGTTACCTCTAAGCACTCTGTAGGATACTCAGTATAGTGATAAATCTTTGAGGTGGTCCATGCAAGATCTATTGTTTCAGACTTGTATCCTTTTAGTAAGGTATCTCTGTGGGTATTCCAATTTTTGCATGGGTCTGGACAGATGTATGCCAAAGTGGACATTATACAAAATGATTGGCCTAATGAGGGCTTTGTAAATGGGAACAATGACATCTCTAGATCTAGTCACAATCCATTTGTTTATAAGCTGTGCAATATAGAAAGACTTTCTTATGACTCAGAGCACATTCTGGTCAAAAGTTAGGTCACTGTGCACACAAGTTCCCAAATGCCAAACAACTGGGTCAGTACTCAGGGGGTATTGTCAATTTGGCAGTTCCCTGGAGTAGATGACTTCCCAAAGGATACGATAATGTATTTCTTGGAGTTTAGTTTCAATTCATGATTCTGGCACCAGTTATTGTTTGGGACAAACCTTCTTGGATGATGGTTAAGTCATTTCGGGATTCAATAACTGCTCCTAGCTTGTAGTCATCTCAAACTTAGTCGGCCAAAGCCCTTTGGTATTTCCTTTTACCTTTGAGATGTATATGCCAACTCCTGCATCCTGTGAGCAAGAATACATGTATGCATTCTTTGACTCACCTTCCTGATTGTATTAATCTGATTGTATGAAATTATATTCCTTGTATAATTTAGCACCCCTTGTTAGAATGTGTTTTAAATTTGTAGTTTGGAACAGTCTTCTAGTAAGCAATGAAACAAAATGTATGAACTAATACTGACAAAACTACTCATTTCAGAAAACTTCAACCATAAATCGCCACTCACACCTCTGTCATTACAATCCACCAATATCAGTAAATATGTAAAATCTCTGCAGAAGTAAGTCATCTAAATAATTCCACATTAAAGGGATCTGTAACTAATGAGGAGTTTGCTGCTAGCAAACAACTTTATATTTCATTGTTTCATCTACAAATAAAGTACCTGTTGCACTTGAAGAATAAATTGCCTATGCTACATTAAAAAAAGATAAGCTAGTCATTTTGTCATGGGGAATGGATGGCAAACTGATAATGGGTTCATAGTTAGTAGGTAACTCCTCCAACGGAGGACATTCATAGGAATGCAGGATCCACTCCCATTAAAGTACAACACAGTACAGTATCAGTGATCCATCTGCCTACTGTGGGAGTAGAACCCACAGTCTTCTGCATCTAAAGCAAGTATACTACCTGTTGTGCTACTAATAAAGCAAACAACTTAGCATAAGTAGCATTAAGCTTCTCTTCCCCTGAAGCTCTCAGCTCCTTGTAAAATCCACTTGACGATCAACTAAATCTCTCAACTTTGCAGCACAGGAAATCTGGAAAAAGCCAAAATTTATTGGGGGGGGGGGGCAAAGGCCGAAAACCAGGAACATATTTTAAATATTGCTTGTATACTCTTAGAAAGTTGCTAAAATAAAGTGTGTTGTGTTACCATGTATTTTCTGAAAGATAGGAAAACTGAAACTTAAAAGAGCTATCATTATTTAGTGAATTCAGTTCTCACTGATTTTTCCAGAAAAACATAAATTTTAAGAGGAACAGAGCAAAAGTATGAGCCAAATATTCTCTGAAAATCTGGACAGTGGAGAGCTATGGACTCAACACCCTGAATCACAAGTAGTGGTATGGGTGGAGAATTCAGGCTCTTGTTTGAGTCTGAATAACACTAACCACCAGGTATACCTAAATGGGGCATTTTACAAACACACACAGACACACACACACACACACACACACACACACACACACACACACACACACACACACACACACACACACACACACACACACACACACACACACACACACACACGCACACACACGCACGCACATACACACACACACACACACACACACACACACACACACACACACACACACACACACACACACACACACACACAGGAGCAGCATAATTCCTGCAAATAAAAGAACAAAACTCCCTTACCGGCATGACTTTGGCTCTGGCAGCACCAGTCGGGAACAGCGGCGATATAACTCCTGTAACACAGAGCAATAAGAGAATAAGAACAGCTAGTTTAGTTAGTTTAACTTCCGCTCTAGAATCCACGTTAACGTGAAAACTCCACTTCATTAATTTTTCCCCTTGCAGCTGTAAAAGTGGGGGGGCTGCCCCTCCCCCTGGTTCTATGGTTCCGGCACCCATGTTTTATATGCTATTAGTCTGCATCGTTGACCATTTTCAGTCACATTTTACATGGTGCCAGTTTGCTAGTACTTCTGTTTAATGTGTAATTGGTATTAATTTTATACAGTTCAATTTACTGTTGTAATTTGCTTTGATGTCTGCTAAAAGTGAAGCTAGGTTTCAATCTTCCCAGTTTATAGCTGTTTGAGCTTTGAACTTGCCTGTTCTACTTTTATTTTACACAGGGAGAGCAAGTCAAGGTCTCTAATTCTTCCTGCTTCTCCACTATGAAAATCTTTGGACTCTGCCCCATCTCAACTACATATTGTTTAAAAAAGCCTGTTAACAACATCCCAGGCTGCATTCTACATGAACTACAGAATGAACTGGCACCCCACCTAAGTACCATGTTCAATCATAGCCTCAACTCAGGGTTTGTGCCCACTGAATGGCGCACAGCAACAGTTATCTCACTCCACAAAGGGGGAGCCACCACGGACCCCGGGAACTACCGCCCCATTAGCCTGACGAGCCTGCTCTGCAAGGCTATGGAGCATATCATCATGGAACTTATAAACAATGACACTGGTAATCTCCAAACTCTGGACCCTACCCAGTTCGGGTATGTAAAAGGCAGATCATGTCTCCTAAACCTGATAGACTTCTTTGAAGCGGTCACCAAAGCCGTAGATGAGGGTAAGGTGGTTCACACAGCTTATCTAGATCTCACCAAGGCTTTTGACACCATCCTCCACTCTGGAATTATAGACAAACTCACTAAACTAGGTATAAATACCTATGTCACAAGATGGGTTGCCAACTGGCTCACTGACAGAACCCACACTGTGAAAGTAGCAGACTCCAAATCCAACTTCAGACCAGTGACAAGTGGAGTACCACAGGGTTCAGTCCTAGGTCCTCTCCTGTTTGGTATCTACTTCTCTGAAGTACAGGCTAACATAGAAAGTCTTTGGCTAACAACATTTGCAGATGACTGCAAACTAGGAGGCATGATCAAAACTCCTAACGATGTGGACATCCTACAAAAGGGCCTCAATGAGACAGATGCCTAGTGTCAAAGCCATGGCCTCAAGCTCAATGCCAAAAAGTGCATTGTCATCCCTTTTGGTAAAAACTCTGTACCCATAAACTACCACATAGGCGGTAGTCTACTTAACACCGAAAGTGTGATAAGAGACCTTGGGACACAGGTGGACAGTAGTTTCTCCTTTGATAATCACATTGCCACAGTAGTCAGGAAATCCTTTTACGTGGCACATCTCATCACAAAAGGTTTCTCATCCAGGAAAAAGGAGGCCATTGTTCCCCTCTACTCATCACTCATTAGACCCATTATAGAGTACAACACCCCTTTTGGTATGTACCTCACAAGACATCTACAACAACTGGAAAGGCCACAGAAATACCTCACAAAGAGGATTACCGACCTCAAACAGATGCCCTATGCAGACCTTCTCAAAAAACTCCAGCTTTACTCTGTTGCATATTGCCTACTCAGAGGCGATCTCTGCCTAACATACAAAGCTATGTCAAACCCAGAGCTGTTGGACATGCTCCACATAAAGAAATCCCAGTCTCTCCGAGCTACACGCTCTAGGGACCTAAACTTTGTCACCACAATAAACAGAACATGCTGGAGGAATAGATTCCTGTCCCAGAGACTTCCCATCCTCTGGAACAAACTACCTATCTATATGAAGCAAAGCTCCTCATTAGCACTCTTCAAGAAAAATCTTAATGATTGGATGAGAGACAGGAAATTCACCCCGGGGATCACTTCTGTGGCTCTGCTGGACAGGGGCACAGGAAAATAATTTTCTTGGGTGGCAAAAGCCAGGGTACCATTTGGCTAGGCTTATATAGGCCCTAGGGCCAATAGCCTAGTACCTACCTATGAACCTACCTATGAACTCACTTCATTTATTTTCTAGCTGATCTGTGTACTCTTCAACCATTTTATCCCAAAATATATTTGTTGCTATTTAGGGCTCTTAAGCCATTTTTTATGTCACACTAACTAAGGGGAGCCCTGTTCCACTCTGCCACACTACATGTAGCTTTCCACCCTCCAACCATTCCCACCCCCATATCATCACATTTATATTGCCCAACCACTCCTACAATCTGTATCACTAGCAATCAACTAATCAAAACTAAATACTTTCACTGTTATTATATCAATCGGTTCACCTTCTGCTTCTTAAGCCATTTTTTATGTCACACTAACTAAGGGGAGCTCTGTTCCACTCTGCCACACTACATGTAGCTTTCCACCCTACAACCATTCCCACCCCCATATCATCACATTTATATTTGCCCAACCACTCCTACAATCTGTATCACTAGCAATCAAGTAATCAAAACTAAATACTTTCACTGTTATTATATCAATCAGTTCACCTTCTGCCAATAAGAAATTTTCACTGAGCTTCACAAATCTCATCCATTAGGCTTAGCCAAGGTTCAAAAATTAAACACCCTCATCAACTCAACATATCCTGACAGAAATCTTGACTCGACCAAACTTATGGCTCTTTGCTGTCTAAACTTCAGCTCTGTTACTCTCATAACTCATAATTTCTTTACCTTACTAACCAGACACAATAACATTACTGTATTCTAGAATCTCTTAGCAGCGCACTGTATTTTATTACATAATTAATACACCACCACCAGCACCCTCCTTACTTTACATAACATTCTGATAAACTCAATATTAACCTGTCAATGACAACACTTCCTCATAATTAACTTAGCGAGATCAGTGGTTTCATTTTAACTAGCCCACTTCCTTTTTCTTCTCAAGGCAAACTCTGTCTTCACTCGCCTTACAGCTATACGGTAAACATATATTTCCTCTTGTACTCATACATTTCTCTCTTGCTAACTTGAATTCACATTCTCCCTTTGCACGTTTCTGGCTTACAAAAGTGCACTGCTATTGTAATAATTTTGTTTAGACAGAATTATCTCTGATAAGCTGTCTCCTTCTTTTCTCCCACTTCTCCCTTCATTAGGTCCCGTGTCATCTCACTCCACTCTTTTCACCATGTGGCTATGCTTATGTTATTTCACCTTTGGCCTATGCTTATATCCTATTTCATCCTTTATACAATTATTACAACGGTCTTGGCAATGGAAAGGTTGTGCGTGTTGACCTTTGCACAAAGCCTAGGTGGCATATAGTGTGTTTATCTTCTACTTTTGCCAGATCCTCTTTCTTCTTAGTATTTCGTTACCAGTCTTAACAGCTCTTCCTTCTACACTTCTGCTTCAACAATCTAGGTGGCAGATGGTCACACATCTTTGCACATAGCCTAGGTGGCAAATAGGAGGATCTCTTCTTATTAGGTCTTTTTTTGTTTAGCAGTCTAAGTAGCTATTAGACTGTGTGAAGCCCCTGTGCTGGCTCAGTAATCAAGGAGCCTCAATTCTCACCACTAGCACCAGTGAGGGACATACACATTGGGAGGATGATAAGTACGCAAACATTAAAGTACAATTTCCCATAAAAGCACATAGAGATCATAGTCAGTCTGGGGCTGGTTTCTCCCTCTTTCTCCAGATCGACAATAAAACTCCACTGGCACAGCTATAGGGTTAAGATCTCAGCCAAGTGGTCAAGCCAAAATGTCCAGCACCCTCTCTGTCCAACCAGCACTTCATATCCCTGCCCAAGTAGCTGACACACACACTTTGAGATATGATTTATATACAAACACACACACACACACACACACACACACACACACACACACACACACACACACACACACACACACACACACACACACACACACACACACACACTCCTGAAAAAAGGCTGGCACAGGTTTACTAGCAATGGCCCTTTCTGTCCAGACTAAAAGGTAGTTATCACTACCACCAACCAGCTCTTTATCAGCTACTATAAGGCCCTTCCCAAAGGGTGACCAATCCTACTGTGTGATGTTACTATTATCCAAATGGTAAGTGTGACCAACAGCATGGCTATTGGAGTGGCCTATACAGTGTCAGCAAATACGTATGCAAGTACTCTAGGACCTTAAATATCTCTAAACAAACCAGCCACATTTAAAAGGTTTAAATATATTCAATAATAAATAATAAAAGAACAAAACAATACTCAATAACTCAGCACAGTGACTACAGAGTTCAGAATAACAGAAAATATTTTAAAACAACATTGCTGGACAGTCTTAAATAACTACAGAAAACATCTAATCTTTACGATATTCCCATCTCTAAAAGAAATACTATACCTAGATCTTACTTACAGAGCAAGGCAAATACAGATGATAAGTGCTGAATGGATGTTTTCAGATCCAAGACAAGATACAATATGCACAGACTGACTCTCTGAGATAGTTCTTAAATTAATAATACGCATTACTGCTGGGTTAGCCAGGATGACATCAGTCTTTGTCACCTGCCTTCAGTTCCCATGCTAACAGAAACTTTATCACCTCTGTGTCAAAGGTACATATCTCTCAGAAGTTTGCCTAGAACTGGAAGTCATAAAATAATTAACACTTTTTTCATTTGGAACCTAGCAATTGTTTCTGTTTCCAGACAATAGAAAAACCTCTTTTAACCCTTGGTCCTGGACATTTACCTGGACTAGTGACTTCCCCAGCTACTGGCGGACTCTGTTGGGGCAGTCTGGGCTGCCCACTATGGGTTCTTCTAGACCCATGAGCAGCACTTGGTGTCCCTTTCCTGTGCAGTGATGCCCTGCTTGTAGGTATAGGTCTCCCTTCTTCCCCAACTCATCTGCAGTATTGCATTGTCTATCAGCTAACCAGATTCCCATGTCTTGAGGCAAAGTGCTAAGGGCATGTTCCCTCACCAAAAGGTCTGCCAGCCCTACAAAAGTGGTGACCTGACATCCACTCACTCACCAATGAAAATAAATGCTTAGTTCAGCACCATATTCACACACTTTCATCTGCCCTGCATGTATGCTCACAAAACTTGTTCCTATAAGCTTCAGGTGTTAACTTAAAAAATTCTAGCAAACAGCTCTTTACAACATTATAATTTAAACAGTATCAGATAGTTTGGAAAGAACAGTTACAGCTTTACCATGGAGTAAGGGGGTCAGGAACTGTACCCAGAGCTGTTGGTCAACATTATATTGTTTACATACCCTCTCAAACATATGAATGAAACCATCAAAATTACCCCCCTCTGTAAATTGTGGAAGAAATTTACTGACCGTTGTTGCTTCTGGGGTTTAGTTACTCTCTTCCCCATTATATCCATGACTCTGGTGAAGAGTCAGTATCTCCTTTTCATGTTGCTTCTGCCTCTCCTTCTCCTCAGCTTCCAGGTGTCTCAGTCTCTCTGCTGCTAATATTTCCAAATGCTTGGCCTCCAACTCATGTCTCTTTAACTCCAGACAGATTTTTAAGTTCTCTGTGGATAGGTTCAGCTGTCCATTTTCTGAGAATTGTACATATCCACTGCCAGTCTGATTGTCCTCCTGGTTGCTATTCAGCAATGCAGCTGTGACTAAAGCTGCAATCATGTCTGCTTTAGTAGGTTGGCATGCACCAGTCTTTTAGCCTGGCACATTTCAACCAACTGGCTCTTTGTCAGCTTGCCATACTCCTCTGTTGACATGCTTGCCTGCTCTCCCTGACTAACTAAGCTAACAAAAAAAAAAACAAAAAAACAATTGTGATATGATCTCTGAACGTTCACTGCATGGCTGATTGAGAGTACAAACACCTTCAGTGACCACTGTACACAGGCTACAGGAATTTAATATCCACACCACTACAAGCCAATTAATCTGTGATGTGGCTATCTGACCACAATCAACCAATTAATATGTGATGTGGGTATCACACCACCGTCAAACAATTAATATGTGATGCCCCTGTGGGGGCCCAATAGTCAAGGAGTATCAGTCCTCACCACTAACACCAGTGAGGAACGTACACATTGGGAGGATGATAAGTACACACACCATAAAGTACAGCTTCCCTTAAGAGCACACAGAGATTACAGCCAGTCTGGAGTTGGTTTTCCCTCTTTCTCCAGATCCATAATTAGACTCCCCACTTGCAAAGCTATAGAGTTAAGATCTCAGTTGAGCGGTCAAGCCAAAACCTCCAGCACCATCTCTGTCCAACCAGTACTTCATGTGCCTGCCCAAGTAGCTGACACACACAGTTTGAGATTTAATTTATATACAAACACACGCACACTCCTGGGAAAGGCTGGCACAGGTCTATAGCTACCCCCTTCTGTCCAGACTAAAAGTTAGTTATCACTGCCACCAACCACCTCTTTATCAGCCACATTTAAAAGGTTTAAATATATTTAATAAGAAATAATAAAAGAACAAGACAATACTATTACAGAGTTCATAATTACAAGAAATATTTTAAAACAGCATTGCAGGACAGTCTCAAATAAATACAGAAAACATTTAAACTAATCTTTACTATATTCCTAACTATCTCTAAAAGAAATACTGTACCTAAATCTTACTTACAAAGAAAGGCAACTACAGATGAGAAGTGCTGAATATGCGTTTTCAGATCCAAGACAAGATACAAAATGCACAGACTGACTCTCTGCGATAGTTATTACATTAATAATACACATTACTGCTGGGTTAGGCAGGATAACATCACTCTTTGTGACCTGCCTTCAGTTCCCATGCTAACAGAAACTTATAATTTGGCACCTCTGTGTCAGAGGTGCATGTTTCTCTGAAGTTTGCCTAGAACTGGAAGTTGTAAAGCAATTAACACTTTTACATTCGGAACCTAGTAATTATTTTTGTTTCCAGACAACAGGAAAACCTCTAGCTTTAGACATTCCCCAGGATTCACGAAGCCTCCGTGTAAGAGTTATAACTCTTACACGGAGGCTGCAGTTAAACGGAGTGATGTCAGCATGCTCTGCATATTCATGAGAGCATGCTGAATCACACCTAAGTCGAACACGGTCCGTGTAAGACAGTAGGGGGCGTGTCCGTAGGCTGAGCCCTGCAAGCGGAGACACCCCCAGAAGTGTAAAAGTGCCCAAAGTAGACACCCACAACAGAGTCCACGGAAATGTGAATAAACACAACACAACACATGCCCCTACAGACTATTAAACATAAAACAATCTAAATGAACATGTCATATTTTTTTTAAATTGTAAAGATGTTTAACCGTGAGTGCGCTTATGCTGGCGTGCCGTAAGCGCAGCTACAGTTAGCAGTCAATGGGAAAGCATATAAGAACTAAATATGCAAAATAAGCCAGGAAGCAATAGCGTAGCGGTAGAAATGCTGGCTGCAGAGCAGGCATTCATGGTTCGAGCCCCCACAACACAAATTTTTTTTTTTTTGCAAAATAAGCAGGAAACAAGTCCCTGACACATATGTACACATAAAACCAGAATATATGTAAAATGCAATGAAATATCCCATTTATATTGAATAAATGTGAGCTAAGAAATGAATATAAACTGCCAGATGTGCCCATAGCTGAGCTACAGTACAACAGAGTGAGTGTATGTGCCCGTAGATAAGCATTGGTTTAACTGGTGCAAAATGAGTGCCCGTAGCTGAGCAGTGGTTTACCATGCTAAATATATGTGCCCCTAACTGAGCTGAGCGGAATATGCGTGCCGATAGCCAAATGAGGCTTAAACCAGCATACCTTTGCTGAGCTGTGCACCGCAAACAAGCTAACCGACAGGCAACGTTGAGCAAGCCGTATCAAAACTGCCTTTACACAGACACACCCCTCAACATGTCTAGACAGTCATGAAAAATAAAAAGCAGTGGCCAGGTTCGAACCCAGGATACTATACACCATAGTCAAGGTACAGAACCACTAAGCCATGACAGCAGTACCTAGAAATGCAATAATAGCTCATATATAGGAATGAATACAAACTACAGCATGACAATGCAGGTTTACTGAAGTTGATACAATTCCAAAATGGCCAATCACAGATATGTGCGGAAAAAACGGACTATATAAGCCCCATAGGCGGAATACACAGCATAAACGATTGTAGAACAGACCTGCAGGCAGAATGTCAGGTGTAGGAGAGGGTAGTCGCCGAGCGCAGAGGTGGGGTGTTGAGGAGTCCAGGTACATGGCCTGGCTCCTAGTCCACAACCATGAGGCCCAACTCATGCAGGGCCAGGTCCTCTGGGGAGCGTACAGGGCTGAGGCGTGGGACCAGTTGGCTCATGAACTCACCAGTGCCACAGGAATTCCAAGGACAGGTGAGCAGGTCTGTCACCACCATGCGGACCTGAAGAGATGCAAGCAGGACCAACTGAACCTTTGGATCCAGGAGGCCCGGCAATCACCCAACGCCCCACCACTGAGTAAGTAACTATTAATTATGTATGTAGAAAGTTAAACTACCTGAAATTATGGAGATGTGTATTCCAATATTACTTCATTTATATTACAGCTGCAGGTGTCCGTTCTGCGAACCGCAGAGCCTATGCCGATAGGCTGGTGTGGTTGCTCCACCAGGCAGGTCAGTAATCCACTACTAGTAACTGTAAATATATATAAATGTATGACAGTCAGCAAAAGAGTGCAGTGTAGCCAGGAAGGAATTAAATCTGCAAGTAACAGTGTGAAAGTGTATGCAAGTATTGCCTGATTACAACAGTTCCCAGCCTGTAAGTGTAAACTAAACATGACACTGTCCAACATATATTTTGAAATAAAACTGCCCTGCCTGTAAGAAAATAGTACACAACCTGCAGCAGCATGTAAAGTACAGCTGCAGAAGAGGATGAAATCACATGTGTGAAATATATCCCTGTGGAAATACTGAAACATGACAGAAGTGAGACTGCTGGAAAGAACTGTAATAACTACTGTTAAAACATGTCAATAAAGCCTAGAAGTACCAGTCTGAATAGTAACATGAAAGCAAGTGAGAGAGTGTGAGAAAGTGTCAGGAATACAGCAATACAGTAGTAATAACCCCTGAATAAACTATACTGCAGTTAGGACAGAATTAAATGCATGTGAGACTCAGAACCAAACAGCAAAATCTGTTCAAAGTGTTGCTGCATGTGGAATGTGTACACCAAAATCTGGATATGTTGCTCCCAGTCTGAAATACGCAGATAGGATGATTGTCTGATATACCAAACATCCACACTTGTCTACAAGTATATAAAGCAAAGGTAACAGGATGATGTATCTGAACAAAGCTCGATATGAATGTGTATGAACAGCAATAAAATGTAGATTGATGTTGCAGTAACAGTCCCATCTGCAAGGTTAAGTAGTTAACATATAGGACACTGTAGTTAGAACAGTAGTGTGTATATAACTGTAGCTATTAGAAATGTACAGGTGTTAATATTACTTTATTTACCCCACCCTCTAACCACCTATAACCCATTCCACGTGAAAATGGTATGTGCAATCACAATTACCACCCCTGGACGTCTGTCCTGTTGGGTCATATATATTTGCATGTCTGTTGATGCATCCGCCCTGTTCATACATCCACACCTGATGGCCTGTTGCCATCAATCAACCCTGCATGTTGTTGGACTGTGTATTACTGTTCAAATTATGCATGTGTTATGCTCGCTGTTCAATGGTGTGAATATCTGGGTGTTTGGTTAATGGGAATACTAATGCATGCTGTTACAACTAATTGTGAATGGTATTATATGTCACTAACCCAAACTGACATGACATAATGCAAAACATAGAATGACAGGGAAGGTGGGTATCAGCGGACCCACCTCTCCCACCTCAGCTGGCGAGTGCACCTGGCACTAGTGCCGAGTCCGGACCCTCCTCCGGTGGCCCTGTGCCACCTGCGGCTGGAAGCGCTGCAGGGGATGGGGCTCACCCCCCCTCTGCAAGTGTGGCCGGAGGAGATCCACCATTCACCCTCCGTAGCGTCCGGACTGTGGTGCATAGGGAGATTCGGGACTCTGTCCTCGAGCCCCTACTCCAGCTCGAGGCACAGGTGGTGCAACTAACGGGCATGCCCGTTGCCCCGCCTACACAGCCCCCAGCACAGCCCCGTCCTGGGCAGTGAAGGAACAGTGGCAACTGCCTATGGGTGGAGATATCAGTTCCACTGTTGCCATCTGTGGGCTCATGGGCTCTGGATATCCAAACCTCCGTCCCCGTCAATTGTGTAACCCCCCCACACGTGTCATACACCGCCCCTGTATGCGTCTTGTTTGTCTTGTCTGTTAACCTACCCAACCTACCTCCCCAGCTGTACCGACTACCTTCACCTGACATACCACTCTCACCTGAAAAAAAAAAAAAAAAAAAGGGCACTCTGTACCCACAAAAAAATTACGCCCCATACATAGCTGCCCATTACGCACACATGTCTACTGGACATGGAACCTATCAATTCCAATTGGCTGTACAACAAGTATTATTGTTGTCCTGACACCTCTCTCAGGGGTGGAAGGTTTCAAATGTCACACCAAATTACATACATATGCACAGCTGTTGCTGATGAATAAATGGGCAGCTATGGGCCTTACCTACATCCCTCCTGCACATCCCAAGCTTGTTTCCCTACTGTCTTACCCTCTTTGTGACCCCTTTTTCACCACTTTCCTGTCTCCCCATTTTTCTTTTCTTTCAAAGAAAATAGCGCGGGTGTGCGCAAGAGTAAGCACGTTTAAGTGGTTGTAATCAGGTGTGCGCTTGTGTGCGCGGAGCTAACCGCCAGTGCGCAAGTGAGCTCTGCAAACCAGCGCTAACCCGGTTACAACTGCTTAAAAGTGCCTTAGGCACTTTGATTGACAGGTCCTGCACTCAGTTCAAAAGAAAAATAAAATCACACTGTGAGTCCCGAACCCAGGACCTTGGCAACTATAGTCTGCATGACTTACCACTAAGCCATGACTCTTATATAAAAACATTGTGCTAAAGTAAATATATCATGTAACAGTAGGAATGAATGTAAAGGGAATATAGATGTGTAGTACACAAAGCATGACATTTAGAATCACAAACAAAACTGGTGGATTTCCATAATAGTAGTGTGTGAACAGAAACAGCCATGCTAGTTGGATGCTAGTAGGTAATAATGTCACCATAGCACCTTGCAAGACACACACATACTCACAGCAGGATATGCACTGCCCATACCCCACAACCTCTTACAGGAACACATCCGGACCAAGTAATAAAATATGTGGAGCAAAGGCCCAAAACCAGGGACACATTACAAATAAAGTTACAACAAACGCAGACAGTTCAGAAAGTAACAGGGTCTATACCTTGTGGGATGTTTGGAAGGGTATGCAGTCTGGAACTTGAATGTTTGTCACCATATTCTGACTTGAGCCCAGACTGACTTGCCAGATAAAGGTGTGCATGAGATATTGACCAAATTATGAGGCAGAAATGTGGACAGCCTGCAAATATCTGTACACATGACGGGTCCAACACCACCATATTTGAATAGTTAAGAACCTAGACATAGCAACAGTGAATGTCTTACAGGGATGCCCCACAGACCCCATGTGAAATGTACAAACAGTAGGCAGAAAGGTGTAACACATGCAATGGTAACTATGGAGTCCGGAAAGTATTCACCACTCGCATGGCAGAAAAAGTGTAGTAATACATATGCTCATGCTAACCCACAGTCACAACTGCAGCATACCAGACATTTTAATGGGTGTACCCCACTGATATGTACCATTCCATGAGGCACATAACTGATGAACCTGAAAGTTTCTGGGGCCTGCTCAGCAGCATACTCAAATACCCTAATAGATGTCAAAGCCCACACCATGGCCAGACCACACTGCATAATGTAACACCCTAGCAGATATAGCAAGAATTCCAAGGTGTGAATGTACATGGAAAATAGGAAAGCTACAGCAGCACACTACAGTCAAGACACCTAGCAGGCATACAAGTAGTGACTGTAAAGGGCAACTATTGAAGCCTTAGCAACAGAGTGCAAGCAAAAGTGAAAGGAAAGCACACACACACACACACACATTAACAATAGTAGTAGTTGTAGTTGTCAGTGTACATACACAGTTAGTACAGGAAACTGGAGAAATGAATGGAGGAATGTTAATCTACAACACACCTGGAAATATGAGAGAGATACCAACCTCTACACTCACAGAACATTGTCCACAGCATAACAGCATGGTCCCTGCCCTTAACATCTGAAAGGGCTACGCCTATCTCACACACCTTTTTATAGCACTGTTCTGAAATCACAGTGAGAACTGCAATCAGTACACAACTGGCTGCATGCAATTAGCAAATGCTGGCTAACAATTGGTGCAGAGGCCATCACATGGGCATATGCAGATACCTACAAAAGTATGCTATACTCCATGTCCACACTTGCAATACTTTCATTGCACCCTGAGAAGGACGTGAGAGACAGACAGAGAGAGAGAGAGAGAGAGAGAGACAGAGAAAACTGCAATTAAGCAGACAGAAATGAATTGTTCAGCAACAGCTACCTGAAAGCTGACAACTGGGAAGTGGAGCAGCAGGACAGAGAACCAGACAGCAGCAGAAGCAGCTGTGACAAACACAGGTAATGTAAAGTAATACTATAAAGGTGTACATACTGTGAACCCTCCATATGTGTCATTGGTCTATATCCATATGTATATGAAGATGTGTAAAGGGCAGGAGACATACAGCAACTATCAGTGAAGGCTGTACATACATTTGTATGTGAGAGCATCTATGTGCACATATCAATGTTGTTTGATTGTAGGTTGTAGTGCCATGTACAAATTAGGTTACACAGCTATGTATGTTTAGCAGTATGTTAGTGTGTGTATACAGTATGGTAGACAAATATGTTGATATACCTGTCCAACATATGGATATGTATGTATGTCAACATATGTATGTGTATATATATATATATATATATATATATATATATATATATATATATATATATATATATATGATATGCATATATGTATACATACATAGAGAGAGAGATGTAGGAATACATAGACAGATGTCGATAGAATATTGTACCAACATATCTATGTAATGCACACATGCAGATATAGATATATGTAGATACATATACATAGACAGACTGATCTGACTACCTACAGGTATGATTGTATATGATGACCTGCAACACAGCTTGTCCCACCCTCTGTCACTCACACCCCTCTGTGCCCCTCCACATCTATAGCAATATATGTACATCAATATATATATGTGTATATGTATACGGACATATATATATATATATATATATATATATATATATATATATATATATATATATATATATATATATATACATATAGATATATATATACATATATATATATATATATATATATATATATATATATATATATAGAGAGAGAGAGAGAGAGAGATGTATATAAAGTCTGAGTGAGGCACATGGGTACAGATGTATTGCAACAGGTGCCTGGTGACAAAGGCATGGAGTGAACACCAGTGTCAAATCCGGAGTATCATACCACATTCCAGATCACCAACACCAGTAACCACCAGATATGTGATTGGCCGCCCACCACTGCATGTGTCAGGGGTGAGCAGAGTCAGAAATGTGTACAATAGTGGCCCCAATGATAGTCACAGTGGCACACTATCCCCGGAATACCTGCACATGGTATGTGTCCGCAGACATGGTGAGTCAGGTATGGACATGTAGGTCGTGTACCCCCACACCACATAATGGATGCCATGGTATGGACCTCACATGACAGCAACAGATATGGAGAAGGACACAGTGACATGTACAACACTGTGACAATGCACTCAAACACATTACCAATGCACAGTGACTGACAACACCACAGAGTACACATATGCTACCCACATAGAGGTTACCACTCCCAGATTTACATATGGAGGTCACACCCATGACAGATGTCCAACAACCATAGTAACACCTCCCACCATCCACAACCTAAATGTCTGCTGTGTGTCGTCCGTGCCACTGCAATAGTGTGCACATGTGGAGGTGAGAGTTCCTACTCACAGATAAGACACACCCTGCAATAAACCACACAGTGTTAAGAAGCGAGACTCCCCATGAGTACATGTCACACATACCCCTGCTGAATGTTAGTCAGATAGGTAATATGCCATATGAGTCACCGTGTGTAACTGTGTGATGGCAGCAGGTACCATAACACCACATGTGTCACAATGGTCAGGGTAGCAGAACAGTACGCTGCTGTAGACACAGGGGCAATAGCATATTGTATAGTATTGTATTGTAATGTAATGTATTGTTTTGTATTGTATTGGTATGGTGAGGTGCCTCCTTCATGGAGTGGAACCACTGCTGCTGTGCGCCAGTGTACAGGTACATATCCTGTAGTCAGGCTAGTGTTACATAGCACTTCTATATGTGTGTTTAGCTCCTGTCAGAGGTTATGTAGCATGCAACTGGGGATACCATCAGGTCCCATCCATGTTGTGTACTCTGCTGTCCTGCGGGTGTCTCTCACCTGGACATCTGTGATGACGGGGAGGTTACAGTCAGCTGGGATAACTATGCCTTATTACAGGGGAGAGGGCGGGGTGACACCTGCACTGAACCTGTCCACCACAATGTTGTCGATATCTGTGGTGTCAGTGAAATATGTGTTGTGTACTACCTATGGGCATAGAGGATGGCTCCTGACCAGGTTGCTAACATAACTGAAGAAGGCCTCCTGGTCATCTGTAGTGTCACTCTTGATTTCCCTCTCAACGTTGCCCATGTAGTCAGTATGATGGGAAATAGATCCTTACCAGTGCTGCTCAGACATGCCCTCCCTTCAGTGAATGATGCTCTGTCTTGCAGTAGCTTCCATCTTCTGTAATACAATCTGTCTATGGCTGGGGTCCACCAGACAGGATGCTGTCCCTTTGTGGAGAGTGTCTTGGTCATATATGGGATTGCATGTTCCATGCATTCTTGGAGATGTCTGTAGAAAGCAATTGTGTAGGGGTCAGCATTGTAGATTGTATCTGCCACTGGCCCAGTGGGCTGTAAGGATACCATATCACTGCTACAAAGTGTAAAGTTTGTATCTGTAATGTTATGCACTATAGTCATCTGTGCTGGTGGTGGAGGTGGGATATGTATATCCAGCCCACAGTAGTTGCCGATGTAGGCCATACAGTACCTAGATACAAACCCCCAGAGTGAGGAGGCGCTTCTGACCTGAATCGGTGTTCTGACTGCTGGTGTTTGGTAGTATGTCGTATGGAGTCTGCCAGGTACTGTTGCACAGTTGCTGGCCGAGCACTGATACCTGGCCATCTACATGTGTATCCACCAATAGACAGACAGATGCTACATATGTGAGATATGTTGTATCATAACAGTCGAGTAGCATGTGTAGTATGTGTGCCAAAGTCTGCTGACATATAATGCTGATACCAGGTTATTTTCTTTCTCAGGTACATGGCCCACCCGCGGAACCCCACCTACTCCACAGCTGAGGATGAGGAGATACACCAGAGCCTGGTGCAGGACTATGCAATACTCTTTTCCTGCACCAGCCAGAATCAGCAGGAGAGGGCTGCACTGTGGCAAGACCTTGTCCGTCGGGTAAATGATATAGGCACGCATAATAGGACATATGAGCAGGTACGACATCACTGCAGTGATTTAATCAGACATGTCCGTCAGCGTGCGTCAGATATCCACAGGCAACAGGTCGCCACAGGTGGTGGGGTAGCTACACATCCCCCACTCACCAGACTGGAGGGACTACTCCTGAGTGTAGTGGCTCCAGTCCACCAGCAACAACAACAGCAGCAGACATGCATCATGATGGAGGCTGGAGCCACACAGCAGTAAGACAGTGAACGTGCAGGTAATATGTCATATGTATAGTTGACTGTTGTGTACACTGGTAGTTAATGCATGTGTGAGGTGTGTCCTTGGTTTGTAGCTGTCACCATAGTATTTAATGTGCAAGTGTGATATCCTCAATATTAGCTGCTGACCTGTGAAAGGCGACTGTTGTACTCCTGACCTGTATCATACTCAGTAACAATGGCACAGTTGTGCCCACTGACATTAGTTTCTTCATATCTGCAGGACCCTCTGGTATAACTGCAATGCAGCCTATCCATGCTGGTGAGTGTGTATTAACAATTCCTGTAATAGTGTTGATAGTAATAGTACTATTTGGCTCACTTAGTAGTGCTCTTTGTATGCATGTAGGTGTGTCTGTGTCTGTGTGTTGATATCACGCATACTGAGTACTGTACAATTGTATGAAACTGTGTGCATGTGTGCATGTGTGCAGGTGTGCAGGTGTGCATGTGTGCATGTGTGCAGGTGTGCAGGTGTGCATGTGTGCATGTGTGCACGTGTGCACGTGTGCATGCGTGCACCTGTGCAGGTGTGCATGTGTGCATGTGTGCACGTGTGCACGTGTGCATGTGTGCACCTGTGCATGTGTGCATGTGTGCATGTGTGCACGTGTGCATGTGTGCACCTGTGCATGTGTGCATGTGTGCACCTGTGCAGGTGTGCACCTGTGCCTGTGTGCATGTGTGCACGTGTGCATGTGTGCACCTGTGCATGTGTGCAGATGAGCATGTGTGCACCTGTGCATGTGTGCATCGCTGGTAATGTGTAGACATTGTAAACTGTGTTTCCTGTTTCCTTCCCACAGGTTCTGTTGCTGCTCTGGTGTCATGTAGCAGGGAACCTGAGTCAGGTGCCGTGGGTACTGATAATGATGACATCGGTGTAATGGCACAGGAAGGTATGCCAGGGTCCGCCATTGGTCAGCTGATTGACAGTACACAGCTGTCGACCCCATCAATGTGCACAGTTATCCTGCCAATACACCCCTTGTCACCACTGTCCCTAGGTGATGGACAGCATACAGTGGGCATTGACCAGGGTAATGTGGTATCTGTGGCACATGCCTCCCCACACAGCAGCCATGGGCATGGCCCAGAGATGGTACCACACAGACAGATGTCCAGGAGTTCTCATGGGAGCATCCATGGGCGTACTGCCCCTGTCAGACGTGCCCACAGAGGTCTTACAACCTCAGCTATGTTTCGGACTGTCATGCAGGCACAGTCACGTATGGAACGGTACACCAGACAGGGTCTGAGGGAGCTGGCAGCATGTCGCACAGCCATGACTGACAGTATGCGTGACATTGCGGCTGCCATCCGTGATTTCACCAATGTCATAGACAGACGTTGTGGGGACATATTAGACCGGTTCCACAACTACATGTCCATGAGCCAGGGTGATGGTGGGTGGTTGAGGCGTCGACGTGGCCGTATGCCAGCAACAGCAGCAGCTGGCAGTCGGCGACGACAACAGGCCGCCCCGTAGTGCCAGCAGCAGCTCCAGCAATGCTGGGTCTGTGCTGTCATCAGACCGCCCCAGGAGACCATGTGCACGTGGCTCTGGCCAGGCCCGACAGGGATCTGTGTCCAGTCAACGAACACCTGCTTCTGATGACAGTACCCAGTCTGGGTTGGTACCGGATACGGTCCGTAGCACCCCTGCAAGGCACAGGTACCGTATCTGTGGCCAGAGACACTGATCTGTATGACCTGGCAGGTACAGTCTGTGGCTGTCCACAAACACCAGTATATGGCAGCCATGAGGTGGAACTGTGTGCATCCATACACACATGTAAATTGACAACACCTAGGGCTACCACATACATGCACACACTGCATCAACATTGCCCCACCTTCTACTGCTGTCCCTCACCAACACACATACACATACATGTCAATTGGTGGTATGGGTGGCTGACTCAGGCATACCAAGTTCACACCCTGTGCATATGATGAAACTGTGCCACCTCCTGCAATCTGTAACAACTGTGCAGGTACAGGTTAACATGTTGCTGATGCACAGGGTGACCACATAGATGTGTAGTAATAGTATCATGTTGTTAACAGTACTGTGTGCTGAATTAATTGTGGGTATATCACAGCATGCCTGATGCAGTAAGTGTGTGATTGTCATGTCCTGTTGTCTACACCCATGGTAAGTACCATAGTGTATCATCTGCACATGTTGGCATACTGGTGGTAATGATGTCAACAGAAGGCTACATACATAGGTAGCACAGGGGATAGGGTAATGAATGTAGTAATACACAATGATGGACATGTAAATTGCAAGTGGCATGTTGCCCACACTAGACTCTGCAATGCAGATGTTTGAGGATGTTGATATGTGTGCAGTACTACACGACTGGTACAGGACACACAGGAGCACCCTAGTACTGCATGCTCACATCTCATACCATGCTAGACAGCCCCAACACACATAACTAACTGTCACAGGAGGGAGAGTCCCCATATATGTCAGGGATACTGTGGTGGCAGGCCAGGGAGCATACATCCTACTAAGTATGGAACCACTGAGTGAAGGCTCAGTGTCTGTTATTTGACATGTGTATTACTGCAGGTATGAGCACATGGGTTTCTATCCAGTTATTGTACATCCTGACAGTACATGCATGTTCTGTACACTTGTGTGCACTGAGACTGGACCCTAGCCATCTGACCCGTGTATTTCCATGTACATGTGCATAGTGCCTGCATATTTGCAGTGTTACCTACTGGAACTGGTACAGCTTGTTTGTTGTACAATGGACTACATGGAGCCCTGTTTACTGTATCTTTGTTTGCATGCATGTTTGCTTGCAATTACCCTGGAATACTGATCACACCTGCAATGCATAGTTATAGAGCTTCTGTGGACTCCTAGTGCCATCTGCATAGCCTACTATATGTATGTCCATGTCCCACTTGACAGGTTGTCACTGTTTGTCCTGTTCACATGTACATTGCCTGTGACACAGTGCATATGACCTGCCTGGCATGTGTCCACGTGAGCAGTCATATATGCTACTGCTAACTAATCACAGGCACTACACCTTCACACTTTCATCTTCTGTTGAACTACCTGCTTTGCTAGGGACAGCCTGCACCTGTCACCCCTGGCCTTTCAGATATTGGCAAAGGCTCTTGCTACCCCCATAGTGCCTATGTTAGGCAGGCCTCAAATGACAAACCCACCTTCATAGGTATCACAAGGGATAAGACACTAAGAGCAATGCTACCCAACGCCAGATGTCTAAACCTCCAGATGCATGCACCCAAAACACTCCTTGGCATGGAAAACATCGATATCTGTGCAGTAACAGATGCCTGGTTCAGGGCTACTGAGAGCACACCAGCACTACCGGTGTAACCCAGTTGATTTCTTTGATACAGTCACCGAGGCCATTGCCGAGGGGAAGGTGGTTCACACAGCCTACCTGGACCTTGCAAACGCCTTCGCAACAATACCCCACTTGGGCATTCTAGGGAAGCTCACCAGCTTAAATATAAGCCCCTGTGTCACTAGATGGATTGCACAGTGGCTCAAGAACAGAACCCACATGGTTAGCATTGCTGGAGCCATGCCAGACCCCATAACAGTTACGGGTTGTGTCCCACAAGGCTCAGTCCTGGGACCCTCTTGTTTGGTATATATTTATTGGAGGTACAGGCCAACACGGATGGACTGTGGCTGTCCAAATATGCAGATGACTGCAAACTGGCCACCATAATCGACTCTCCAGCTGACACAAGCATCTTCCAAAGGGGCATCATAGCAACAGACAACTTGTGCCAGAGGCATGGCCGTCTGCTGAACAGTGTTTAGAATGGGAATGTGCATCCTGTAGTCTGTTCACCTAGTTGCCAAAAGGGACATTGTCCTCACACACACTAACCCCCCTCAGCCAAAAACACACACTTGCCCATTGCAGGATTCAAACCCCTATCTGACTGTTATGACACTTGAGACGGACACATTAGCAGAGCACGCTATTTGCATTACTGGGGGTTTTCTCTTCCCCTGCTATACTTATAGAGTGCTGACATCATCAGTGTTTAGAAAAGGGAATGGGCATCCTGTAGTCTGTTCACCTAGTTGCCAAAAGGGACATTTTCCTCACACACTAACCCCCCTCAGACAAACACACACACTTGCCATTCGCAGGATTCAAACCCCTACCTGACTATGTTATGACACTTGAGACGGACGCATTAGCAAAGCGCGCTATTTGCATTGCTGGAAGGTTTTTTTTCTCCTGCTGTACTTATAGGGTGCTGACATCATCAGTGTTTAGAAAGGGAATGTGCATCCTGTAGTGTCTTATCCTATTTGCCAAAAGGGACATTTCCCTCACACACACAAACCCCCCTCAGACAAAAACACACACTTGCCATTCGCAGGATTCAAACCCCTACCTAACTATGTTATGACTCTTGAGACGGACGCATTAGCAGAGCGCGCTATTCGCATTACTGGGAGGTTTCTTTTCTCCTGCTGTACTTATAGGGTGCTGACATCATCGGTGTTTAGAAAGGGAATGTGCATCCTGTAGTGTCTTATCCTATTTGCCAAAAGGGACATTTCCCTCACACACACAAACCCCCCTCAGACAAACACACACACTCGCCATTTGCAGGATTCAAACCCCTACTTAGCTATGTTATGACACTTGAGACGGATGTATTAGCAGAGCACGCTGTTCGCATTACTAAAGGGAGGTTTCTTTTCTCCTGCTGTACTTATAGGGTGCTGACATCATTGGTGTTTAGAAAGGGAATGTACATCCTGTAGTGTCTTATCCTATTTGCCAAAAGGGACATTTCCCTTACACAGACTTACACACACACCAACCCCACTCACACACACTGAGCATTTACAGGATTTGAAACCCCTACCTAACTATGTGATGACACTTGAGACGGACGCATTAGCAGAGCGCGCTATTCGGATTACTGGGAAGTTTCTTTTCTCCTGCTGTACTTATAGGGTGCTGACATCATCTGTGTTTAGAAAGGGGAATGTGCATCCTGTGGGGAGGCAGACACCAAGCACACTATGGCTAAGCTGTCATTCCCTAGGGCAAACAGCCTAGTGTTGACCTCTACACCATTATGTTTAATTGTCAAATGCACATTAGTTGTTGCTGATAGACTGTTTGCATATCTTTATTGCCATAGCATTCCCTGTTTGTATGAACAACTTCTGCATCTGTGGAAGATGTTTGCATATGGGAGGGATCCACTATATCACGTATGTCTCTGTAGTCATTTAGCTGTGTGCACTGGGCAGACTGCTGTAATGTGGTTGGTTCCTGGCATAACACATAACAATACCAGATATGTGTGTCCAACTGCTAAACCGAGATTTGGCCTAAGTGTGTGAGCATGCCCAGTTCAGCCTTCCCATGGCATGTTGTCAAAAGTGTGTGAGCATGCCCAGTGTGAGCATTCCATATGTTGGACTCTGCAGCCCACCACATTTGTGGATGTGTGTGAACTTCAACAACTATCACTCGTTTATGGTTGTGGGTTGTGTGTCATGTTGTGTAGTTACTGTACAACTGCTTTGTGTGTGAACACAACAGGATTATACTGTGCCTGCAGTGTTTGCATGGGATACTTTGAATACAGTTGTCAACATCCTTTCACACTGACCTAACACTGTAGTACTGTATAGTGTACTGGTAGTACTTTGACTGTGGTGGACAGTATCCTGGGCTTTACTGCTATCACTGCTTTACATTTCGATAGTGGGCACAACAGCCTAGTTGGGGCCAGTTGTGTACATCTGACCATGTTGCATTCTGTTCAGATATGAACTACTTACACCAGGCTTGTCCAACATTGTTAGTGTATTCCACAACATAGGTGTACAATTGCAAACACTAGCGATGTGCCCTAGTCCATGTCTAATGCAAGTTGGAGAGTGTGTTTGTCCTTCAACACACATTGTAAGAGTTTGCCATGACATATGTCATGGTTAGTATACTGTGCCTCTGTCTACCTGTGACATGACAGTGATACCCAGGATAAACCTACCATCTCCCGTCCACCCATCAGGATTCCTATTGAGGAAGATTGATAAGTGACTCTATGGGTAGCCTGTGCTGAGGGTTCACTCATGGGTGGGAGTGGCTTCTGTGTTATGGATCACACAGTACAGCTTGTCCTATGTAAGTCAGTGCTGGGGTTCAGGTCTCTCATGTGCATAGCTCACTGCCATTCAGATTGTACAAGGTGCAGCATGTTTATTGATGCCAGCAACACAGGCAACACATGGCATCTGTGCAGGCTGTTTGATACTCCTGATGAGGTACTGTTGGGGACTTTACAGTTGATGGAGGTGTCTGCTGAGGTACATCCCACAGGGGCTATTGTAGTTGATTGTACCACTGATGCAGGATGACTGCAGAGCCACAATGACCTCCCCTTATGTAGATCTGACAGCCTTCATGATTAGGTGGGTATATGGTATGTTTCTGTAAACACTACAGCACATGTTTGTCCAATGCAGGATATCTATCACCCTGTGTCCCCAGGTCTCTCATTACATGTTAACTACATAAAGGGTTAACACCTATGTGGTAATTGGTGGGCACTTACTGTATATCCACGGGGGTTGACTATACATGTTTCTGCACTTAGCTTGCTGACATGGCTATGGCACCAGTTGTCTGTTTCTATGTGGCCCTTTTGTGGGATGCATGTGTCAGCTGGTGGATCATATGTGGTGAGCAGTTTGTAGTCCTCTGCAAAAATGTTAGGACACAGTCCTTCCATGTTTGCCTGTACCTATGGGACATATATACCAGACGAGGGAGATACCAGGACAAAGCCTTGTGGGATGCCAGTTATATCTGGTTTGTAGTCTGACATGGCTGAAGCATGTCTGACCATGTCTGTTCTGTCTTTGGTCTGGTTTGCAACCCCTCTACTGACAGGTGGGTTTATATTTAAGCTGGTGAGCCTATCTATACTGAACATGTAGGGTATTGTATAGAAGCCTTTGCAAGGTCCAGATACACTGTGTGAAGCACATTGCCCTCATCAATGACCTTAATGACTGTTTCAATTGAGTCAAACATGGTTATGGGCAGGATCTGCACTTGAGAAGGCCACACTGGGTTGGGTCCGGTGTCAGTAGGTCCCCAACATCCTTATGTCTGTGGTACATGCTGATCCTTTCCATAGCTGTGCAAACTGAGCTTCTCAGGATTCTGGGGTAGTACTGTTCAGTATCCATTCAGGCAACACCTTTGTTGAGAAGGACCACTGTTGTTGTACACTGCTCTTTGGGTACATATTCTGTGGTAAGGCTGACATTGAGCAGTAGTGTGGTTTGGCATTCCATTCATCTTAGAGTCCATGTTGCACTAAGCCCAGGACACCATCTCATACCATTGCTGCTGTGTGTTTTGCTTTGGAGATGTTTTGTCTGTTACCTCAGCATCTGCAATGCCAGGGGGCCAGCAGTCTGCTGGGATAGATATTCTGCATTTGTGGGGGTGGGGTTTGCACTGCACCTGTCAGGATGTATGTTGGCAATATGTGTGTGTGTTTGTGGTATTTGTGTGATTCAGGGCATATCTGTGAATTCCCAACATGGCTCCTACCATCAGTTGTGTAAGCCTTGGGATTATCCTTAGTGTCCTGTACAATTTGTATCTACATAGGTTCATAGGTTCATACTAGGCTATCCACCCTGGGCATTTGTTAGCCTAGCCAGAGTGTGTGTGGCTTTTGAGACCCCTTGCTATGTGGATATTATGGCCATTTATGATTTGCTTTGCTGTGCCTCTGTCTGGACATGACACAGTGAAGACCCCGACTGTAACTCTACAATCATCCATCCACTTGGCAAGATTCCTGTTGAACAGTGTCAGTGAGGGGCTCTGCCTAACATGGAGTGGGATTCTGGTCCAGGGTGTGGGGAGCCTCTGGATTATATATCTGTCCCACCGGCACATCCTATTTCATTATTTGTTGAGGTTGACATCTCTCACTCTCGCAGCTCCAATGGATATGTGTTTTCTGGGGTGGAGCATGTCCATTACTCCTGTGTTGGGCATGGCCTCCTACAACAGGCATGCAATGCCTCTGTGTGGGCAGTATGTGACTGGATTGAGCTGGGGTGTCTACAGCCAGGCAGCATATGACATATATTTGAGACACTTTATCCTCTTGGTGAGGTACCTTTGAGGTCTTTCTAACTGCTGCAGGTGTCAGGTAAGGTAGATCCCATATGAGGCATTGTACTAGATTATGGGTGTGATTAGAGAAAAGTATAGGGGCACAGTGACCTCTGTTGACTCCTTTCCTGATACGGTGTCAAATGTAAACAGTCTTCCTAGCCACATTGGCAATGTGGGTGTCACATAACAGGTTACTGTCCACTTGTGTCCCTAGGTCCCTGGTTACTCCTTCCATACATAATGGTTTACCACCTATGTGGTAATTCGTGGTACCTTGTTTGGCATTTGGTGGGACATTCATACTGTCCAGTGTCTTCAGGACGGTTGGGGGGGGTTATTGTGTGTGAGAGTGTGGTCTGTAGCATGCTACAGACTGCACAGCAGTCTTGCCTACAGTTAGTTGCACATGGGTGAACTCCACTGCCTTGTGCATTGTCAGTTACCTGGACGTATGGGTGTCTGTGCTGCCTATGGATACTCACCCTCCTTTTATGTTTTGTTCCAGGTTTTGGGGCCATAACACATGGTACATGGTATAACCTGGTAGTGCTGGTGTGCTGTCAGGAGCCTTGCAGCAGGTTTCTGTCACTGCACAGACATCGATGTTCTCTATTCTGGGGATGGCCTTGGGAGCATGCATATTGGGGTGTACACATCTGGCATTGGTCAGCATTTCCCTTATGTTTCTTCCCACTTATGTTTTCTAGGGTGGTGGGTCAGTCTTTTCAGCCTTGCCTACAAAAGGCTCTATGGAGGTGGCAAAGGCCTTATCCAATATTCAGATGCCCAGGTGTAACAGGTCCAGGCCATCCCAAGGACAGCTGCGTGGCTTGTCAAGCATGACATCCCGAGCAGACAGACATTGGATCCCCTTGGAATGACACCATTAAGTGTGCTACTTGCTATGACTGATCATTCTGTGTTTGTACTGTGGCATTATTCCTGGTAAGGGTAGGATGCTGCGAACGGTGAGTGTCATACCGGCCTGGACTACATAATCGGATAGCTCATCTGTGTCTCTTTACATGTAGTCTAGGGCAGTACATCTCAGGTCATTCACACCAGCATGGACTATGACTGCATCATATTTCTACTTGCTTTGGAGTGGCCTACATATTTCTGTTATGTGGCATATTGTGGCAGCCTACAGGCAGCTTACTGTACCCTTTCCCTTGTTCAGTCTGGTGTGCGGGACAGCAGTGTGTCTGATTATGGAGTCACCTATTACAACTGTATCAGGCATGTTGTTTCTCCTTCTGGCCTGTGACTGTTTGGCACACCAGCTTTGTGTGCTATGTGTTGCATGTGCTATGTTTGGAGGCTGTTTCATTGGGTGTCTGCTTTAGAGGCCTCTGTTGGTGTGCTGTGTTTGTGATTTCTGCCTCCGGGAATGTATTTCTGTGTTTATGTGTTTGGTTTGCAGTTGTGATAGGTCTATGTGGGTATGTGTTTGTGGTGTGTGTGGTTACCTTCTCCTACTGACTTGTTTTGGGAGTACTGAGTTGAGGGAGCTCAGCCTCCAGTTTGGATGGATGGTTGCATCTCTCACATATATTTGTATTTCTTGGGTGGAGTTGGGGGTTGTCTGTGTACTTGGGGCAGGTGTAACATTGCCTCAGGATTCACAGATTCCACTTGTTGTGGCTGGCCTTAGTGGATTGCATGTGTGGACAGATTTTATTGCCATACTACTGATCAGTAATTACTTCATTGTTCATGTTTGCTCTATCATGTAGTAGCTTCCTCATTCTCTTGCATGTTTTGGTTATGGCTGGTGTCCACCATGCCAGATTTAGGCACTGTGTCTTGTTTTAATTTAGGACTGCATAATCCAAGTATTCCTGGCAGTGTTCATGGAATGGCTGTATTACAGGTTCTGAGGTGTGGCCCATATTTTGCACCTGCACGGGATCTTTAATGGATTCCACATCAGTTTGGAGGTGTGCAAATATTGCTTAGCACGTGTTTTCCACTGTGGTTTTGCGGCCAGGGACTGTGGTCAGGATTTGTATATCCAGTGTGATTACTATATGGTCTGGTTTTACCAGTGAGCAATACACTTCTCATCTTGACATCCCGTACCCATGCTGCTGATTATCACATCCAGTATGCTTACCCTCTTGTGGGGGTGGTACGTTGTTCCTGGGCCTTTTGGTTTGTGGATTCGATGAACTTTTGTACTACACTGTTGCAGCTGGTATAATGCTCCCAGTCTATATGTCTGGGTATTTGCAGTCGCCCAATATAATGTGGTTTGGAGGACTTGATATATTCATGTATTCCAGCATAGGCGGATGCAGTTCCTGGTGTTGGGCCAGTAGTCTGTAGCAGGCTATAAACTGGGGCAGTTTTAGCCACTGTTACTTGAGCATGGCTAGTCCATGCTGCTTTTGTGGTGGTACCAACATGGGGGTGTGGTTATCCTTGACAATTCTTGCTAGTCACCCTCCTTTTGTAGCTTGTTCCAAGTTTTGAGGCTGTACAGCACAGTATGAGGTGTAACCTGGTAGTGTTAGGGTGCTGTTGTGAGCCTTGCCTCAGTTTTCTATTACAGCACAGTTATCAACATTCTCCATACTGGGTGAGCTTAGACTGCATGCATCTTGCTGTTTCAACTTATCCCTTATCTTATTCTTATCCCTTCTGGTACCTATGGAGATAGGTTTGTGTTTTGAGCCTTACCTATTCAGGGCACACTGTGCATGACAACAGCCTTTGCCAGTATCCATACGGCCTGCACTGATAGGTGCACGCCAGTCCTAGCAGGTGGTGCATCATGTCATGCTCAGCATGTCATCCCAGACTGGCACACATTGGGTCCCCTTTGAGTAACTGCGATACTTCAGTCAATTGTTGCACTTGATCATCTCGTTGTCATGTTGTGGCATGCTGCTTGTTGAGGGTAGGATGTTAGTCAGGGTCCTCAGGTGTGCATATGGTACTTGGTGTTACATTACTTAACACATAGCATTCATGCCTCAGGTGGTGCTGCAGGGCTGCCTCTGTCGGATGCACATATTACACTTCCCTGTACATGTTTGAGAGCAGGTTGTGTCACGTTAGGCATCCCTGTTACTATATGAGTGAGTCAGAGAGGGGTATCATTCCCAAGGTTCCTACTGAGCCAATGTATGTGCTATGCGTTGCCTCTTTGCCAAGGCCAGGGCATACTGGGCATGCCTCCTTCTGCCTACTGGGGCAGGCTCAGGTTGTTCCTCCTCCGAGTCACGCTGTGCCTGTGGTGGCCTTGGCAATGGTGGGGGGCTGTTTGGCCCAGCCCTATGCTGGTCCTGCTGCAGCTGTTTTCGCAAGATCATATTATGTAGCATAGCACATACCATGACAATTTGGGTACATGTAGTTGGTGTGTACTGCAAGGCTCCACCAGATGTGTCCAGACACCGGAACCGTGACTTGAGCAGCCCAAGCACACGCTCTATTACATTACGTGTTTGTGCGTGTGCCTCATTATGGCGTTCCTGTTCAGGTGTGTGTGCGTTTCTGATGGGTGTCATCAGCCACGGCTCCAGTGCATACCCTGCATCCCCCACTAGGTGTCCGTGCGGGATGTCCCCATTGGCAAATGTCTGGTACAGCTGCGTCAAATGCCAGATGTGGGAATCGTGGTAGCTCCCAGGACAGCCAGCACACACATTCATTATTATGCCCTGGGCATAGCACACGACCTGGCAGTTGATGGAGGGGAAGCCCTTGCGGTTGATGTATGCCCTACCCCGCTCACCGGCTGGTGCTTTGATGCGTATGTGCGTGCAGTCTATTGCACCCACTACCTCAGGGTATTCCGCTATTTGCTGGAAGAGACGCATGTTGCTGGCCAATACCTCACAGGCATTGGGGAAGTATACATGATCACCGACATGTGCTGACATGGCATCCAGGAACTGGTGCAGTACCCTGGAAGCTGATGCCTGTGATATCCCCATCATATCGCCAGTTGGTCTCTGGAAGGTACCTGTTGCTAGTATTCTTAGGCCAACACATACCTTGGTTTCCACTGGGATGGGTTCCCCTCTGTTGGTTCTGTGTGTGAGGCTTGGCCTGCACAGCTCCACTATTTGCTGCAGGAGGTCTCTGTCCACTCTATAGTGCTCTACTATCTCCAGCTCATGTAACCCGTGGTAGGTGACCCTGGGCCTGTACACTCTTCTCCGTCTCCTCACTGTGGGTTGTCTGGCACCATCTGCATTGTCACCACCCTCAGCAAGTCGCCTATGTCTCATTATGACAGCTAAGGCAGCCCCTAACATTTCTGCTCTGAGTTCAGCTTTTTTTTTTCAGTTTTCACTTCTGATAACTTAACTCCTGTCTTGCAGTGTCTCTTGAGAGAAACATTCTGCACTGCTGTTTGCAGAGTTTTAAGTGCTGGGCTGGCCTAGTATTCCTGCCTGTGTAATTGCCTGCATCTAATTGTTTTCACCTGCTAGCTCCAGCAGTATTCCCTGCTAACTTCCTACTACATCTGTTGCTTCCTTTTTCCTTTCTGTTTCCTCAGGGTGGAGCCGTGTGCAAACCAGCAGAAACACGCTCACAGTGGCTTACATGCGCGCACACATACTTACACAGTTCAGAATCTGCTTATTTGGTTTTAAACACGTGCACGCCCGCACACGGTGTTAAACATCTCCCAACACGCTCCCACATGCTGAGTCTGCCTTACACGCGCGCACACTGCCTTACACGCGCTTCGTGGCGCACACACGTGCGCATACACGTCCAGCAAGAAACTTTGGTGTAGGCAACAGTGTACACCTTCCATTTCTTGACTTTCTCATGTTTACTTAGTGGCACACCTCTTTCCTTGATATCTGTCTGACATCTGTCATGTAACTCTAACCTCCAATGAACTGCATCTCTTTCTACCATTCCCCCCTGTGATGTCACCTAACTCTTACACTACTCAGAATGTGCTCATTTGCTATGTGACAGTGGAATTCAGTATCCTTACACTCATTTGCATCAGATTGCCTACTAATGCTTAGTTACATCTCTTAGACTCAGCTTCCCCCCTTAGCAACTACTACACGGTGGCCATGTTGGTTTTGCTCTGCTGGTCCCTCCATTGACATTCCATGTATTGCATAAAACCTACATTTGTGGGTTTAAAACCTTCGTTTTTATATTCTATGCAGCGTAGCCCGTTTGCGCGGGGCTGTGCTGGGTTTAAACATTGGCAATCGCCGAAAAAAAAATTTATATTTTTAATATATTTGCATGGGGTCACCTTGCCAATGGCCACATATTTGGCCATTGGCATGCTGCCTATCACATATGCACCCTTTATTTGGAGCTGACATGGCTCCATTGCCGTGTTTGCAGAAACGTACTCAGTTGTCAACTGAGTACATTTCTGCAGCTAAAACGGCTCTTACACGAGCTGTTTTGGGCTTCCTGGATCGCTAATCAGCCTCATTTGCATGCTATTCGGCTGCAAGTGAGTTGATTAGCTTATCCATGCCCACTCCGTGTAAGAGCCGTTTTAGCTTGACTCTTACACGGACTTTGGGCTGTTCCTGGATCGCGAAGGCTGCATGGAGTCTTACACTACTCTTAGACTCCGTGCAAGCCTTCGTGAATCCAGCCCATTGTGTCTGCTTGCTGCACTGAAACCAAGTTTTTTATACCACATCAAAAAACACTTTTAACTTATTTCCCTGAAGTTTTCCAAGTTAACTCTGTATGTTCCAACTTCTGCTATTAATATAGTTTATATACATTTCTGTTCTTTTCCAGTAAGGTACACTGTGGTACATTCTTGAAAGGGGATCCAGTATCTATCTGCCTGGGATGACATGATCGACAAACCACGATGCTTTGCCAGAGATGGTCTGCACCTGTCACCCCTGGGATTCAGGTTACTGGCTAAAGCTCTTGCCACCCCTATAGTGCCTTTATTAGGCAAGGTTCAAAGGACAAAACCACCACCGTGACAGGTACAAGCATGCAAAATCTGAAGGTAATGCTACTCAATGCTAGAAGTCTAAATCTCAAAATGCACTCTCTCGAGGCACTCCTAAAAATGGAGAACATCAATATCTGTGCAGTAATTGAGACCTGGTTCAAGGCTTCAGAGAGCACCCCTGCAACACCAGGCTACAACTCTTACCACACTTTCTGGCCACCAAACCAAGACCAAAACACTAAAGGTGGAGGAGTGTCCATATTCACCAAAGGTATTCACACCTCCAGGCTCGCTGCCCAACACAATGCATCTGAAATTCTCCAGGTGCAACTAACACTAGGTAAGACTGCAATCCAAATTGTAGCTTGCTACAGATCCCCCACCATGCCCCAAGATTCTCACTACACCTTTTTAAACATACTGGAAAATATTAAGATACAACCAAACATCCTAATACTGGGTGATTTTAACTACCCTGCCATTAACTGGGAAAACTACTCAGGAACCAACACCTTTTTCCCAACGGTTCTTGGAATTCATAAATTCCAACCCCCTGGATCAACTAATCCATTGTCCCACTAGGGGCTCCAATATCCTAGACCTGGTCATTACCAACATGGGAGATAGATGCTCCACACCAGTGGTCACCCCTCATTGGTCAGATCTGACCATAAGCAAATCACCCTTGGCATCCACATCCCACCCCCACCCCCCAGTATGAAAACCTCCGTAAAAAAACTTCTCCAAAGCCAACTTCATGCTACTCAAGTCAGAAATGACAAACTTCATGACACCCATGCAGATAGGGCTGAAAGATTGACTGCTGAATCCTACACTAAGGCACTATAAAAGCACATCTACTCGTGCATGAATCGTGCCATCCCAAATAGAACCAAGATGCTCTCCTCCAAAAAAAGTAAGCCAATCTGGTGGTCTCCTGCCATAAACAAACTATAAAACAGAAGGAAGAAACTGTTGCAGAAAATAGAAAAATCCCAGGATGCAAAAAACCCCCTTACCAGCCTCTGTAAGAAGCTGAGATCCCTCATAAAATCCTCCAGAACTAGTTACGAAAATAAAATTGCCAAAGATTTTAAAGACAACCACAAGGCATTCTATAGTTATGTCAAGAATCTAAATGACAATGCTCAGATCTGCTCTGAGCCACAACAGAATGGCATTAAATATACTGATCCCAAGGATATTGCCAATATACTGGCAGATTGATTTAGTGCAAACTTCACCCCCCTCTCACCCCGTAAAGGGCCCATCTCAATACCAAAAGATTGCCAAATTCCAGTAATCACGGCCATACAGGTAGAAACCACACACTCCAAAGCTAAGAACACAGCATCCATGGGACCAGACGGCATCCCAGGCTGTGTACTACATGAACTACAAAATGAACTGGAACCTCACCTAAGTGTCATGTTTAATCATAGCCTCACCTCAGGCTTCGTGTCCACTGAGTGGTGCACAGCTACAGTTATCCCACTCCGCAAGGGGGGATCCACCTTGGATCCTGGGAACTACTGTCCCATCAGTCTGACAAGCCTGATCTGCAAGGGCATGGAACACATTATCATAGAACTTATAAACAAAGACATTGGCAACCTTCAAACACTGGACCCCTCCCAGTTTGGGTTCGTGAAGGGCTGATCTTGTCTCCTGAACCTGATTGACTTCTTCGAATCAGTCTCCAGAGCTGTGGACAATGGTAAAGCAGTCCACAGAGCCTATCTGGACCTTGCCAAGGCCTTCAACACCATCCCCCACTCTGAAATCATAGATAAACTTACTAAGCTGGGCATAAATCCCTATGTCACTCGATGGGTTGCCAATTGGCTTACTGAGAGAACCCAGACTATAAAAGTAGCCGACTCCAATTCCAGCTCTAGACAAGTGACAAGTGAAGTACCTCAGGGTTCAGTCCTGGACCGCTCTTGTTTGGCATCTACTTCTCTGAAGTACAGGCCAACATTAAGGGACTCTGGCTAACAAAGTTCGCAGATGACTGCAAACTGGGAGCCATTACTGAATCCCCAAATGATGTGGATATTCTACAAAAGGGCCTTACAGAAACAGATGCTTGGTGCCAGAGCCATGGACTCAAGCTTAATGCCAAGAAATGTATAGTTATCCCCTTTGGGAAAAACCATGTACCCATGAATTACCGCATAGGTGGCAGTACACTAAACACTGAAAGTGTGATGAGAGACTTAGGGACACAGGTGGACAGTGGTCTCACCTTCAATAACCACATCGCCACAACAGTCAAGAAATCCTTCTATGTGGCACACCTCATCACTAAGGAATTTTCATCCAGAAAAAAGGAGGGCATTGTCCCACTGTACTCATCCCTCATTAGATCCATTATAGAGTACAATGCCCCATTTGGTATGTACCTCACAAGACATCTGCAACAGCTGGAAAGGCAGCAGAAATACCTCACTAAAAGAATCACAGGCCTAAAGCAGATGCCCTATGCTGACCGTCTAAAAAAACTCCAGCTATACTCTGTGGCATATTGTCTACTCAGAGGCAATCTCTGCTTAACATACAGGGCCAAGTCAAACCTTGAGCTGTTGGACATGCTCCACTTAAAGAAATCCCAATTCCTCAGAGCCACATGCTCCAGAGATCTAAACCTTGTCATCACAATGAACAAAACATGCTGGAGGGATAGGTTCCTGACCCAGAGACTCCCCATACTCTGGAATAGACTACCCATACATGTCAAGCAGAGCACCTCCTTGGCCCTTTTCAAAAGGAACCTTGACGATTGGATGGGAGATAGGAAATTCACCCTAGGGATCACATCAGTCGACCTGCTAGACAGGGGTCCAGGGAAGTAAATATTGTGGGAAGAAATATCCAGGGAATTGTTGTGGCTAGGCTTGTATAGTCCCTAGGGCCGATAGCCTAGTACCAACCTATGAACCTATGAAGCTCAGTACATAACATACAGTTCTGCACCAGTAGTTTAACATACACATAACATATAGTTCTCTTTTATTTGTAAGACAAGCCTATGGATCATATTAATATTCACAAATGACATATGATTATTTACAAAATTCCAGATAGCTGGGCTGGCACTGTCACATTTCTATATAAATCATATTCATATTTTCAAGTGACATATAATTATTTACAAAATTCCAACTAGCTGGGCTGGCAGGTTTTCTGTTTGTCACAGACTCTACACTTTAACTTATGCACACAACATAGGTGGCAGATAGGATAATAACCTCCATCTCTTGTCAGATCCATTTACTTTATTGTTCAAGTGTAAATAGGCTGCACTTTCTTTTGATTCCCAGCTATTTCATTCTCTATACTTCTACTCCAGCAGTCTAGGTGGCAAATAGACTGGGCTATTTAACCTTTCATTTCCAGCTCTTTCAACCTCAGTACTACTAATACCACTCCTCCAACAGTTCAGGTGGCAGGTAGACTGCTACTTAACCTATTCACACAGTCTAGGTGGCAAATTGGCTCTGCTGATTAACCTAGGTATACAGTCTATTCAGCTGTGCTACTTAACCTATGTACATAGCCTTTGTGGCAGGTAAACTGTAATGTCTAACATATGTACACAGCCTCAGTGGCAGCTAGGCCATGCTGTGTGACCTATGTACGCAGCCTCAGTGGCAGGTAGGCTGTGCTGTGTAACCTATGTACACGGCCTCTGTAGCAAGTAGACTGTGCTACTTAAGCTATGGACACAGCCTGGGTGGCAGGTAGGCTGTGTTTTTTCTCTCATCTGGCCATTTTAACTCTTGTCTTAGGTGGCAAGCTGCATTTACAGTTCCTTTAACTCATAGCCTAAATGGCAGATATAGGCTGCACTTTAATTTCATTCCCTGATGCAAATTATGTAGCTGATTATCTTCTGTCTGGAGCGTCTACTTTTTATTTGAGTGAAATATACTGGATTTACAGCATTGGTAAAATGTACACTGTGGTGTTTTTACCCACCATTATAACTCCTCTTATTTTGATGAAAAATACACACTACTTATGTCATAAACCAGCACATTCTCTTCTTGGTACCACCTCTGTCACATTTGAATCCTGCTGCATTATCTATTACACCTCTGACATTTCTCCATCCATGCTCTGGCTCTGTTTTACAAGTTATACCATCAAATGTCTTGCAGTATCATAATGCCAATTTTTAATCTCTCAAAACTCTCCTTAGAATGCTATTTTACTATTTTGTCTATCATTTTAGCCTTCAGTCTATTAATTACAGATATTTTACCTCTTTCTCATCCATTTCAGGAACCCTGTGACCCTAATCAGGACCACCACTGTCAAATAAGAATATACAGTCTACTGACACCAGAGCTAAACTCACTTATGCTACTAGGAACCAATTTCTTTTGCAATCCATACTCCTACTGAGATCTTCAATCCCAGAATTAAGGATCTTCTCTCAAAACTCCACCATCTCTTACTCAAGCTCATACATTCAGAAGCTATTAACTCAAACCCAGGACCAGCTCATCTTAGCTCTCAATTACAGAACTCAGTCACCTATGATATCAGAAATAAAGACCTTAAAATTACTTGTCTTAATGCATGCAGTCTTAATAATAAATGGACCAGTCTTGAATCATGACTGATAACAGAAAATCCCCATATGCTTGCTATATCATAAACATAGTTAAAAGATGAATGCTGCCCATCTGCTTTTGTACAGGACAACTATTATATATATGACAACAGACCAGATCCTTGATCTGGCAGTTGTGTTTCAGTTCTAGTCAAAATGAATACCTCAACTGCAGTTGTGGATTGCACTAATTTTCATACAACAGATGGAAAGAGTCCCAAATATGTACTCTTTTACATAACATTAAGTGGCCATACTCACATATGGATTGTCACAATTTACATCCTCCACCGTCTTCTGCCTCTATTTTCCATAAAACTCTACAATATATGTTCTGTAGAAGCATACATAACAACACTGTTAATATTGGTGATTTCAGTACCAGTGCTAGTGGGAAAGACTCCCTGCTTCTGAACAAAATGTTGCAGCAATTTAGCCTGGCCCAAATAATACAAGCTCCTACTTGTCCCAATAAAAGAACTATGTGTAGCTCCACACTTGACCTAATAATAGCCAACATACAAAATAGGTTCCTTCACACCGAAATATTCCCCAATGCTGTGAGTGACCACTTAGCCATTAAGTCCATTTGGACATTCAGAACATATAAAAACCTTCTGCAAATAATTGGGGGAAGATCTTTCCTTAATAATAAGCTACCAAATCTCAGCACCCTACTCAGTGCTATAGTTTGGACTCCCTGTGTGCCATGTTTGAACCCACCTCTGCTTTAGAATTATTCAACAGAAAACTGACCACAATTCAGGATATAGTGTACTCCCTTAGAAAAAAAGAAGTCTTAGATCACAGTGTTGCCAATGGCCTTCAGTGCTTATTAAAAACAAAATCAAACCCAGAGATTCATCCTGGAAGAACTGGTTTTACTGTACTTGTGTTTCTACCTACTTTATTTTACTTTTGCATCATCTTAAAAGTACTCAATTGTATTTGTTACTGCTTGGTGTAACTCATTCTAAGCCTTTTGGTTTAAACACTTGGGCTTCGGACCAGTTGTTTTGCACTGAGAGGATTTGTGGTCTGCACTGTAGTGGCAGAACAGGTAGCTTACATCCTTCTAGGTTGGGAACTGCTGATTGAGGGCTCAGTGTCTGTTATTCTAAAAGTGTATTAATTCTGGTTTAAGCACTTGGGCTTTCAGGCCAGTTATTTTACATTAAGAGGGTTCGTGGTCTGCACTCTTGTGGGAGGAGAGGCTGGACTCTGCCCTTCTGAGCTGGGAATTTCTGGTTAAAGGCTTATACTGCATGCATATCTGAACTGCTTCTTACTGAAGTTGGTGTGCCTTGTTTGCTGTGGCATAGACTGGATTCGGGCCTGCTGGATCTAGCTTTGTTTGTGTAACTTGAGCACTAATCCAGGCATTCTCTAAAGTATTCAATTGTATTTATTACTGCTTGGTAGTAACTTGATTAAAGTGTATCTATCATTCTAAGTCTTTTGGATTAAGCACTTGGGCTTCAGACCAGTTGTTTTACATTAGGAAGGTTTGTAGCATGCACTGTGGTGGCAGGACAGGTAGCTTTCATCCTTCTAAGTTGGGAACTGCTGATTGAGAGCCCAGTGTCTGTTATTCTTAAAGTGTATTAGTTCTGGTTCAAGCACTTGGGCTTCAGGCCAGTTATTTTACATTAAGAAGGTTCGTGGTCTGCACTCTTGTGGGAGAAGAGGCTGGACTCTGCCCTTCTGAGCTGGGAATTTCTGGTTAAAGGTTTATAGTGCCTGAATATTTGAACTGTATCTTACTGAAATTGGTACACCTTGTTTGCTGTGGCATAGACTAGATCCAGGCCTGCTGAGTCTAGCTTTGTTTATATGCTTGTTGTTTGTTTGCTTGTTATTTCCTTGGAACGCTAATTCCCCCTAATACGCTGCTTCTCTGCGCTTCTGTGGATCACTAGTGATATCTGCATTGCTTACTGTACTTATTTCCTTGTTTCACTTGAAAGAAAGTTACTGTTTGTCGTTTTTGCATTTAAGTTACCTGTAACACATTGCACTTAAGTTACCTGGCACTTGCTCGCTAAAGCAATTATATAAGTCAGCACTAAAAATTAAAAGCACTACACCCTCACTCCCCACTGGCCCTTGTTTTCAATTATTAAGGAATTCCCAATATTATTCTAGCATGTCCAAAGGTCAGTTGTCAATCTCCTCTCCGGTCCAGCTGGTGAATCTGGGAATCTTGAGGCAATGTTACAACTGCCTCATGTACACAGACAACCCTCTCCTCCTCCCAACAAATTCCAACACATGTGAGAGATGCAACCATATAGCCAAACTGGAGGCTAAGCTCTCTCAACTCAGTACTGGCATAGCCAGTCAGGAGGAGAAGGAAACCACACTCACTACAATTCCAGTCTCACATAGACCTACCACGACAGCAAACCAAACACATAATCACACAAAAACATACTTGGAGGCTCTAAATAAAGATCTGCCTAAGCAGCAGAGACCTCCAAAGCAGACAATCAAGCAACCGCTACCCCAAAACAAAACACGTGCAACACATATCTCACAAAGCCAGTGTGCCGAACAGTCACAGCCCTTAAGACTAAACAACACACCTGATACACTTGTAATTGGTGACTCTATCATCAGGCACACTGACGTCCCGCTCACCAGGCTGAACAAGGAGAGGGTCACGGTGAGCAGCCTGTCGGGCGCTAGGATCCGCCACATAACACAAGCACTCAGGTCACTCCAAGGCAAGTACAAATATGACTCAGTCATTGCCCATGCTGGTGTGAATGACCTGAGATGTACCTCCCTGGACTACATGAAAAGAGACATAAAGGAGCTCTCTGAGCATGTAGCCCAGGCCGGTATGACACTGACCTTGAGTAGCATCTTACCCTCACCAAGAATGATGCCACAATATGAAGACAAGATGATCAATTTCAACAATTGGCTTAAGTATTGGTGTCATTCAAAGGGGATCCAATGCCTGTCAGCTTGGGATGATATGCTCGACAAGCCATGATGCTTCGCTAGGGACAGCTTGCACCTGTCACCCCTGGGCTTTCGGATATTGGAAAAGGCTCTTGCTACCCCCATAATGCCTTTTTTAGGCAAGGCTCAAAAGACAAACCCACCTCCATAGGTATCACAAGGGATAAGAAACTAAGAGTAATGCTACTCAACGCCAGAAGTCTAAACCTCAAGATGCATGCACTCGAAACTCACCTTAGCATGGAGAACTTCGATATCTGTGCAGTAACAGAAACCTGGTTCAGGGCTCCAGAGAGCACCCCAGCACTACCAGGTTATACCTCATACCATGCTTTTTGGCCCCAAAACTTGGACCGAACCACAAAAGGAGGGGGAGTATCGATATTCATCAAAGATACCCACACCTCCAGGTTGGTGGCACAGCACGAAGCATCAGAGACTATCCATGTGCAACTAACAGTGGGTAAAACTGCCTTCCAGTTTATAGCCTGCTACAGACCACCCTCCCAAACCCAGGAACCCCACTCGGCCTTTCTGAGAACACTGGAAAATATGAAGGTCTCTCCAAACACCATTATATTGGGCGACATCAACTACCCAAACATAGACTGGGAGCATTACTCTAGCTCCAACACCCTAGCCCAAAGGTTCCTAGAATTTATAAACTGAAATGCTATGGAACAACTTGTTACCACTCCCACAAGAGGGGAAAACATACTGGACCTGATCATCACCAACATGGGGACTCTATGCTCCAGACCTGAAGTGTATCCCTCACTGTTAAGATCAGACCATAAACTAATCTCACTGGATATTCACATCCCGACCCCACCCCATGCCCAGAAAACCACAGTGAAAAACTTCTCTAAAGCAAATTTCACACTCCTCAAAACCGAGGTGGAATCCTTCAAAGCCCCCGGGCCTGTGGAAAATACGGCCCAGACCGCAGAATCCTTTATAAATGCATTTTATGAACACCTTCAGGAATGCATGGATCATGCGATCCCAAATAAAACCAAGACCCAATCCTCCAAAGGCAGACGTCCTGTCTGGTGGACCCCAGCCATAAACAAACTATACAATAGAAGGAGGAAGCTACTAAATGATAGAGCAAAATCCCAAAAGGGAAGGCATCACTGATCAGTATTAGCAAAAAACTACGGGCACTCATAAAATTGTCTAAGGCCAGCTTCGAGAGAAAAATTGCACAGGACACTAAGGATAATCACAAGGCTTTCTTTAGTTATGTTAGGAACCTGGGTGGTAATTCCCAGATATGCTCAGAATTAGTCCAAAATGACAAAAAATACACTGAACCCACAGACATTGCCAACATCCTAGCTGACAGGTTCAGCGCAAACTCCCCACCAAAAGGGCAAATATCTATCCCAGCAGAGTGCTGCCCCTGACATCTCAGATGCTCAGGTAAGAGCTGCCCTCTCCAAAGCAAAAAACACAGCATCAATGGGACCAGACGGTGTCCCGGGCTGCGTTTTACATGAACTCCAAGAAGAGCTAAACCCAAACATAAAACTACTGTTCAATCTCAGCCTTACTACAGGATATGTGCCCAAAGAGTGGCGTACAGTAACAGTGGTCCCTCTCCATAAAGGTGGTGCCTCAACGGATCCTGGAAACTATCGCCCCATAAGCCTGACTAGCTTGGTCTGCAAAGCTATGGAAAGAATCATCATGGACCTCATAAATAAAGATATTGGGAACCTACAGACACTGGATCCTACCCAGTTCAGCTTTGTTAAGGGCAGATCCTGCCTCTTAAACCTGGTTGATTTCTTTGAAACAGTCACCAAGGCCATTGACGAGGGGAAGGTGGTCCACACAGCCTACCTGGACCTTGCAAAAGCCTTCAATACAATACCCCACTTGGGCATTATAGATAAGGTCACCAGCTTAAATATAAACCCCTATGTCACTAGATGGATTGCAAACTGGCTCAAGGACAGAACCCACATGGTTAGAATTGCTGGAGCCATGTCAGACTCCAAACCAGTTACAAGTGGTGTCCCACAAGGCTCAGTCCTGGGACCTCTCTTGTTCGGTATATATTTCTCGGAGGTACAGGCCAACACGGAAGGACTGTGGCTGACCAAGTTCGCAGATGACTGCAAACTGGGCGCCATAATCGACTCTCCAGCCGACACAAGCATCCTCCAAAAGGGCCTCATAGAAACACACAACTGGTGCCAGAGCCATGGCCTCAAGCTAAATGCCAAAAAGTGTATAGTCATCCCTGCTGGCAAAAACAAAGTGCCCACAAATTACCACATAGGTGGTAATCCATTAAGTACAGAAGAAGTCATTAGGGACCTGGGGACCCAAGTTGATAGCAATCTCTCATTTGACAACCACGTGGCCAAAGTGGTTAGAAAAACATTTTATATAGCCCACCTAATCATGAAGGGATTCACATCTAGATCAGGGGAGGTCATCGTGCCTCTTTACTCATCCCTCATCAGGCCCATAATTGAATACAATGCCCCTTTTGGGATGTACCTTACCAGACACCTGCAGCAACTGGAAAGACCCCAAAAGTACCTCACCAAGAGGATCAAAGGGCTCAAACAGATGCCATATGCTGCCCGGTTAAAGAAACTCCAGCTCTACTCAGTGGCATACCGCCTGTTCAGAGGCAATCTGTGCCTGACATATAAAGCCATGTCCAACCCAGAATTAATGGACATGCTGCACCTCAGAAAATCCAAATCCCATCGAGCTACGCGCTTGAGAGACTTGAACCTCAGCACTGAAATAAATAGGACATGCTGGAGGGACAGATTCATAACCCAGAGGCTCCCTTCACTCTGGAATAAAATCCCAGTCCAGGTTAGGCAGAGTCCCTCATTGACTCTCTTCAAGAGGAATCTTGATGAGTGGATGGGAGATCATAGGTTTACCCCGGGTATCACTTCTGTGTCACTGTTAGACAGAGGCACAGTATACTAACCTCGAAAAAGGGCATAGCAAAATAAATTTAAAATAGGTGGCGAAAGCCAAACACATTCTGCCTAGGCTTATAAATGCCCTAGGGCAGATAGCCTAGTATGAACCTATGAACCTATGAACCTATGGAATAGAACCAAACAATACAGAGCTACACTAGACCTTTCTGAGTTTGAGGACAGAAACAAGAATTACAGCTAATAGTGCAGAGTTCCTGAACCTTAGACAGAAATAGAAAGCAAAGTGGTCTCAATCAGTTTTGGAAGGAAATAAAACACTTAATGGGGACATTAAATAATACTTCAGCTACCAAGAATAAACCAGTGACACTGAAGCACTCCACCTTTGCTTATGATTATGGTCACTTTTTGCAGTCCTCAAACTGATTTAAAGCCTTTCCAACAATTTACTCCCCCACCAATGAACAACAGGAACCTTCATCTCCTGATCTATATCCTTTAGGTTCTTATGCAGCAACCTCACACTTCTCAGAAATTTCAGTAAAACAGACCATGTCCTTATTTCTCAAACTCAACAACTCAGGATCTAAATCCAGCAATCTTCATCTCACCTTTCTAAGGCTAGTAGCCGAAAAAAAATCATTAAACCCCTTACTCATATCTTTATCCTCTGTCACCTCAGGCACAGTCACATCAGCATTCAAGCGTGCACTTATAATCCCTGTACCTAATGTCACGTCTCCTAATGGGCTGAATGATTATAGACATATTTATACCCAGTGCCTTATTACCAATATATTTGGAAAACTTTTAAACAAGAAACTACTTAAGCACACTAGCAGTTATATTCTGTTATGTGATGCACAACACAACATGACTTTTGCAATGCCTCCAGTACCTTTACTGACCTAGTAATGGCCACTGATACCATTTATTGCAACCTGAGTGAGGGACTTATTACTGCAAGTCTCTTTGTTGACATAGCACGGGCTTTTGAAAAGGTCAACCATACATTTCTTCTCAACAAACTCAAAAGACTCAGCTTAGGAGACAACACTATTTGATGATTCCACAGCTATCTAAAACACAGAACCTTCCAAATCCATAGCAATGTCTCATCCTCCACTCAGGTAAACGTAATACATATGTACTGCAAGGGTCTGTGCTAGATCCTCTTCTCTCTCTTTGTTAATGATCTCCCCCATAGAATTACCATATCCATCCATCGATTCACACCCCTTTTTGCCATTAAATAAATAATGTGTAGAGATGATATCATGTTCCTGCAATCCAGTACCAGCCACTCTGACCTGCAATCCAAGTTACAGGACAATTTCACTCAGTTATGCACCTAGTCCACTACTAACAAACTACTAATTAACCCTATGAAAACCAATGTCATGGTCTTTGCCTCAGTCAAGAAATTACCCACTAGTCTTCCTATTCTCTTAACAGATCTTAATGGGAACATAATACCTAATATCACTGAACAGATGTACCCAAGCCAGATACTAAATGCTACCCTTTCCTTTACTACACACACACACACACACACACACGCGCGCTCACATGTACACGCACGCACACACACACACACACACACACACACACACACACACACACACACACACACATGCACACATGCACACGCACGCACACACACGCCCACGCACGCACATGCATGCAAACACGCACACATGCACATGCACGCACGCACACGCATGCACATGCACACACACACACACACACACACACACACACACACACACACACACACACACACACACACACACACACACACACACACACACACACACGCACACGCACGCACACACGCACACACGCACACACGCACACGCACACACGCACACACACACACACACACACACACACACACACACACACACACACACACACACACACACATACAGATTTTATAACTAGTAAACTCCTTGCAAAATTAAAGCTATGTTACAACATCAGTCACCTCCGTTCATTGACTGTTTGCAAGGCCATTGCTAAAAATATTGTAATACCCTAACTTGAATATAGCCTCCCTTTTCATACTATGTAATCAGCACACAACACTCACAGAATACAGATTGATGAAAATAAATTCTGCAGATTCATTCTATTAGCAGACTCCCAGATACACCATTTGGACAACAGTTTCTCTCTTGTGTGCCCTCCATTTAAAACTGCTGTAGGTGAGACAGCCTTCTGTAGACCAAGACCTGTTACCTGGAACTACCTTCCTACAGACATCAAAATCTGGAAACATTAAATGCTTCAGAGATGTACTTAAAGAGCATCACTTTACTGAATCTACTGGCAACTGCTACAATGACTACAGGTAGGTAATTTGCCATCCCATATAATGAATAATAGACTACATTTAATAAACTTTTCTCATTCTCTTAATGTGGCATCATATATGCAAATATTTCAGATATATACAGGTATGATTGCATTGTATTGTATGCGCATCTTCACTTGTATATGTATATATATATATATATATATATATATATATATATATATATATATATATATGTTATTTTATTTATTTTATTTTACATTTGTTTACCGGGAAAGTCCAACTAGACACAGGTCCATTTTCAGCAGAGGCTCGGGGAGAAAAGCTCCAACAGACATTTTACAAATAGTTAAACAGACTCACTGTATAGTGTAGATTAGCATCTCACAAAGTGTCAATACAAAAAAATTCAGAACAAATGAAACAATGATTAAAATTCACACATAGTTTACAGGATAATACTTGCCTTGCTAGTAGGTACATATTTGTTATCAGGATAATACATACATTGGTAATAGGATCTTGATCTATACAATGTTTAACTACAGTAGTGACTTTTTTAGGTATGTTCAGTATAATAAATTTCACCAGGGAATTGGAATCACTTGCCAGTGCTGTGTCCATAATGCATTTTGTGTATTAACCTGGTGAGTAACAGGAGCATGGCCAGTTGTTGGTATAGTGGATTTTCAGGAGCCTTTTAAATTGTGTGGTAGATGTATTAGAAGTAATGTGGCTAGGTAGTTTATTCCAGATTCTTTCAATAGTGCAGCCAAAGAGAGACTTCCCAGTATCATTCTTATATTTGTTGACATTTATGAGGTTCTGGTTGGTAGATTTTAAGGTTCTAGTAGTAGTATGGGGTTGAATTAGATCCTGGAGTGTGGGGGTTTTGTCAGGAAGGTAATATAATTTGTGTGCTACTGACAATTGACTGAGTAGCAGTAGCTGAGGGAGCTCAAGCTAGTTAAGCTGTTTAAGGGATAGACAGTGATGTGACCTATTTGAGGATTCAGTAGCGAATTTGACAATCTTGTTATAGCAAGATTCCATTTTGTTTAGATCTGCCTGGCAGAGATTAGTCAGGATTGGAGAGGTATAGAGTAGGGTGGATAACAGATGAGTCCTTGCTATTGTCGCTTTGGTATTTCTAGTGATAAACTGTTTTTTCATATATATATATATATATATATATATATATATATATATATATATATATATATGTAATATAGGTATATTTCCTTTTGCAATGCACTCAAACAAGATCTTTTTAATGTCACCATATCAGCAGTCATTCTTACTATGTTCTGAATTTTGTTGTGTATTTGTTTTGGATATATTGTTGATTGAAAAACAGTGATGCATTTTCTGCTCTTTGAGTTTGGGTCATAGCTGAAAATGATCAATAGACCAGTCCACTTACCCAATGAGTAAAAAGTAAATAAATAATAGTTTGATTCATTAAAAGATGAATGCAAGAGGGAACTATTGAACATAATATTGAAATATCAAACAATATAAGAGTCAAAATTAATTTTCTGTTGTAGAAATACTTCAGGCACTGCAACTGACAAAATGGATGTCTGCATTTCATAGGTTCATAGGTAGGTACTAGACTATCGGCCCTCAGGCCTATATAAGCCTAGCCAATTTCAGATCTGAAACACGTTTGCATTCTGAAAGGCATGGGTACAACAACTGTATGTTGCAAGCTAGATAAAGCTCATAGTACTGTTTTGTTATGAAAGCAATATTATTATTTGGCCTTATTTTGCTACATGTTTTAAATGAATACATTAGCCCATACCTCTCAATTGCCCAGATTTTCACAGAATGTCCAGATTTCTGCTCATATTTTTGGTCTGATCCTCATAAAATTTGTTGTTTAGGACTGAAGTTGCTAAATAATGACGTATGTTTGAATTGCAGACTTTATATCCTTCAGAAAATACATGCTAATGCAAAAGCTGTAATTCTAGCAACTTTCGACATTTATAAAACCAATATTTAAAATCTGTCCCTGATTTTGGGCCTTTGCCCCCCCCCCCCCCCCCCATTATTTTTGGCTTTGTCAAGATTTCTTGTGCTTGAAGGTTAAGAGGTATGATACAGCCTTGTTTGTGTAACTGCACAGATGAAATCATGGGAACATAGTACTACGGTAATAATATGCAGAGATACAGCAGTATTGGCAGGTTCCAAGTAATAATTCCATATTTCTACTGTCAATCAAGAATGTAAATTATGATTGAAAGGATTTTCCAGAATACACATTTCCATGTACTTAGTGTCTGTAGTTCTGCCATGTTAGTTTGTGTAGTTTAGATTAAGTGATATCATGTTAGACTTCACTTTATGCTGCAGATCTGTTCTGAAAATTAAATGTCTTGCCTCTAACTGCTTTGGCCTCAGTGGATATATTGAAGATGGCCAATAATGAGGAACCTCTTAACAAAGGCCTCCTGCAGAAATGTACTGCATTGCTGTGGAAAGAATTAGTGAGGAAGAAATACTCTTAACAAAATTAGTTAAAAATAATGCAGTATTAGTAGGTAATGAAAATCCACTGTCTTGAAGAAAAAAATAAATAAATAAAATATAAACTTTGCAGTAAGGTCAAGTTGCGGTATATGCATTGAGATAATGTCAAATGCTAGTAAGCCCCTGGTCATTTGATTTAAGAAAGAAAGATTGTCCAAAAAATCAATGAAAATAAGTTTAATGGGGTAGAAGGCCTTGAGGAGACACTGAATGAGCTAAACTAAGTTTATCAAGCTTTTTATTCAGAACTTTTGAAAGTGTTTTTTAATCATTTCTAAAGCTAATGGAAATAATAATAATGGGACTAGACTGAATTTATAAGAGAGTTTATGAAGTCGTAGCTCTGAGCGTCTGTGGCTGAAATACATCCTGTTCTCATCAGGTACCCAGCTCAGGTTTAAATGCCCCAGTTTTGAGGGCAACGTTCCATTCTTGACTAGTGTTGTTTTGCAAAAACTGGAAATGCCAAAATAATTCTGGTCTCCAGATGTGAATGTTTTAGGTCCTGATTCTAGACACTATTTTAGAACCATCCTGGGTTTGATGCCCATTCAGTTCTTGCCACTAGCATTTCCTTTCAACATGCATATTATCATTCTTACTAATTTGTCTATATTAAAATCTGATCTGCTTTTAAGATCCTGCCCCCACATGTCTCCCTTTGATGCCCAGGAAGAGCTGTAGATTGCTAGGAAGAAACAGGATATTGATTCATTCGTTTTTTCTGTATGTGTCTGTTAACTTTATGAGTGGAGCATTTGCCACTGTATTTGGCACAAGACAGTGGAACAAACTAAAAGAACTAGAGTGTGCTTAGGTTGCCCCAGTCATCTTTAACAAAAGTATGTCAGAATAATTGACTAGGGCTGGTGACAGAAGCCACTTATGATTTAAACACAATATAATTTTATCAACAATAGTGACAATTCTTTAGTTATTGCAGCATGCAGGATGTTGAGTTGAGCAGTCCAAGTTACTCACTGTTTTCATTTGATTGCTATTTGTTTACAAACCAGTAGTATAATTGTACTACTCATGTATTATATAGAGTATATTAACAGGCTACTGGATACAGCTTGTACCACCATTGGCTTGAATCATTTGTCCTGTTAACATCAGTAACCAATAAGAACACAGCAGCTTCTGGCATTATCAACATTAATATCCAATAAGAACACAGCAGCTCTTGACATTATCAACAGGGGTTTTAACTTCTGTTTTGTCATGAACTCTAATGACAAGGAAAGGATTTAAAATTCAGAATGAAAACCAATCATAAAAAGGGAAGGTTTTAATGGAAGTGCACTGTACATTATAGTAACTTATGATTCTGAGGAATGAGAAACTGCATAAACAGGCCAACTAAAAACTAATTTACAGTCTAGAGAGGTATATACAAATGCAGAATACTAAATATATTACTGAGGATCTCAGTGACTCAGCTACATAAAATCTGAAGATTTGAAAGAGGTTCTCTCTACAAATATCACTATCTCTCTAGTCTACCAAATGCAGTAATTGTAGCATTTAGATATAGTACAGATTGTTAATAATTGACAGTTGTGAGAGGGAAGGTTGAGAATCAGTAATTTCTTAACCCAAAATAAACAAGTTTTGTGGTCTAAATGGTTACTCATACTACTACCAGTAATTAAATGAAAACCTTCCATTTGTGAGCACCCTAACATGGTTATTATATTGCTGCTGCTATTGCCATAGATTGAATGCTTTTCCATCTCTAAAGATAGTACCGGTTTTAGATTCACATAGGGCAATATAAGAGAGATGCAAAGTGACTAAAAGTAGGCAGGACTACAAGATGGAAAAGGCAGTGCCATTATTCTATCATTTAGCACAAGCTCGTTGCAGCAGCATATAATAAGTTATACCCATGGCTGGTTCTGCAGCACAGAGGGATGTAGCTATGACTGTGACTCAAGTGACTAGGGCTTGAATAATGGCCCAGGCAGTACAGGAGCCAGGCAGTGAGGAGGAAGAAGAAGTGATATGGTCTACTTCCCTGTCCTGTGGAGATCATAGGGTTCCTTGCACTCAGAGGGACACAGGTTAGTGTGATCTTCCTGGTGGAGACTGGGAAGACCACTTCACATGCCGTAGGAGAGGAGCTGAGCATGAAAATCCAATTAAGGCAGTGTCCTCCACAGGCAGTTCATTGCATGCTCCCTCCCAGTGCCTCCCTGCAAATGTACAAGATTAGAGCCAGGGAGAAAATGGAAAAAATCTTTGAGCCACCTCTAACAGCTGCCTCAATGATGATGGTCAGCAGGATGTGGGGTCAAAATGTTCCAAAAAATATAATAAATTATAATATGCTTATTTATTCTGCAGGGGAGATTGACCCTTCAGTAAATGGTAAGTGTAAGACTGTTATCTTTCTGAGACCCACTTTCTGAAATCACAAACCTTAGAATGGCTTCATGTATATCAACTGTAGTGGAAGATCACAGTTGTATGAGATGTCTTTTCACTCTTACAGAGTCTATATAATGAAGTGTTATGTCAGAGGGACAAACTCTCCCACAAGGGGGGCATGAAAAAGGATGTCTCCTTACAAAATGTAATTTAATAGAGAGTCACCTGCACTTTTGGCATGTCTCTGTTTTGATTAATTTTAGTAATACAGTTTGTTGTTGGGGGCTGAGGTTTGTGATGTTGTGGTGGATGCATTTTGGAGGACGAAAATTAGCCTTCTGTGTGATGTCAGGTAAAAAGCACTTTTTATTATGCCTGCAGCAAAGTTATGATGTAACAGAAGGAACATAAAATAGGGTGGATGTAAGAACTGCTCTTAGTGTTAGAAAGACAAATGGCAAACAAAACTACTAAACAGCATATATCATACAGAGTAGGAGTATATTGCAGCTATGGATGAGTAGTATGAGTCTATTGCCTTAACAGCAGAGTTTGAAATTATGTGGTTGTATTTGTTAAAATACTGACACAATGAAAAATGCATGGATTCATATATTCTACAGTAGCATGACTAAATTACTCATTTCATGTTATTTGAGGTATATATTGTTTCTGTTGACTGCTTTTCTTTCTATTGTAGCTCTGTATTTCATTTTATCCTTCTATATTTAACATGATACTGCCAGTAGGCAGACTAATCATCCCTCTAACAGGGGGAAATGGTACATCTCAGAAATGAAAGTTACATTTTGATGAATCCCTTGACAGAGAATTTGAAATTATTACATTTCATTTTTGGCAAACTATTTATTGTTCAAGATTCTCTATCACACACCTATGACTGAATATGCAATCAATGAATGCAAAACAAAAAACTTCATATCCATACAAGTTGTAAATCTTGTAATGCAAAATGGATGTAGGATTATAAGGGCACTGGTGATTGTTAGCCTAGTATACACCCATGAACCTATGATCATAATGAGTAATAAAAGCACAGCATAACAATAAAAAAATAATGAGACACAAAACTAAATTGCACCAAAGAAATTGACTTTTTCAGGGTACGTTGCCCATTGAGAGCATTGAATTTAGTGAATGCAGAGGGGCTCTGGTCCTCATACACAAGATCTCAACAGATTTTAAATCCAAGATTGGTTTACCTTGGAAAGGAGGGTGAGAGTTTCATTACAAAACCACTGCTCTCTGTATTCCAACGCAGACTGCTCTCAAGGATAACATAGTAACACAGCCATAAATCACCTGACATAAGCCAACGTAACATAAACTTAAGCAGGGATATTTATAGCAGCCTCTTAAACCCTCATACTTCATATATAAAATATATATTTTAACATACTTGATAAACCAATAATTTATTACAACAGAAGATCACTTCCAGGCTTCAGTAACTCAGTACTCAGCAATGTGTCCACACCCATTCTTTGACAAAAAACATTGATTTTTATAATAGAAAACTGCCTATGTCTAGCTCATATCAATTCAGTGTTTCATACTCACTGTTTAGGGATTCAACAAAATGAAGTTGGCAGTTCTACCAAAAATTACATTTTACTGAGCTCCAGGCACAAATAAATGTTTATTTTATTTGCTAAGTTTTCTCCTAAACCTTGGAAGTCTCTGACTGAGTTTCATAGACATGGCATGCATAGAATAGTGATAATGTGCACAACAGTCCTAGTGTAACCTCATATTTATTCATGCAGACCTACAATGTAACACAGTCCAAGGCATACACTACTATATACCACAGACAGCCTTAGTGTGTAGTACATATATGGGTAACTATTCATCCATCTTTGCAATGTGGTGCACGTGCATTTGTTAGGAATCATGCACCAATAGTGCCCCATTTATGACACTGTATTGCAATGGGGTGCTTCTACTATTGCACTGTCATTGCACCTAGAAACTGTGCTGACTATGAATTGCCATATAACACAGCAGATGATCTATAAATAGCCTCTGTTTGAGCTCCTCATGCACAGTATACCTATAGGCAGCAGCTTTCCAGCTCTGGACCCTGGCTTTACCTCCTCTTTACATAAATACAGATTCTGGCCACAGAAGCTGAAGACTATACCCTCTGGTCAGATGCAAATGTGGATAACTGTTGTGTCAGTCCATCACAGTCCCCTGTGATAGTGACAGTGGAATGTATATTGATATGCATATGGGTGATGCAATGAGGTGTGCACTGCCAGCATTATCCATGAAACATGCACCTGCTGCATTTCACGTAACCCCACAAATTTTCTGTGTACATTGTAAAGTCTGATTGCATTACACATACTGTCTCTGTGGAGTATTAGCACATGAGCATCAGGCAGATATATTTATTCTTGAGTCATGTACCTCTGTGCCACCTGGCATATGTGGCCAGTGCACCACCTCATATATGCAGCATGTGGCCCCTTCTGTCTGTTTGAAGGACAACTGATGATTTTGCTAGCATATATTTTATTAAGAAGTACATTTTTCAATAAGAAGTCTTTCATTGTTTGTTCAGGTGGTAGTGCTTTTTTTCTTTTATTTGATCTTTACATTCTCTGCTTACTTTTAATTTGTAAGCTGTAAAAAAGGGCACTATTGCCTGATACTGTTAATGGTATGTCTTGTCTTAGAATTGTTTGTGTTACTGTTTGCTGAATTATTTGTATGAGACTTAGACAAGTGTTCCAGCAGAAGGTGCATTGGGTGTTCAACAGATTTCAAGCCTCAGCTACTCATGGCCTAGACTGTAAAAGGAGCAAGACTTTTTCTTAAACCTGATGTGTCAAATGATAAATTGCATTTGTAATATTATGGGTGTAATGTGGTACTAAACCAAGATAATAGGCTAGACGATGTGAGCTTGTGAAAGTAGTCCAACTTATATTGGCAAGAAAATGTGATCCTATGCAAATATTTTGTTTTCTGTTTGAGACCTGAGTGCAGTGGAAGCATTTTTCATTATAGTATCTCCTTAGTTCAGAAATTCCCTGACAAACTAATCAACACATCACATTCTTTCATTCAGTGAATGCCATCTATACAGGAAATATTTTCCCACAAATGTTTAAATTTCATAAACATATTAGATTTGATGAACCCTTTCTCATTCATTTTTCATTATTTTCAGGTGTTACATGCCCCAGACATCTCCAACATGAATATTCAGATTTTGTATTCATTCAGAATTTCTGATTGCATCATACCCTTGGCTAGGATGAAATTTGTCTGCAGTTCTGTATTTCTTCTGTATTCTAAATAAATGGGCCCATAATAACCTTTGCTCAAGACCTTTGATGCCCATAATCTAATGTTTAGAAGGAACAGAGCTTGGAAAGGAAAGGGGGAAGAGGGTAACAAACAAGAAGCATGTATCTTACATTAGAATTACACAGACAGTGCACACAGAATCTGCAGTCCAAACTTGGCTCAGCTTAACAGTTATCTTTATTTATATGCAGTGCTTGTATATTATATCGGTATATCTTTAAGGGATTTGGCATCTCTAGTCTGTGTTAGAGGGCAGACTGGTATCCTGTATCCAATGTGTAAAATAATGTAAAAAGTGATGAAGCTTGACCACATGCACTCTGTGTTCACCTCTTTATTTTGAGCTATCCTGAATTATTGCATAAGCTGTCTTTCCTATGATCAGGTAGGGAGTCAGAGCATCAGAAACAAGAGAAGAATGTGGCATGTTTTTGATAGATTCTGCTTGAGATATGGGTATATAGGTGAAAAAAAGAAATGTCCTTCAAATGGTATAGTATATAGAAGTTGAAAAACAAAACACTGTACTAAAGACAAAAAAAAATCTCCTAAAAATGGGTTACTTGTGGACATATAATAACTGAACTTAAAGTGCTGGGAAGATAATGCCAGAAGTGATATCTCCCCTTACCTAATTATTCTAATAAACACAGTTTATTCCAAATTCCTTCATTGGACACTGCTGTCAAATTGCTTTACTTCCAAGATTCGTCAACTAAATTATCATTGTTTCTGTCCTATTATTCTAGACTCAGACATTTGTAACCTTTTGATCCTATTATGGTCACTTGTTCACATGTCATGTCCTTTGCTCGTGATGTTTTCCAAATCATCAACATCTTTTAGTCTTCTTTTGTCCCTCACAAATCTTGCCCGTTATCCCTTCTGCTCTTACCTTGTTACCACGGCCGGCCTTAGGCATAGGCGAACTAGGCATAGGCAACCGCTTATGGCGCCGTACAGGCCGGCCTAGTAAAGGGCACAGTTTGCGTTTATTTATTTATTTATTTATTTGAATTCATTTACTTTTCTTATTATGTGAACACATAATAAGAAAAGTACATTCATTAAAATGAATAACTAAACCACAGGGCGCCGGAATCGTAGGGCAAGGGGGAGGGATGAGTACCCTCCCACTTTTATACCTGCAGTATGATCAGGAGGCTTCCACTACCTTTAAAGGACAACTACGGCATAATATCAATATTTTCTCTTATTAGTCAAGTCTTTCCTCCCTAACATTTGATCTCACCCGTTCAAAATATACACAAACTACAAAGTACTGTGCATTTTGCCTTGTTTTTCAGTTTTCCTTATATGGAAAGCGGTACTCTAAGCCATGTTTTCTCCTTCCTTATTTTCATGATACTTTAGTGCTGGATCAGACACCCATCTCGATTTCTCATAACACCCATTGCTTTCTGTAGCCTGACACCCCCTCCTATGTTAATATTCAGACCAACCCATTATCTGCTCTTCTATGTAAATAACTATCCCCTTCAGCAGTTTAGGAACCACTTTTATATTTTCAGTTCCTAAACGCATTTATTTCTGTGAAGGACAACATGACTTTGCATGGCCACAGATTTGTGTAATCTGTTTATACATAGCTGCAAAGCTGAAGTTTCCAGAGACATTTAATTTAAATAAAGTTTCAGTGTAAGTAAATACCCAACTTTCTTCATTCATAGGCAATGCTGCTTGTAATTCCGTTATCATAGATCAGAATTGCGGTTTATTTTGTTTACAATAACAGAAAACATAGCTATGTAAATTACTGCAAATACAGAGACTTAACAGCTCTGTCATTGCGATATGAAAAGTCATTTTTTTTCCTTTGTTTCTAGTTGCAGAAATCAAATGGAACTGCAGCAGAGTGCTGTAATATCTTCACTTTGAAATTATGCGTCTACTTAGAAGTCAGCACTTGAGGTTTACAAAATAGCTGGAGGGTTGCTTATTTCATGTTCTTGTTATGTGTCCCTCATAACATTTAATCTCTGATTTACACACTCTGTTTGTCATTGTAGCAAGCTGATTGCTAAACTATAGCTTGATACAATTACTACAAAATCACTCCACACAATAAGTGCTCCGGCGAATACAATATCGGCATCGCCATTAATTTATGAAGTAGTGATATTCATGCAGCTTCATCAGTTAGTGCCAATACTGCTTTTTGTGAGACAGTGTGTACGTGTGTGTGTTGCTATGTAACAGAGAGCAGCTACGTGTGTGTGCAACATACCTCTCAACTGTCCTCAAATTTTGTAGTTCTGTGATTTACCACTTAGTCACCTAAAATAATGATTTTCATATATATATTTATACCTCTCAACTGTACAGATTTTTGTGGAATGTCCAGATTTTTGCCTCATATTTTGGTCTATTACTCTTAAAATTGTGGATTTCTGGCAAATCATTGAGGACTTAAGTCAGAAACCATTGACAGATATTTGAGTTTTAGGCTTCATACCATTCAGAAAATTTATGTTAGTGCAAAACCTTTTATTCTATCAATGTTTTAAGGTTTTAAGAGCAATAGGTTCATAGGTTCATAGGTTGATACTAGGCTATCTGCCCTAGGGCATTTATAAGCCTAGCCAGAGTGTGTTTGGCTTTTGCCATCCTTTTAGATTAGTTGACTGTGCCTCTGTATAGTAGGTCACAGAAGGTAGCCCTTTTAAGGTTAGTTTACTGTACCTCTGTCAAGCAGGGACACAGAAGAGATCCCAGGGGTAAACTTATGATCTCCCATCCACTCGTCAAGATTTCTCTTGAAGAGGGTCAGTGAGGGGCTCTGCCTAACATGGATTGGGATTTTGTTCCAGAGTGAGGGGAGCCTCTGGGATATGAATCTGTCCCTCCAGCATGTCCTATTTATTTCTGTACTGAGGTTCAAGTCCCTGGAGCATGTAGCTCTAAGGGATTTGGATTTCCTGAGGTGAAGCATATCCATTAATTCTGGGTTGGACATTGCTTTATACGTCAGACACAGATCGCCTCTGAGTAGGCGGTATGCAACTGAGTAGAGCTGGAGTTTCTTTAGCAGAACTGCATAGGGCATCTGTTTGAGCCCCTTGATCCTCTTGGTGAGATACTTTTGGGGTCTTTCCAGTTGCTGAAGGTGTCGGGTAAGGTACATCCCAAACGGGTCATTGTACTCAGTTATGGGCCTGATATGTGATGAGTAGAGGGGCACATTGACCTCTCTTGATCTAGATGTGAACCCTTTCATGATAAGGTGGGCTATATAGAAGGCCTTTCTAACCACTTTGGCAATGTGATTGTCAAAGGAGAGACTGCTATCTACTTGGGTCCCCAAGTCCCTAATTACTTCTTCCGTACTTAATGGATTACCACCTATGTGGTAATTTGTGGGCACTTTGTTTTTCCCAAAGGGGATGACTATGCACATTTTGGCATTTAGCTTTAGGCCATGGCTCTGGCACCAGTTATCCATCTCTGTGAGACCCTTTTGGAGGATGCTTGTGTCAGCCGGTGAGTCGATTACAGCACCCAGTTTGCAGTCATCTGCGAACTTGATCAGCCATAGTCCACCCGTGTTAGCCTGTACCTCGGAGAAATATATACCGAACAAGAGAGGTCCCAGGACTGAGCCTTGTGGGACACCACTTATAACTGGTTTAGAGTCTGACATGGCACCTGCTATTCTGACCATGTGGGTTCTATCCCTGAGCCAGTTTGCAAACCATCTTGTGACATAGGGGTTGGTATTTAAGCTGCAGAGCTTATTTATGATGCCTGAGTGGGGTATTGTGTCAAAGGCTTTTGCGAGGTCCAGGTAGGCTGTGTGGACTACCTTCCCTTCATCTATGGCTTTGGTAACTGTTTCAAAGAAGCCGACCAGGTTCAAGAGGCAAGAACTGCCCTTAACAAAGCTGAATTGGGTAGGATTCAGTGTCTGGAGGTTCCCAATGTCTTTGTTTATGATTTCCATGATGATACGCTCCATAGCTTTGCAGACCAGGCTAGTCAGGCTTATAGGGCAATAGTTTCCGGGGTCTGTTGTGGCACCACCTTTGTGGAGTGGGACCACTGTTGCTGTACGCCATTCCTTGGGTACATATCCTGTAGTAAGGCTGAGATTGAACAGTGACTTTATATGAGGGTTTAGTTCTTCTTGGAGCTCGTGTAAGACACAGCCTGGGACACCGTCTGGTCCCATTGATGCTGTGTTTTTTGATTTGGAGAGGGCAGCTCTCACCTGTGCATCTGTGATCTCAGGAAGGCTACACTCTGTCAGGATAGACATTTGCTCTTTTGGGGGGGAGGGGGAGAGAAGTTTGCACTGAACCTTTCTGCCAGGATGTTGGCAATGTCTGTGGGTTCAGTGTATTTTTTGTCATTTTGCACTAACTCAGAGCATATCTGGGAGTTGCTTCCATATATATATATTTAAAAGAGCAGCATGGTTGTGTTTACTTTGTGTTTGTTTTTTTATACAAGTTTACATTTTTTGAATACTGATATTTGTTGTATAATACCCAGTTCTTTTTTTTTTGCAGGCCATTTTAATGTAAGAATGATCTTAAGCTAAGCAGTTTTATGTTAGTGTTTTTGTAGATCAAAAAATCAACTTTCTAAGTTACAAAAGTGCAATATTTAAAATCTATCCCTACTTTTTCTACCATTGCATCTACACCATGTTAGTCTTTGTCCAGATTTCTTGAACTATGAGATTGAGAGGTAAGCATACCTCTCAAATGTCCAGACTTTTGCCTCATATTTTTGACCTATTCCTCATAAAATGTGTGTTTTTTTCTGGCAAATTAGTGAGGATTTAAATAACTAAATTTCATACATTTCATTTTCCTTCAGAAAATGCATGCTAAGACAAATGGCGTTATTCTAGCAACTTTCTAAGTCTATAAGGGCAATATTTATAATCTGCCCCTGTTTGGAGGCCTTTGCACCCCCCCCCATTATTTTAGGCTTTGTTCAGATTTCTTGTGCAAAGAGGTTGAGAGGTATGGAGGCATGGTATGTAATGTCCTAGTTGCCAATTATTTGTTGCATTTTAAGAGGGGATAGGGGTTTTGCATTCCTTAGTGTGCCGTCTTTTGTTTAAGATGCCTAGTAACTATGAACTTGTCTGTTTCTCATTCTCTATTGCAATATTACCAGTGTACCATTTTGTTTTTCTTTAATGCAACATAGGCAATTAATTCAAGGGCAGCAAGCACTGAATTTGTAGATGCAACAGTGAAATGTAAAGTTCTTTTCCGGTAACACCTCTTCATTAGTTACAAATCTCTTTAATGTAGAATTATTCAGACAAATTTTACTTCTGTGCTTACTGACTGATACTGTTTGAGGACGTTTGAGGGGCCTTTTATGGTTAAAATGTTCTGAAATGGGCAGTTTTGTCATTATTGGGTCATACATTTTGTTTCATTACTTACTGGAAAAATGTTTAGAACTACAAATTTAACACACTGTAACAAGTGTAAATGTTTTCAATGTGCAACTAGCTGTTTTTTTGTTTAGCAAATGGCACACTGTGTTGTAGAATCTGAAAGCAGTGTTAGTAGCATAATTGCCTTTGGTGCAGAAGGCTATGGATTCCACTCCCACACCATGTAGATGGAGTGCTGATATGCAGTGCCCACATTATTGTTGATTATTTGGTGCATTATAAGGGGAGATAGGGGTTCTACACTCCTGAGTATGTCCTTTTGTATGAGATGCCTAGTGACTGTGAACTTGTTAGTCATTTCCTATTGCAATATTACCAACTTACCAATTTTTTAATGTAATATAGGTAATTCATTTTTTTAAGGGCAGCAGGCACTGAATTTGTAGATAACATTGATATGTAAAGTTGTTTGCCAGTAGCAACCTCTTCATTAGTTACAGATTTCTTTAATGTGGAATTCAGATGATTTTACTTTTGCAGAGATTGTGCGTGTGGAATAATATTGGTAGATTGTAATGATAGAAGTCTTGAGTGGCCTTTTATTGTTGAAATTTTCTGGAATGGGTAGTTATTGGTTCATACATTTTGTTTCATTGCTTATTTAAAGAATGTTTAAAACTACAAATTTAAAACATATTCTAACAAGTGGTGCTGTATTATACAAGGAATATAATTCAATATAATTTAATACAATCAGGAAAGTAAATTAAAGAATAAATACATGTATGCATGGCCCCAAAAATGTGTGTAAGGAGTCTGTTTTGAAAACAGTCCAAAGGTAAGCTTAATTCTCCACCAACCAGATGCATTTCTATGAATGTGGGTTTTCATTCCATTTCAATGAATGTGAGTTTCAAGGGCAGAGACGTTTACTGCTCATGCTAAGTCTGTTTTCATTGTGAGACTGTATTGTTTGTTTAGCAAATGGCCATCTGTGTTTGTGCTATTTTATTTCAATATCTGTAATCATTGTAGAGGCAAATAGCACACTGGCACTGGTGACTTCAAATCAAAGGGGGGCTGCATAAGACAGCTGAATGGGTGGGGTCAATGGGAAGGGGTGTGGTCAACTAGAAAAGGGAGGAGCTATGCTCAAAACCACAAAAACTAACTAAATACCACTGCCCTGGGTGCCAAACCATCCTTATGAGAGTCCAATCAAGACAAAATGAAGTGTAGAAGAATAAAAATATTTCAATGCATTGGCTGCATGACAGCTTACTTAATATCTAGATGGAAACAAAAAAGGTGAGGCATGAAAAAATAAATTACTTTTTAAATACTTTAATGGAATGCCAGTCAAAATCAAGTATAAGAAAAACAAGCAGCACTCAACTCAAACCACTTCTTGCACTGCAGTTCTAATTATAATTTATATTCAGCTTTATTAAAGTACCAAGTAACATGCTGAAAGTAGAAATCTCTGATGCCCCCACTTGTAAAAATGTTTCTTATCCAAAAAAAGACCTGCTGCCTGACAACTATCTACTTGTTTCATGGGGAAAACATGATCAAAGTAAAAAAATGAAAAGCAAACAAGAAATAAGCTCAAGATACATTGCTTAAAAGGATTACTGTACAGGTTATGGACCACACGATTGACATTCTGTTTAGTTTATGGGTAAAGCCTGCAGAGATGACTGGAAGTCTCCAAGTGTAATGAGCTTCTTAAAATAATGTAATCCTGTCCTTTATTACAAATACTGTCATATGTATTTCAATACCCAAGGCTTATACATTATCTAGTTAAGTATTCTCTACATGGCAACAACAGAAAGGCTTTCAGTGTTGGCAATTCTTTAACAGTATGCTTATTAAAGCTTACTTGCATCTTATGATCTCAGCCAAGCTTACCTGATGGTCATTAAAGTACTGCTACTTAAACACAGAGCAACAGGCACTTTGAGTAATAAGCATAAATCAACAGTACAAAAAATATGACAGAAACCAGAACACTCTGCAAAACTCAAGGACAAATGAAAAGCCACTCTAGTACTTGTGTCTACCTTGGATGGGGGGGATACTCTGCACATTTACACTGCATAACTACTCCTTGCCTTGCTTCGACACATCCAGAGTCACTACATGGGGGAGTGGGTGGCAACAAGTATGTCACAATTTGAAATGTCTCTGGCTGACTGTGATGGCCCTGACACATTTGTCATACCTCTCAACCTCAGAGCAAGAAATCTGGACAAAGCCATACAAAGAAGTGGGACAAAGGCCCAAAAATAAGGACACTTTTTAAATATTGCTCTTATAAACTTAGAAAGATAATAGAATAGGTCTTGCATTAGTATAAATTTTCTGAATGGTATGAAATCTGAAACTCAAATGTCTGTCATTATTTTCTAACTTCAGTCTTTAATGATTTGTCACTAATTTGCCAAAAAAAACACAATTTTATGAAAAATGGACCAAAAATGTGATGTAAAAATATAAAATAGCCACACAATACAATTGGGAACCTGTCAAAGAAGGGACACTTTAATATTAGTACTGCTAACTTGAGCAGCTGACAAAATAAAAGAATCTACATGCATTTCTGAAATAAAAGTAATCTGATTATTACAGTTATTTCTTAATTGTAAACCCTCCATGTTTTCTTCCAAAATTGCTATTTTGTGGAGGGATTATTAGGGGAAGAGCAACATTTTGAGCCAAAATCAGGGACAGTTGAGAGGTTTGGCTATGCCTAATTCTATAAAGCAATTTATTTGCATGTACCTCTCAACCTGTTAATGCAATAAATCTGGACAAGGCCAAATATATTGGGGGAACATATAAACAGTACTAAAAATTGCTCTTGTATAAACTGAGACAGTTGATAGAACAACAAGTCTTACTTTAGCGTGCAATTTTCTGAAGGTTATGAAGTCTGAAACTCAGTGTGTCATTATTTAGTGACTTAATTCCTAAATGATTTGCCAGAAAACCACAAATTTTATGAGGAACAAACCAAAAATAAGAAGCAAAAATCTATTCATTCTTTGAAAATCTGGACAGTTGGGAGGTATAGTTCAGCTGAGGCTGTCTTTAAGTTTGCCGCCCTTCCCCCTCACAAAATCATGGTCGAATGGCCTCCCCCTGCAGCCATTCCAATAATCCATTACTTGGCTATTTCACTCCATTTACCATAAACACTAATGTGCATACTGATTTACTTCTATGATGATTTGGACTTCATTTGAAGGTTTTATTTTGCATTTTACAGCACAAACACTGAGACATCTGCTAAACAAACTTAGCATTAAAACTTCTCTGCCCTAAAACTCACATTCAGTGAAACAGCATTAAAACCCACATTCAAAGAAAATACATTTTACCAGTGGCAGATAAAGATTATTTCTGGGATGTTTTCAAATCATAGGCCCCTTGCATATGAAACATACATGTGCTCTTTGATACACCTTCCTATCGTTTTGAACATTTTTCCAGTAAACTATGAAACAAAATGCATGTACCAATAATGACAAAACTGCCCAATTCAGAACATCTTTCCAGTAAACAATGAAACAAAATGCATGCACCCATAATGACAAAACTGCCCAGTTCAGAACATTTCCATCATAAAAGTCTACTCAAACTTCTACAGTCCACCATTATCAGTAAATATGCACAATTCTACAGTCCACCATTATCAGTAAATATGCACAATTCTACAGTCCACCATTATCAGTAAATATGCACAATCTCTAAAGAAGTAAAAAAGTCATCTAAATAATTCCACATTAAATAAATCTGTAACTAATGAAGAGGTTGCTGCTAGCAAACACCTTTATATTTCATGGTTTCATCGAAAAATAAAGTGTCTGATGCCTCTGAGGAATAAATTGCCTCTATTACATTAAAAATGATAAGCTAGTAATATTGCAATAGGAAATGGATGGCAAACTGATAACAGGCTCATAGTTAGTATCTTAACTTTTTCAGTACGGCAGCGTTCACCCCTTGTGGGAGTAGAACCAACAACCTTCTGCATCAAAAGCAAATACACAACCTGTTGTGCTATTAACAATGCCAGCTGACTTAGCATAAGCAGCACTAAACGTCTCTTCCCCTGCAGCTCTTAGCTCCTTGTAAAATCTACTCAATACTCAACTGCATCTCAACTTCACAGCGCAAGAAATCTGGAAAAAGCCAAATTTATTTGGGGGGGGGGTCAAAAGTCCAAAAACCAGGGACACATTAAACATTGCTTGTATAATCTTGGAAAGTTGCTAGAATAAAATGCTGTGTTACCACCATAAATTTTGCTGCCAAGGTCCCTGTGCAAAAGAGTCAGAGCAACATATCACTATGCCAAATCAGCTGCTTTGTGAAAGAAAAATGCTGTATTACCACCATACATTTTACTACCAATGTCCCTGTGCAAAACAGTCAGAGCAACATACCACTATGCCAAATCAGCTGCTTTGTGAAAGAAAAATGCTGTGTTACCACCATACATTTTACTGCCAAGGTCCCTGTGGAAAACAGTCAGAGCAACATACCACTACGCCAAATCAGCTGCTTTGTGAAAGAGCGGAAGACTGAAACTTAAATGGCTATCATTTAATGAATTCAGTTCTCACCATAGCTGTCAACCTCTTAGCACAAAACACCTGGACAAACCCAGTAATGAGGGAATACAGCCCTCAAACATATTCAGTGAATTCAGTTCTTGCCATAGCTGTCAACCTTAGCACAAAAAACCTGGACAAAGCCAATAATGGGGTAATACAGTCCCAAAAATAAGGACAAATTTCAAATATTCATCTTAAAAAACTTAGAAAATTGCTAGAATAAAAGGTTGTGTTACTATATATTTTCTGAAGAATATGAAGTCTGAAATTCAAATGCCTGTCAATTTTACTTCTGACGGAACAAAAACAATTTTCGGCAGAGACTCAGGGAGAAATACTGCAGACACATGTCTTTGTAAAATGGCAGGACACCAGAGCAAATCCACACAAACACAGGGATGAGATGCAGACTCCACACAGAAGGCACCCCAGCCAAGAATCAAACCAGAAACCCTATAGCTGTGAGGCAACAATGCTACCACTGCACCATCAAATATGTAAGGAACTAAGCATTCAGAAACCTGAAGTCTGAAATTCAAATGCCTGTCAATTTTATTTAACATTTGTTAATCAGGACAGTCTGACTTGGAACAAAAAACAATTTTCAGCAGAGTCCCAGGAAGAAATAATGCAGACGTGTCTTTTTAACATGGGAGGACACAAAAGCAAACCCACGGAGAAGATGCAGACCCCACACAGAAGGAATCCCAGCCAAGAATCAAACCTGAGAACCTCCAGCGGTGAGGCAACAATGCTACCACTGCACCATCAAATATCAAGCATTGCGACATTTAGAAACCACAGATATTATGAGGAACAGATCAGATCAAATATGAGGCAAAAATCTGCAATCTCTTTACAAATGGTGGTGGGTAGGGAATTCAGGTCCTTAACACCTGCATACAAGCCTGAGGTATTCTCTACCACACCACCATGAGTTTGTTCTAGCCACCAGTATATAGCAACTGGGGCATTTACACACACACACACACACACACACACACACATATATATATATATATATATATATATATATATATATATATGTGTGTGTGTGTGTGTGTGTGTATATCTATCAATAGACATGCACATCTATCTAAATATTTTATCCTAATAGTATACACTAGCTTAAGTGTGAGATCAAAAACAGCTACCTAACAGACCTTGCAGATATATATTTTGTTTTATGTACATGTTTGATCCATCATAACATTTTGCTGCATACCAAATGCTTCTTGAACAGTTTAATTACCTCATTGTTGCAACAGTAAAGGTATTAAAATTCTATTAAGCTCACTGTTTATACATGACTGGCTAAAAACTAAACTGCAAGTTAAAAGTCTGTGATGAAATATCATAGCTTTCTCAGTTCAGATACAAAACTTTGAAAGTGAAAATCAAACAACACATGGAAATCACATTAAAGTATTGCAAAAAAAAATAATATTAGAAATCTTCAAAGTTGCACAAATAGAAACATAAGGGAAAATGTTGTAAAAAGTTCCTTTTCCATTTCTCCAAGTCTTGTGACATCGCATGTTGCATTAGTGCTTCCACTATAAATGACCGAGACATAATTTCTTGAAAAAAATCATTCCTCAAAAGGCAGAAGAATATAGAGCTACCTTACATACTGTAAACACAGATCAAAGACATTTTGTTTTGCAGGGTCACCCCCCCCCCCCCACACACACACACACACACACACTCCCTTCATTACATCCATAGCTGTCCACTCACACACACACACACACACACACACTCACACACACACACACACACACACACACACACACACACACACACACACACACACACACACACACACACACACACTCCCTCCCTTCGTTACATCCATAGCTGTCCCTCTTACCTGGAGCGACAATCCCTTCGTTCCATTACATCCATAGCTGTCCTTCCTGTAGATCCCATCCCTTGGGACTCCATTACATCCATAGCTGTCCTTCCTGTAGATCTCATCCCTTGGGCCATTAAATCCAAATCCATAGTTGGAGCACATCCCCCGACGAGACTCCTGGAGCACATCCACCATGCGAGATCCCCGACGAGACTCCAGCCTGCCGACGTTGCAGTCCGAGTCTGCTCCGTTTCCAGCGACAGTCTATGCAGTTAAAACTGCATAGACTTCTGGGATCTCTGCTCTTACATGTTTCCCAGTCCGGACAGCTGCTGAGACAGTCTGCACATGCTCCAGACTGTCTCAGCAGCAGTCCAGACTAGTGCGCATGCGCGAAAGTCCGCAAATTTTTAATTTTTTTTTTATCCGCGAATTTAAATTTTTTTTTTTATTTCTTTCATTTCTTTACAGCTGGGGGGGCTGCAGTCCAGCACTCCAATAGCACAGGCCACCCCTGTAGCACAGTATGCATGGTAACTGGTGAGATAACCAAATAATGGAACACTGGAATGGCTGAGGAGGGGGCTGCTGCTGGGGGTTGCTGCAGGAGGGGCTGCTCTGGGGTGGTGGGCTATTACCCTTCCTAGGACCCTATTTGACTATGATCTGGCTCTGGTATTTCAAGTAGAAAATACATATGCAAAGGTAGCTGCAGTTTAACTACATTACAAGGTATCTTTTTCTTCCTAAGCATTTAAAGAATTTAAAGAAATGACTGGAGTGGCTTTCTTGGGGAATGACCCAGTGGATGTGGCTCAAATAGGGGTGTTTCATGTGTGGTGTGGGTGAGGCTTAAGGGGTGCTAGAGCACTACTTCGCCTAGGGCGCCATTTCGGCTAAGGCCGGCCCTGCTTGTTACACTCAGACACTGACACTCTGCTGAGTATGTTGAGCGACACCTTAGTCAGCTTTTGCATTAAAGTCTTTCTTCCTAACCTTCCTCCATCCCATTATATCAGCCACTTTCTCATGCTCTCCTATCACTTCATCTACATATTTCCAAGTATAATCTACATTTTGCACTATTTTGCTTCTGTTTTGCTATTTCTAAAGCTAGATCACTTTCTTAGAAAATTATCACTAGAGACATGTTCTACACAAGATCCAGAGATGCACTTCCTTCTTGTCACATTCATCCTTATACTGAATCTTAGTAATGAAGTAAAAGTGCTGATCATCAGACCTCTTGATTTTATTTTAGTTAATACTAAAGGTATAAATCTCATCCACTTCAAGATTAAAATCTTACAGTCAAAACGTAAGTGGCCCAGGCATTTCAGTCAGTTAACTACTTCTTGCTACTAAGGAAGTTAGAGAAATGTGTCTGTGGAACTGTGCTACTCAGTGGGCTAAAGGCTAATTAAAAGATATGCCTTTCAAGGTTACTTTAGATGGACACACCTGAGATTTCGACCTCTTTAAGGCTAGAGTCCCATGTGGGTTTGCAATGAGGCATATATTTTTACTCCTCAAGGATTGTTTATCCCTAGCCCTCCCAGATGTAAAAGTTGTTATTTATGCCGGTGACTTAATCATGCTTAAGAAAGTCAGAATAAGTGTTGAGGTTCACAACAGGATACAGGCAGAATTTAGTAATATATATGATTGGTTTAACAACAACAATCTAGTAATAAACTTTGAAAAGACCAAGACAGTGTTATTTAGAGCATCACAGAATTTAAATGCTAACAATATACTCTTTAATCTTTTGTCAAGAAAGATGTCCACATGACTTAAATGTATATAAGCAGGCATCTTTTAAAGAGCACAGAGATTAGTGTGGATGTTGTTCTTAAACAGATGAAATATAAACTTAAGCACCTACATATCCATGAAGCCAGAAGAGCCACAGGAATAAATGTACTAATCCCAAATGTAGAAGATGCTTTTCCACTAGTTCCTTTAAACTTACCACAGAACACTGCCATTTTCCCATCTTCTCATCAAAATTTGCTGGCCTATATCTCTCTTCATAGTCTATGAGCAGCATTATGTGTCTTTTAAAAGGAAACTGGTATCCAGTCACTGGTGCAACTACTATTCTCTTGTCAATGATAACATTCTCATTGTGTCATTACGAGTACTACTGGTTATTAGCACACAAAAGGTGCACTTTATCTCACCATTATCCCTGCGACCACAAAATCAAGGGCCACTAAAATTGAAAAGGTCAATGTTCACGTTAGTGATCAAGGAGATGGCATGTAGCAGGACTGACCTTCCATAATGGAATTTGCTCCCACAACAGGTGTGACGCACCTAAACTCTACTCTACTTTGTTGAGGCGTCTACTATGGAAACATTTAGCTCCAAAATATTCTTGTTATTGTTTCAAACATATTGGATAACAAACTTCTTGTTAAAATATAGGAAGTCAACAAACCCCATATTATTTTAGATTTAGGACACACTTCAGAAATGGAGAGTAACTTGTCTTATAACTGTAAATTGTGTTGTCATATAAGCAAATGTTCTGGTTAGAGTATTCTCTTCAATAAATAGTCAGTTCAGAACTAGAGCTTCTATTTGTTGTATTCTACATCATGTTTTCCTGCAACTGTTACTGCATGAACTTTGTATAAACATTGATTTTACTTAGCTATAGGTTATTTTAAAGGGTAGGTTTGGGCATAGGTGGTCAAGCATTTACAGGCTGGCTCCGTCTAATGGAGACATAGGTGCTAGACCAGGGGTAAATTTCTAATTCCCTATCCACTGGTCCAAGTTGTGCTTGAAATGGTTTGGGGAAGAACTTAGCTTTACATGTATGAGAGGCCTGCTCCAGGGAAGGGGTAATCTCTGAGACACATACTTGCCTGTCCAATATGCCCCATTTACATTGATATGAGGTTTAGGTCCCCAGATCAAGTAATTCTGATGCTATCTGTTTTTTGGATGTGAAACAGACCTGACAGAGTAGGATCAGAGAATGTTTTGTAGGCCAGACATAAATTGATTCTCAGCATTCTGTGGGAGTCAGAGTACGAGGATAAGGCTTTGAGGGAGTTTGTGTAGGATATGTTGCTCACAACTTGTATTCCTTTTCTGAGGAACCTCTGTGGACACTCCAGTTCTTCATATGCCTGGTCAGGCACAAACCAAAGGAGGAATTGTACTCAATGACTGGTTTGGTGAGGATCAAGTACAGCAAAGCAATGACATCCTTGGATCTGGGTGCCATATGTTTGGTTATAAGTTGTACAATATGGAGTGATTTCCATACTGCCATAGACACATCATGGTCAAAGAACAGGTTGGTTACTGTCTACATGCGTTCCCAAATCCCTTCCAACTGGGACTACTCTTGGCTTTATCATCAATGTAGTAGTTTCCAGGATATCCATCTTCCCAAAGGATACTATTATACATTTCTTGTCATTGAGGTTTAGACTGTTGCTCTGACAACAGTTATTGGTCTGTGCCAAGCCTTCTTGGAAGGTATTTGTGTCTTTAGGGAATTCTGTGACTGCATTTAGTTTGCAATTGTATGGAAAAAAATGGTCAGCCAGAGGCCCTTGATGTTGGCCATGACTTCAGAGAAGTAAATGGCAAAAAGGAATGGCGCTAGTTCAAAACCTGGAGAAGCCCCACTACTGACTAGCCTTTTTTGTTGAGGCAGACTCCTCTATCCTAACTTCCTGCATCCTGTCTTTGAACCAGCTGGCTCTCGAATGGGTGACACAGGAGTTTACACCTAATTTTGTAACATTGTCCACAATGTCTGAGTGGGATATGGTGTCAAATGCTTTGGCCATGTCAAGGTAGGCAGTATGCATCTTTTGCCCTCATCCATTACTTTTCTGACCTTCTTAAAGAAGTCTACCAGGTTTAGTAGGTGTGACCTTCCCTTGACAAAACCAGTCTGGGTTTGTTGCAGTGTCTGAAGGTTTCCTATGTCAAAATTATAATTTCTCTGATAATTCTTTCCATGGCTTTGCATGGGTCTGTTGTTATCTGGGTCCATAGATTATCAGTCCTTGTGCATAGGGATGACAGTTGTAGTCTTCCATTCATATGGCATGAAGCCTGACTGGAAGCTATAGTTAAATAGTTATTCTAATGGTCCTGAAGGGTTGTGTTTTATGTTAAGGAGATATCCAGAAATATTATCGAGGTCCATTAATGCAGTGTTCTTGACCATGGTGAGTCAGTTGAGAACCTGTTCCCTAGTAATATTCGAGGGGGGTTATGGTTGAAGGTATTTCCTGAGTGGTGTCTTGGGGGAGAGGAGGGTAAAATTGTAGCTAAATGTGTTGGCCAGTAGATTTGCTGTATCTTTTGTCTCAGTATACATTTGCAATTAGTTCAGCACATTGTTGTGTACTGCATTTGAGGTTGCAGACATAGCTGAAGAATACCTTGTGAGTGTTCTTGGCCTGGGAGACTATTATTACCTCAGATATGACTTTCTTAGACTTGATTAGCCCTCTGAGTTGCTTGTTTAGATTGATGAGGGAGTTTTTATCTTTTTAGCTATTGAATTCCCTAACTGTTGACATAGTTTCATAGTTTAGTACTAGGCTATCTGCCCTGGGGCATTTGTAAGCCTAGCCATAGTGATGTGGCTTTTGCCACCCCATGAAATGGTACAAAAATGTACAGAATAGATTTAGAATACTGTGCCTCTGTCTAGTAGTGACACAGTGAAGGTCCCCTTATATAATAGAATTAGTTTACTGTGTTCCTGTCTAGTAGTGACACAGAGGTGACCCCTGGGGTAAACTTAAGATCTCACATCCACTCATCAAGATTTCTCTTGAAGAGAGTTAGTGAGGGGCTCTGCCTAACATGAACTGGGATTCTGTTCCAGAGCATGGGAAGCCTCTGGGTTATGAATCTATCCCTCCAGCATGTCCTATTCATACTTGTGCCGAGGTTTAAGTCTTTAGCTCTCGTGGTTCTGATGGATTTGGATTTTTTGAGGTGGAGCATGTCCATCAGTTCCTGATTGGACATGGCCTTGTACGTCAGGCACAGATCACCTCTGAGCAGGCAGTATGCTACTGAATAGAGCTGGAGTTTCTTTAGTCTGGCAGAATAAGACATATGTTGGAGACCCTTGATCCTCTTGGTGAGGTACTTTTGTGGTCTCTCCAGCTGTTGCAAATGCCGGGTGAGGTACATACCAAATGGGGCATTGTACTCAATCATGGGTCTGATGAGGGAGGAGTATAGGGGTACAATGACATCCTTGGATCTGGATGTGAATCCCTTCATGATAAGGTGTGCAAGGTAGAATGTCTTTCTAACCACTTTGGCAACGTGGGTGTCAAATGAGAGGTCGCTGTCGACTTGGGTCCCTAGGTCTCTGATTACTTTTTCCATACTCAGTGGGTTGCTGTCTATGTGATAATTTGTGGGTACTTTGTTTTTCCCAAAGGGGATGACTATACATTTTTTGGCATTTAGTTTAAGGCCATGACTCCGGCACCAGTTGTCCGTTTCTGTGAGGCCTTTTTGTAGGATGTATGTGTCCGCTAGTGTATCGACTATGGCACCTAGTTTGCAGTCATCTGCAAACTTTGTCAGCCACAACCCTCCCATGTTTGCTTTAACATCTGAGAAATAAATGCTGAACAAGAGGGGTCCCAGGACAGATCCCTGTGGGACACCATTTGTGACTGGCTTTGAGTCTGACATTGCTCCAGCGATTTTAACTTTATGGGTTCTGTCCTTTAGCCAATTTGCAACCCATCTAGTGACATAAGGGTTTACATTTAAGCTGTTGAGCTTATCTATGATGCCTGAGTGGGGTATTGTGTCGAAGGCCTTAGCCAAGTCCAGGTAGGCTGTATGGTCTGCTTTGCCTTCATCAATGGCTCTAGTGACTGTTTCGAAAAAGTCAACCAGGTTCAAAAGGCAGGATCTGCCCTTTACAAAGCCGAACTGGGTGGGATCAAGTGTCTGTAGGTCCCCAATGTCTCTGTTTATGAGTTCCATAATGATTCTTTCCATAGCTTTGCAGACCAGGCTGGTTAAGCTTATGGGGCGGTAGTTCCCAGGGTCTGTAGAGGTACCCCCTTTGTGGAGTGGGACCACTGTTGCTGTACGCCAGTGTTCAGGTACATATCCTGTAGTAAGGCTAAGGTTAAATAGCATTTTTATGTGCAGGTTTAGCTCCTCTTGGAGTTCACGTAGCACGCAACCTGGGATACCGTCAGGTTCCATTGATGCTGTGTTTTTAGCTTTGCTGAGGGCAGCTCTCACCTGGACATCTGAGATGACAGGGAGATTACATTCAGCTGGGATAAGTATTTCTTCTTTTGGGGGTGAGGGAGGGGAGAAATTTGCACTGAACCTGTCAGCCAGAATGGTGGCAATATCTATGGGTTCAGTGTATTTTTTGTTGTTGTGAACTAACTCTAAGCATATCTGAGGGTTTCCACCCAGGTTTCTAACATAGCTAAAGAAGGCTTTGTGGTTATATTTAGTGTCTTTAGCGATTTTTCTCTCAAAGTTGGCCTTGGATGTTTTTATGAGAGAATGTAGTTTTCTGCTAGTGTTGATCAGAGATGCCTTCCCTTTATGGGATTTTGCTCTGTCGTATAGTAGCTTCCTTCTTTTGTTATACAATTTGTTAATGGCTGAGGCCCACCAGACAGGACACTTGCCTTTGGTGGAGAGGGTCTTGGATTTATTTGGGATCGCATGATCCATGCATTCTTGGAGATGTCCATAGAAAGCATTTGTGAAGGATTCAGCATTGTGGGATGTGGTATCCACTGGCCCAGTGGGCTTAAATGATACCATCTCAGTCTTAAGAAGAGTGAAGTCTGCTTTTGAGAAGTTTTTCACTGTGGTCTTTTGTGCTGGGGGTGGAGGTGAGATATGTATATCCAGGGTGATTAGTTTGTGGTCAGATCTCACTAGTGAGGGGTATACCTCCGGTGTGGAGCATTTTGTCCCCATGTTTGTGATGATCAGGTCTAGTATATTATCTCCCCTAGTGGGAGAGGTGACTAGTTGTTCCAGTGCATTTGAATTTATGAATTCCAGGAACCTTTGGGCTAGGGTGTTAGGGCTACAATAATGTACCCAATCTATGTTAGGGTAGTTGAAGTCTCCCAGTATGATGGTATTTTGTGATACATTCATATCCTCCAATGTCTTCAGGAAAGCTGAGTGGGGTTCCTGAGTTTGGGAGGGTGGTCTGTAACATGCTACCAGTTGTATAGCAGTTTTGCCTATGGTTAGTTGCACCTGTATGGTCTCCGATGCTTCATGTGTTGCTACTAACCTGGAGGTGTGGGTGTCCTTGATGAATATGGACACACCCCCTCCCTTTGTGGTTCGGCCCTGGTTTTGGGGCCGAAAAGCATGATACGAGGTATAGCCTGGTAGTGCTGGGGTGCTCTCAGGAGCCTTGAACCAGGTTTCAGTTACTGCACAGACGTCGATGTTCTCCATACTGAGGAGTGCATCGAGTGCCTGCATCTTGAGATTTAGACTTCTGGCGTTGAGCAGCATTACCCTTAGTTTTTTTCCATTTTTGTTTTCTAAGGAGGTGGGTTTGTCTTTTGAGCCTTGCCTAAAAAAGGCACTATGGGGGTGGCAAGAGCCTTAGCCATTATCTGGAAGCCCAGTGGTGACAGGTGCAAGCTGTCCCTTGCGAAGCAGCGTGGCTTGCCCAACATGTCATCCCAAGCAAACAGACATTGGATCCCCTTAGAATGACACCAGTACTTGAGCCAATTATTAAAGCTGATCATCTTGTCTTTGTATTGTGGCATCATTCTTGGTGAGGGCAAGATGCTGCTCAGGGTCAGGGTCATACCAGCCTGGGCTACATAATCAGAGAGCTCCTCTATGTCTCTTTTCATGTAGTCCAGGGAGGTACATCTCAGGTCATTCACGCCAGCATGGACAATGACAGAGTCATATTTGTACTTGTTTTGGAGTGACCTGAGTGCGTGTGTTATGTGGCGGATCCTAGCTCCCGATAGGCAGCTCACAGTCACCCTCTCCTTGTTCAGCCTGGTAAGTGGGACATCAGTGTGTCTGACTATAGAGTCACCTATTACTAGTGTATCAGGCATGGTGTTTGGCCTTAAGGGCTGTGATTGACTGACACACTGATTTATTGAAGTATGTGTTGCATGTGTTTTGTTTTGAGGTGGTGGATTTATTTAATGTCTGCTTTGGGAGCCTCTGTTGTTTCGGTAAGTTTTTTATTAGAGCTTCCGAGTATGTCTTTGTGCTTTTATGTGTTTGGTTTGCAGTTGTGGTAGGTCTATGTGGGACTGGGTTTGTTGTGTGTGTGGTTACCATCTCCTCCTGTCTGGTCATGCCAGCCCTGAGTTGAGAGAGTTCAGCCTCCAGTTTGGCTATATAGTTGCATCTCTCACATGTATTTGTGTTTGTTGGGAGGAGGAGAGGGTTGTCTGTGTACATGAGACAATTGTAGCATTGTCTCAAGATACCTAGATTAACCAGCTGAACTGGAGAGGACGCCAGTAATCTACCACTCGACATGCTAGAACAGTATAAGGGAGTGCTGTGCCTTTAAGGGAAGTGGATATTCACAGGGGTGGTAGGTGGATGTAGTGCTTACTTTAGTATGAGAGTGCTTACTTAGTAGAGAAGTTTTGAGAACAAGTGCTAGGCTTATAATATAGCGAGTAGTCTGATTATACTAAGAGTAGAGCTTCCTTAAGGGAAAATTTGAAGAGCAGACTTGGCGGAGCCAGAAGAAGTTTAACCTTGTTTAACCGCTCACAATTGTGCAAAGCCGCGCAAATGTGGATTTTAAACAGGGAACTTCAAAAGAGCTAGAAATGGTCCAAAACAACCAATTACTACAGCTCTTGTGCTGAGGTCACTTCCTACAGGGACAGGTAGGCTGCTCAAGGCTCCCCACTCCCACTGGTGAGCAAAGAAACTTCCTTCTATCCAAGTAAGGTAATGGACAACACAGGAACTACACCACAGCCCAGAATACAGCAAAGCCTGTAAACTGGTCTAAATTAGTCGAGGAGAGGTGGGAAAACAAGGATTATTTTTATGTTTTTTTTTGTTTTTAGATAGTAAACACACAGAAAATGCAGAAACAGTAATAAATCAGTTACACAGGCTAGCACACTTTAGTGGGCAGCCTAAACAGTTAAATTAAACAAACAAATAAACAAACTTTCGACCACTTTCGACTAAAATGTAACTTTAAGTGCAGATATTAAATAATGCAGCAAACAGCTAAAAAAACAGTTTAAGCTTGTTTAGGGTAAGCTAGAGAAGGTATTTCAAGTAAAAAACAGCAAAGATACTTAAATCAAGAAAGTAGTCGCTTTTCTGAGTTCTCTATAGCTAGGACCACTCTGCAGGACCACGAGGAGCTTGTCTGAGTAGTATAGCCAGAAAAAAACGCCCAGAGGCGGATTTTAAACAGGGAACTTCAAAAGAGCTAGAAATGGTCCAAAACAACCAATTACTACAGCTCTTGTGCTGAGGTCACTTCCCACAGGGACAGGTAGGCTGCTCAAGGCTCCCCACTCCCACTGGTGAGCAAAGAAACTTCCTTCTATCCAAGTAAGGTAATGGACAACACAGGAACTACACCACAGCCCAGAATACAGCAAAGCCTGTAAACTGGTCTAAACTAGTCGAGGAGAGGCGGGAAAACAAGGATTATTTTTTTGTTTTTTTTGTTTTTAGATAGAAAACACACAGAAAATGCAGAAACAGTAATAAATCAGTTACACAGGTTAGCACACTTTGACATGATTCTCTTCATTTTTTGTGTAACCTATTGATGTTGCAATCCCATCAAAGGTGGATTGTTTATTTAATTTGCTTTGTACTTATTTCAGATAGCTACAGCTTTTTCTATGCAGCCATAAAAATGATTGTAAAGGGTTTTGTGAGCAATTCTGCACAGGTAGCAGTATTCTTAGGGTTTGGGGGGACTTGAAAATTTGCAAAGGTGGCGCTTAATAGTTAAAAGCTTGCCTTACAATAATTCCTAAATGTTTCAAGGTTTTATTTTTATTTCAAAGGAGAGAGCTTTGTGGTCTGACCTGACCAGTGATGACATTACATTGGGAAGAGTCCCGTATTTGTGAGGACCTGGTCAAGGATGTTAGCACCTCTAGTTGCCACATGGATTAGCTGCTTTAGGGTATTTGTGTTTACAAAGTCCTGGAATCTTTGGGCTTGCATGTTTGGGGTCGTATATGATTCCCAGTTTATAGTGGAGTAGTTAAATCACCCATGAATATGGTGTGGAGTTGAATGCAGAGTGTCTCCAGTATGTTTAAGTATGTATTATGGTTTTCCTCAGTCATAGACGGGGACCTATACTTTGCAATGCTATGGTATGGGAACTTGTTTAGGGCAATTTGACCTGAAGAAGAACATCATACTGTTTGACCAGCCTTGACATGGTTTTGTTTTTGATGTACATTGAAACACCTCCACTTTTTGTCCCTTCCTGTGCAGTACCTGGTCTAAATGTGTGGAAGGCATTATAGCCTTGCACTGCTGGGGTGTTCTCCGCAACTTTAACCCATGTCTCAGTAACTGCACAGACTTTTACATTCTCCATGGTGAAGAGAGCTTGCAGGGAGTAGAGGTTATTTTTTAAACTCCTGGCATTGAGCAGTAACACCTTCAGATTTTCTGAGGCTGATTTTCCTATGTTTGAAGGTTTATGAGGTTAGCAATGCCTAAAAAAAGAAGCTATAGATTAGGACAAGGTTTTAGCCAATAGTCAAAAGCCTCAAGGGACAAGTGCAGACAATCCCTGGCAAAGCAGCATGGTCTGTCAACCATATCCTTCTGGGCTAACACATATTGCACCAAAAAATTATTCATGTCACCAAAAACTATGCCAATTATTAAATTATCTACTGTTCATATTGTGGCCTTATTCTTGGAGAAGGTAGAATGTTGCTCAGTGTTATGTTCATAATGGCCTAGGACACATATTCCAAGAGCTCTGGCATGTTTTTTTTCATATAGTTTGTGGAGGTACATCTTAGGTCATTTACACCCACGTGGACTATGACTGAGTCATACTGGTAGTTGTGGTTCAACGACCTTAGTCTGGTGAATTCTGGCAAATGAACATGACTCATACCTTCCTTAGCCTGGTGAGTGAGACATATGTGTGTCTCAGAATGGGCTGTCTAATGATCAAAATACTGGGTTGTGTGATGCTTTGCCTTATGGATTTAGAAGTTGGGATGCCATGAGATGTAGCTGTATGTGTTGTGGTGGGTGATATTTTGGTAGAATGCTTTGAAGGTTGCTGAGGATACTTACTGTAATTGCAACTTGTGGGAGGCCCTTGCAGTTTAGGAAGAATCTCAGCATATGTGGGTCTATATGACTGGTCTATACTGTGTGTGGTGGGTATAGTATATATGTTTCTGATAATCTGTTTGGTATTATAAGCACTTGTGTGTGACAGCCTTGCCTCCTGTGACAGTAGGCTTAGGTTGTGTCTGAAAATGCTTCTGAAGCAGTCCAGCTACCTGTTTATTAACTGTATAAATCAATTAATGTTTTAATATGATTCTAAGGGTTCCTATTACCTGATCAAACATTTAGGTTAGCAAATACCTAAACATCGATCTGGTAATAGCGAAAGCAAAAAACTGTGAACGGCTGATTTAAGGCAGGGGAAAGAATTCTCTTGGCTGTTATGTGGATTTTGCCCCTTTCCCCACTGCAGAGTGATCTTGGAGTTGGTATATTTAGTTGGGGGGGTGGGGCACAGCCCGCCACATCAGGGGTTACTTCATTTTGGTTTAAAACAAAATTTTGCAGCCAAGGGAATTTATTCCCCATGTTAAATTGGCCGTTCGCTGTTTTAATTTTTTGATATTAGTAGTTCGACGTTTAGGTATTCACTAACTTAAACGTTCGATTGAGTAATATAGATGCAATTCTAAGACACCTCCCCAGCTAATACTCCAAACCTAATAGCCTACATTCATGGATTTTCAACATACATACTCATGGCAATATAGTTATCAAGCAAAAAAAAAAAAAAAAAAGCACATACATACAACTCACAGACACACACATTCACACAAACACACAAAACCATCCATATACATAAATTATTTTTTCTCAGAAGGAGAAATCTTCTGTACCTCCATGTTGCGGCCTTCATCACCACTTGTTGCAGTTCTGAAAAAAATGAGTGAACATTGAAAAAGAAATACAGTGATCACTTTCTCTATCTCAAGAACAGAGAGTTTGTTGATGTTGCTAAGCAATACAGTTTAGTTTCATGCAAATCTCTTCTATGTGGAACAAGGAACAGCACATGAACAGATGCGACTGTGAGCAACTATGTTTGCCACTGTGATACAAGCAGTCTTATTCTAAGCTAGTGACTGTAAACCTTTAATTAAATACCATAAAGCCTTAGTCTGTCCATATACCATAAATATGTTTTTTTTTTGAGAAACCAAGCTTAAATCTCTTGTTACACATCACGAAATCTCCTTATAAGATACATCACTACTATGAATGGAAGGTATAATAGAAGGGAAGAAATGTTTCTTTGTCACAGTCTAGTCAAATAGTTTTTGTACTTCCTTTCTTTTGTGAAATATCTGTACATTGGAGGGAAGGAATGCCTGCTAACATGTCTTACTTGGCAGTGCCTAGAAATTGGTTACTTGCTTCAGACCCCTTCTTTCTATTTCTACTACTGAATGACTCAAAGACAAATAGCACTGATATTATCAGACGTATGATTTGTTGTAGTGTTGGTGTAGAAAATTATATTTAGCTGACAACTGAACAATTTAATAATACTTTTTTGTAGTAACTACTCTTCTGCAAAACAAATAAAAAAATGACGCAACTGTGGCAGAAATATATGGTGCTGTGAAAATGAGGCTTGACAAGTACAGAAATATAAATACTATACCACTTTTTAGAGAGGTAATCTCCTGGTCTGTTCATGTTAAAACCACAAAGTGAACTAAGATGCAGTAGCCTAGAGATGCCAAGTGGTATCTAAAGTGAAGAACAAACAAAAGTATCCACCAAACATACAAAACAATTCACTGATAATTGTTTTCCCTATGTGATGGAATTTCACTGGAGTTTTGTTCTTTAGTTTCTTGCATCACAAAAGACTGTGGATGTGTTTATTGAATAACTAGAAAATAATGTTCAATTAATTTATAGGTTCATAGGTTCATAGGTGTGTACTAGGCTAATGGCCCTGGAGCCTTTAGAAGCCTAGCCCCAAAAAATTGTCCAGGCACCGTGCCACCCTATGTTAATTCACAGTGCCCCTTTCTTGATTTCTCCAAGTCTTTTGGGTTTCTAATACCATGATGGGAATGGACCCCATTTCTAAGTCAGAGTATGATTAAAGTTCATGAAATTAGTATTATTTCACTCTTTGATGTTAGCCAAAAGTGCTCTTTGCAGTACCCACAATGTGCCCAGCAATGACTCCTTCGGCAATTCATATGGTGTTACATGAATTGGTAACATATCTAAATATGATTGTAAATTCTTTTTTATAAGACCAGTTGCTCCTACTACTATTGGAACTGTCTGGGCATCTTTCTTCCACATGGCTCTCATTTCTGCCTGCAGATCAAGGTATTTTATGACTTTGTGCATCTCTGTACGCAAGACACTATAGTCACTAGGTGTGGCAATTTTAATGATCAATGCTACTTTTGTCTTCTTTTCTTGGATCACTATGTCCGGTTTTCTAGCATCTATCTTTTGGACTGTTGGTATTGAGTGATCCCATATGATGTAAACTTCATCCTTTTCTATGATTCTCTGTGGCTCATTTCCAATGTTTTTCAGCCACTTTGATACCATAATGTTTGCACAATCTCCAGTGTAACAATCTCGTCACATTATTATGCCTTTCAGTATACAGTCCCTCTGTCATTAGAGCATTGCAACCAGCAATAAGGTGTGTAACTGTTTCCAACTCGGTTCCACAAAACCTACATATGTCTGTTTCTCCCACATGTTCAATGGACTTAGTAAACCAGCGTGTACACAGCCTATTATCTTGGGCTGCCAATATTAACTTTTCATTTCTTGATGTAAATTCACCTCTCCTTAACCACTCCTGCGTTCGTTCTTGATCAACATGAGGCTCTTCCAGAGGTTTTTTATACTTGCAACTATATTTATGTTTTTTCCACATTTCTTGCCTTCTCATCTGATCCTTCATCTTATATTCTTTCTTTTCTTTTTTAGCACATTCAGTTGCTGCCTGGCTTTTATCCACTTGTGATTTGATTTCCATCCCCTTTCCAGTAGGGAAACTGGAATGATCCCTGGAGTGAACTTTCTGTTACCCATCCGCTCGTCAAGATTTCTCTTGAAGAGGGCCAGCGAGGTGCTCTGCTTTACATGAATGGGAAGCTTATTGCAGAGTATGGGGAGTCTTTGGGAGATGAACCTGTCCCTCCAGCATGTTCTGTTAATTATGGTAATGAGGTTGTGCTCTCTGGAGTGTGTGTCGTGGGAGATTGGGATTTCTTTAGGTGTAGCAGTTCAAGTAGGGCTGGGTCGGACATGGCTTTGTCAGTCAAACAGATATCACCTCTAAGTAGACAATAAGAGACTGAGAACAGCTGATGTTTCTTAAGTCGCTCCATGTATGACATGTGTTTAAGGCCTAGGATCCTTTTTGTGAGGTACTTTTGTGGCCTCTCCAGCTGTTGTAGGTGTCTGGTCAGGTACATGCCAAATGGGGTGTTATATTTGATGACTGGTCTAATGAGGGATGAGTAGAGAGGGATGATGACCTCTTTCTTCCTGGATGCAAAACCTTTGGTTATAACATGTGCCATGCATTAAGACTTTCTGACCACAGTGGCAATATGGTGGTTGAAGGTGAGGTGGCTTTCGACCTGGGTGCCCAGATCTCTTATGGCCCCTTTAGTGTTAAGTGGGTTCCCATCAACGTGGTAATTCATGGGAACTGAGTTTTTTCCAAAGGGGATGATAATGCATTTTTTGGCATTAAACTTCAGGCCATGGTTCCGTCACCAGTCATTGGTCTCAGAGAGGCCCTTTTGTAGGATGCCTGCACCATTTGGGGAGCTGATAATGACTCCTAGCTTGCTGTCATCAGTGAACTTGGTCAGCTAGAGTCCTTCTGTGTTGGCCTGGACTTCTGAGAAGTAGATGCCATATAGGAGAGGGCCCAGGACCAAGCCCCATGGGACTTCACTCATGACTGGTCAACAGTCTTGACTTGGAATCTGCAACTTATACTCTGCAGGTCCTGTCTGTGAGGCAGTTTGCAACCCACCTAGTGATGGAAGGATCGATGCCTAGTTTGGTGAGTATATCAATGATTCCTGAGTGGGGAATGGTATCAAAGGCCTTGGCCAGGTCGAGATAGGCTGTATGCACTGCCTTACCCTCATCCGCAGCCGAGTCTATATCATTTCATTGAAAACTCATTTCATTGAAGCTGAATCATTGACACATATTCACTGAAAGCTCACTTCACTGAAAACCTAATTCACTGAAAGCTCACTTCACTGAAAACCCATTTCACTGAAACTCATTTCGTTGAAAGGTATATATGGCCTTTTCCCCACTGTTGTGCAATCCTGGAGTTAGTATATAAAGTAAAGGGGGTGTGGGGGGCACAGCCCCCCACATTGTAAATATTTTAAAGCATATAGATGGATACTTATAAGTGCAATGAAAGTATTCTTCCAGAAGACAACATATAGCCAATTTATATGGGGGTTTTTGGCCCCCACACCCCCCGAATATGGGGGGGCTATGCCCCCCACACCCCCCTTACTTTATATACTAACTCCAGGATCACACAACAGTCGGAAACAGGCCATATATACCTTTCAACAAAATGAGTTTCAGTAAAATGGGTTTTCAGTGAAGTGAGCTTTCAGTGAATATGTGTCAATGAATTCAGCATCAGTGAAATGAGTTTTCAATGAAATGATATAGACCCCCACAGCCTTGGTGACTGCCTCGAGGAAGTCAACCAGGTTCAGCAGGCAGGATCTCCCCTTGAAAAAGCCAAACTGTGTGGGGTCAAGAGTTTGGAGATTGCCTACAGTATATCTTTGTTAAGCAGGTCCATGATGATGCACTCCATAGCTTTGTATACCAGACTCATCAGGCTAATGGGGCGATAGTTCCCAGGGTCTGTAGTTGGTCCCCCTTTATGGAGCGGGATGACTGTAGCAGTGCGCCATTCATTAGGGACATAGCTTGAGGTAAGGCTGTAACTGAACAGGGCACACAGATGTTGTGCCAGTTTGTTTTGTAGCTCATGTAGGATGCAGCCAGGGATATTATCAGGTCCCATGGACACTGTATTCCTGGCTTTTGACAATGCAGCTTTTACCTGTGCCACAGAAATGGTGAGTACCAGGCTTTCTTCTCGTATTGTGATAGGTCCTTAGGCCGGGAGAGAGGGGTAAAGTTGGCACTTAATCTGTCGGCCAGTATGTTGGCTATATCTGTTGGCTCAGTATAGGAGGTGCCATTGTGCAATAACTCAGAGCAAATCTGGGTATTGCCTTTGAGGTTTTAGATATAGTTATAGAAGGTTTTGTGGCTGTTTATGGTATCAGCTGCAATTCTGCCTTCATTGCTGGTCTTAGAGGATTTGATAAGGGATCTCAGCTTTTTGTTGAGACTGATAAGGTAGATTTTCCAGTCTTGTGACTTCATTTTTTTCCTGCAACAGTTTCTTCCTTCTGTTGTAGAATTTATTGATGGGTGGGAACCACCAGAATGGCTTCCTTTTTTGGAGGAGGGCGTCTTAGTTTTATTTGGTATGGCAAGGTCCATGCATTTGTGTACATGCCTGTACAATGCATTGATGTATGATTCAGCAGTCATGCAGCTATTTTACATTGGCATGGGTGCCAAGAAGTTAGCCACTTCTTATTTTAGGAGCCCAAAGTAGGCTTTAGAGAACATTTTCAGAGTGGCCACCTTAGCAGGGAGGCGGGGGGGGGGTGTAGGTAAGATGGCGATTTCCATGGTGATCAGTTTGTAGTCAGATTTAACCAGGGAGGAATTGTCTATAGATGTGGAGCAACGGTCTCCCATTTTGGTGATAATCAGGTTGAGGATGTTGCTTCCTCTAGTGGGGATCAGAATAAGCTGGTCCAGGGCATTGGAATCGATAAATTCCAGAAAGCGTTAGGCCTGTTTAATTCAATAATGCTGTCATTTAGTAACTGGCATTTGCAGTGGTGCTCATTGTTATTGTTAATGGTGTGTGCAGTTTGCTGGTTTAATATAATACTGAACCTCAAAAGCAAACTAAAGCGACTACAGATGTTAGCTGTTTTTAAAGCCTGACTGAATACTTATTCAAGTAGAGCACTTATGCTTATAAAGACTAAATGACTAGATTTGTGTTGGGCTATCTGCCCCTGTTGGCCATTTAAAGCTTAGCCAAATTTTCCAATCCAATGGTAAGAATCAAACCCCATACTTTGTCTTTATGGGGTTTAAAACTTGTAGCTTTAAACCATCTGGCTCAAATCAGAATTCAAATAATAATTTAGAACTGACCATCCTCATAGGGTTACCACCTGTCCCACTTTGTGAGGGACAGTCCCTCTTTGGGCAATTGTGTCCTGACAAAAAATTTAAAAAATGCAAATGTCCTGAGATTTTAGGACAAAATTATTGCCTATATTTTATGTAATAGTTGCATACAACAGTTATTCTAAAATACCTAAATGTTAAAAGAAACAGAATAAGCAACTAAAATGCTAGAAGAATAAGCTTTTATTTAGGCAATAAAGTTAAGTTCTATCCTTTGTACTGGCCATGGGTATGTGTCGGCCTGTAAAATCTGATGTTTGTACTGAAAATGTCCCACTGTGGCCATTTGAAAAGGTGGCAACCCTACATCCTCACAAGCAAGACAAGAAATTGCCATCGGTTTTGCATCTCAGTACTGCATTGTTCTACCTACTTAAAGCAATATACAATTCACCCGTTGGTTTTATCGCCTCTTAATCCATTTGCTTAATTTAACCACAGTGTGAGTGGGTGTCTTGGGTGGCTATATAAGTAGTTCCTGTATTCCTTACACTATTTCTTCTCAACTAATTGACGTTTTCAGATCTTCCCATCTTCTAGGACAACATGTCCTTCCACTTTGTTCAGTGCTGGTATCTGCCATGTGCTGTCTTTGACATGTTTTCCTAACTTATTATGTCACAATGAATGCATTATGTCCAAAATTAGAGCCTTTGCCCTGAGGAAGGCTATAAGTCTTCAGTGATCATGCGACAAACTCAGACAAAGTAATTCCTGTCAGGCAATAGTGCTTACATTTCCTAATAGAAGGGCAGAGTTCCATCTTGCCCATTGTACTCTAAATGGCATCTACTGCAGAATGCACATTTAAACTTTGTTTTGCTGAGAAAAAGGTTAAAATTTTGATTCTAAAAATCAAGCCACTGGAACAAGAAGTAAAATCCAGCTTTAGTAAGATTGATAGAATCAGACATAGCAAGTCAGCCATTTTATTCTTTCCTTACCATAGCTTCAGCCACTAAGCAAGTACAAGATCATATCCCACATTTTTGGTCTTTCACAGTAGGTGACTGTATGCCCATTTTCCCATGTCTTTCCTCAGGGGGTTTTACAAGACTTGTGCCAAATATGCTAAACGGCTGCAGAAACCAAATGTTTAATGTGTCTAAAATGCGGACTATAACTCTGCTATCATGGGTTCATCAAGTGTGTGATTCCATTCTCAACCATGCATGCATGCATGAATCCATATCACACAGAGCAGGCTCCATGTAGTCTTACTATGGGTTTACTACTGTGCATCAGCTGTGTTGGCTATAGCTACAACCTGATTTTCACCCTCATTCACTCTGCAGAGACCTCATTAAATTCCATTATGTTTCTTCTTGTCTGACTTCTGTAGTCTCATGTGGGGAATTTTCCCCACACAGTATGCATTAGCATTTCACATTATTAATGCTAATACAATTGAAATGCTGTGGAAGTGAAACAAGAGATTTGAAGTTCGAGTATACAACACAGTGTGTGTAGTTTTTATTTTAAATTAAAATGTCTATGTTGCCATCAGCACAGAAGTAAGATATTCCATTGAGAGCATTTCTGAGACATGCTGCTGTTATAGTGAGAAAAAGAAGGCCCATAAATCAAGAACACAGGGAAACTCATTAGGTGTGATTATCAAAGCATAGAAAATGCAATATGCCATCCATGGGGGGTAGAGAGTATACATCCCTGAAAAGAAAGTGAACAATGTTAAGAAAAGAAATGCATTTCAACAACAAATGTCTACTTACAGAAAAATAGCTTTTAACAGTAGATGTGTATTACAGAGATCAACATTTTGGAATAAGCAGTTCTCTCTTGAGCGGTCACTACAACCTTGAAATGCCAACAGCAGCTGATTCCTCTCAGTATGAGCAGGAAGACATGCTGTTTTCCCCTCATTTCTGTTTTGTTTATTATATTATTTTGCCATGTTATTAAGGAGCAGGAAAACAAAGATGTAGCAGCATTAAATATTAAAAAAATGATTGCACTAAATAAATGCACAGCCTAAGCAATATAGAAGTGACTGGCGGTATTGCAAAGTATAGGTTATTGCTAATTGGCTTTGGTGTCAGTGGTGGCTATAACTCAGCGCAGTCATCAGCTTGCTCTGTTAGGACAGCTGCAGAAATAGAAAATGCCCTGCAGGGGTGTCAGTAGGCAGCTGTACTTTATGCCGAATCTCTGGATTTTAACCTGTTGTTTAAAAGTAATCGATGTGTTATTCCAAACTCTATTAATGAACAGAAAACAGTAGATAGAGAAGTAAATACATTAATTAATAACTTATTAACTACAACTTAGCTAGCACAGTTGTTGAATTAAATATGCATTTCGGTGTAAGTAAAATCATGGAAATGCCTGTTTACTAAGCAGTAGAGATTTTTGTGAAGAAAAGTCAATTCAACACAATTCATATTTAATCTGAAAGTACTTCCTAATATGTATATAACATCATACATTAGTGATCATATCAATTCCTTACTGTCCTATGGCTGGATTCTAAAAGAAAGTTGTGGACAGCTCAGCATACTGAAGGGAGATGTCAGAGCATGAGCAGCAGATACAATTTCATAATGTATGCTAAAATAAGACCAAGTAATTATCTATTCAGTGCAGGATAATTATGGATTCTGTGCATGCCCACTGGATACCCAAAACACAACGGGCACACCTAATAACAACTGAAATACGACAAAGTACTTCACTGACAACGTTTTGAAAGCACTCAGTGAACGCCACTATCCTGACCATTCACTGCATTCACATTGACCACTCACTGCATTCACATGGCTGGCAATCTCAGCCCAGGCACAGTGACTACAGAGACAATGCAATTCATTCTTATTTCAAACAATAATACATTTTTAATGTAACCATTTGAATTATCAAGACTCACAATGCTGCATCCAGGAATGTGGAAACCAAATGGCCAAGATTGCCATTTTAAGTAAATTCCATTTCCTCTGAGGTATGATGATATTGGAGTTGGGAACATTATCAGTTAGGGAAGTATTCTGGCCCTCAGTAGATAGATGTCTGAATCTGCCCCTAGCACTCATGGGCAGGAAGGTCCATACAGGGGGTTGGTAAGACATCAGAGTAGACATAATTACTGAATGTAAACATGATTACCACCCTCCCCCTGAGATTCACATGTCAGTGGCTGCAACCCAATGTATGTGCAGTGGCTTTCTGAAGACACAGGCTAGTGCCACTCTAGCCATGGCAAAGATAGTGAGTGCGATCCAGGATGTGTATGCTGACCTACAAGAGTACATCCTGTATGTGTGATTCCTTGGATTGACTGAATCACAGACTGAGCCATGCACTGAATTATCTGGCTCACCTGATAGGAGTGAGGGGCCATCTTCAGGTTCATTCATCTGCTGCATCCACAGGTGGTAGCTTAGATGGCCATGGACTTACAAGATTCCCACTCTTTCAGTTATAGCACTGCCACAGCAAAATCTATTGTGGAAGTGTTTGCTCCTTGTAGAGGGCATCCCTTTGGTTATGGTCATCATCATGCTGGCACATCTACTGACAGAGATTGATCAAGGTCACCTATCCCACCAGCTGTAGCCAATATTGGGGTATAGCCAGTGTAACACCTGGTGGAACCATTTGCCATGGGAAGGGGCATGCAAAGGATGCTAAACCCTTTGCCATGTCTGCCCACTACCTGTCCAGTAGGCTTTGCTACAATGCGCCAGTGACTGCTGAGGCTGTGTCCCTGCATGCAATAACTCACATCACTCAGCTCCCAACACATCACACACATCCCCTCACCCCAGCCATTCTCAACTTTAAACTCCCCCAAACTGGTTCTGACACTTCCCATAAAAGCACTTTTTCTTTTTATGTACTCATGCTCACATACTGTTTTCTGAAAAACATGTACACCTGTACTCCCTTCTCCAACTATACAAATGATAATAAATGTGCCACGTCATCTGTACATTGTTATTTGGGGTGCTTATGTCGAATGCACAGCACAGCCTGAGACGTTTTTGCATGCATCATTTTACTGTAATGTCTGTCTAACTCTTGTTTACTATGTTGTGAACCTATGCACAGTCCACTGCCTCTTTGCTATTGCCACAGCATTCTGTCCCTGCCTCTGTCTGGAATAATAATCCTCTGCTGTTGGTTCCTCTCCCAGTTCCTCATCTGATTCAATTTCTGCTGCCTGTTGTCCCAGTAATGGCTGGCCTTACAGAAGGCCACCATGCTACAACTGCCTCCTTTTTTTTTTTTTTTTGAAAATTCTTTTTTATTGCAAAATTTTCAAACTTACATGTCAAACCGAAAACCATGACAGACACTACATCAAAATGCGAGTATACATTAAACATATTATGTATAAGATAAAAACATCAAAAACAACAACTATGTACAACTCATACTATGCCCACAGCAATTTCTATATAATTCCGATACAGCGTGATAAGGACTATTGGTATCTGCAAATTAACAGTACTTCTTTAAGTATATGTTCAGATAATATTTCCCAAAATTCCTTCATAGCTGGTTTATGTTTAATATTGTGGAACAGGTATTTATGTGCCTTGAGGTAATTAATAGCTATGTGTTTAAATCCTTCCCATGATAGGGAGTGTCTGTTTTTCCAATTCAAGGAGATGTAATATTTGATTAACATAAAGATAGGAATCAGAGCCTTGCATTTTCTTTCTGATAAACCAGGGGGGAGGGGATATGAAGAATGGTAAATTCCCATGACAGGGTGGATTTTTCATATCCAATTTTTTCAAGAATCACCCTCAAGGCACACCATAACTTGTAGGAACATTTGCAGCTCCAAAACGAGTGAAGGATATCATCCGATTGATTCGGGCAATATTTACAATTAGGGGATAAATTAGGGAAGATTTTGTTAAGGATCGTAGGGGTAAAATAAGCATTGTTCATAATCATCATTTGAGTGTATTTCATCTTCTTAAAGGGAATAGATTTAGTGCTTAGGTTTATAGCCTTAGCGAATTGGTTTTGGTTAATATCAGGGTTGATCTTTGACCAGAGTTTCGAAACATTTAGTTTATTTTGGTATCTAAGTGTCATTATGAATTTGTATACATTTGAGGACATTTTTTTTTCGGCTAGCAGGAGATTTATTACTGTTTTACATGTTAAGATATCATTGTCCGAGACTAGTGGGTGTTCTAGGAATTTTCTTACTAGCTCTCTAATTTGTTGTAGTATCATTAAGTACTTATATGGTAAACCGAGACTGGTTCTTATGTCAGGTATTGATTGATGTCTAAGGGGGAAAAGATCCGAGATAGAGGTGTTTAACAAAAGAGGGTATTGTTCCAAGTTTAGCATGCATCCGTTTAACTTAAGATTAGGGTTTAGATGAAGTGGTTGTAAAATAAAAAACGAGTGTGAAAGGTTCAAAGATTTAAAGATTGCCTGCAGGGATTTTATACCAAATATTATGTTTTTTGTGTGTTTTAGGGTCCCTAGGTTATCTTCATTTAAAAATGGGAGAGCAGCAGGGTTGAATTTTAATGTTTTAATATAGTTATTATAGAGAGACGTCCATAGTGGGGCCCATAACGGTTTATTCTTCTTATAGGATGCAATTTTAAAAATTCTACTGGCGTTAATAATCTTATAATAGGTTTTAAAGTCGGGTAGGCCCAGTCCCGCCTGTTCCTTAGGGCAGATAAGCTTTGAATAGGTAATCCTGACCGATTTGGGGGCCCAGATGAATTTAGAAATAGTTGTTATAATTTTTTTTAAAAAATTGTTGTGTAGTGTGTTAGTAGTTGTCTGAAATAGGTATAGAAGCCTAGGAAGAATGTTCATTTTAACCACTGTTGTTTTGGCCAAAAAAGGGAGCTTGAGGTTAGACCATCTTATGATATCATTTTGGACGTTTGACCAGTACCTGACTACATTGTCCTGATAGTAACTGTGGTTACCTTGCGAAAATTGAATACCTAAGTATTGTATTTGCTCTTTGAATTTGATCTCTGTAGTTGATGTAATGTTAGGCACCCTCGAGTGAATGTTTAAAGGGAGTATTACGGATTTCTCCCTATTAAGCTTATAGTTTGCTATGTTAGAGAATATTGTGATGGAAGAAAGTATTTTAATTGGGTCAGAGCTGGGGAGGGTGAAATATATGTTCAGGTCATCTGCGTATGCCGATAGGGAAATCTTTAAGTTATATATATTAGGGGGGTGGTGAAAAGTAGCTTGTTTAATAAGCATGAAAAGTGGTTCCATATATAAGTTAAAGAGGAGAGGGGAAAGAGGGCAACCTTGCCTAACTCCATTGATAATTTTGATTCTGTTAGATACGTGTTTATTGATTTGTAGGGTGGTATATGCTGTAGAATAGAGAATTTTTAATTTGTTTATAAAAGAGATTGGGATGTTGAAGTATGGCAAGGTAGCAAATAAGAATTTAGTACTTAGTCTATCGAACGCCTTCGATGCATCTACTACTAAAGCATATACCGGGTGTTTTTTTAGGTTAGAATGATGCATCATTGCTTCTAAAAGTAAGGTCTGATCATTAGTTTGTCTACCTGGAATAAAACCTGATTGTTCGGGGGAAATAATATAAGAGATAACGGCTTTGAGCCTATTGGCCAGGATCGTGGCTAGAATTTTCATGTCTAAGTTAATCATGGAGATGGGTCTGTAGTTCCCTGGATTTTTTGTGTCTGTATTATGTTTGTGGATGAGAACAGTTCTAGAGGCGTTCAGATGGATATCTTTAAACCCATTGGAAATAATATAATTAAACAATAGTTTTAAGATTTTGGCTATTTAAATATTAAAAGCTTTATAAAATTCTGCCGTAAAACCATCTGGGCCGGGGGATTTATTGGGTTTAAGGTTTTTTATGACAGAAATAATTTCTTGTGTATTAATATCCCTCTCTAGGAATTTATTTTGTTTCTCTGTTAGTTTGGAAAAAGTTAGGCTATTAAGAAAAGATTGTATTTCTGTTTCCTCGGTCATGTTCTCAGAGGGTCCATAAGTTTGGGAGAAGATATTTTCAAAAATTTTAATAATTTGAGTAGGTTTCTGGTAATCCTTACCTTGGAATTGTATTTCAGGTATAAAAATAGAGGATTTAGTTTGGTTGATCACTCTGGCCAAAAATCTAGAGGGGCTATGTATTACATCTGCGTATAAAGCCAAAGATTTAATCTCATGTAGACTCAAGTTCTCTGCTTGTAAGGAGATTAGTTCTTTTTGTAGCTGGATTATACGTTCTTCCAGTAGTGTAGTGTGATTTCCTTGGGACTCTACTTCTGCTTTATGGAGTTGGGCAGTTAATTCCCGTTCTTTTTTGTTCCGAAGTTTTTTATAATATGCGGCTTTATTTATCAATAAACCCCTAATCATTGACTTAACTGTGGCCCATTCACAATCTATGGGAGATTGGAAAGAGTCCTTTAATTGGAGAAAACCGTCCAGATATTCATTAATTAGATATTTTATTTCCTCTTTCCCTAGAAGGTTAGGGTTCAACTTCCAGCTGATATCTGTTCTGATTGGTGGGTCCTTGCTATGTTGGCGAATACTTATAGAGATCTTCGAGTGGTCTGAAAGAGTTCTCGGAGATCGGGTGAATGAAATGTCCATGTTATAGAATGCCAGGGATATAAGGAAAAAGTCCAGTCTAGACCAGCTTTTGGTACAACTAGAGAAAAAGGTGTCATTTTTCTTTTTCTGGGCCTGGTCCGAAAATATGTACGGGTCAAATAAATTGAAGTCTTCTTTCAATTCGATGATGGTTTTGTGTGCTAAGTAGTTAAATCTCGCTTTGGGATTTGATCTGTCTGTTTTGGGGTCCTGTACTAAATTCCAATCTCCTCCTACAACATAATAGTGGTTGGGAAATAAGGTGATGAGGTTGTACAATTTCGTGAGGAAAATTTGTTGGGATGTACAGGGGGCATATATGTTTATAACGAGAATAGGTTTAACTAATACAGGGTGTTTTGTAGTGAAGTAACACCACCTACCTTCCTCATCTGATCCCATCTTTTCTATATCTGCGCCAAAATTGTTTTTAATAATAATGGCCACCCCTGAACTATTCGTAGTGCCTTCAGATGCTATGATCTTTTTGATCCAGGGTCTCGATTTTTCTTGTTCCCATTGCTGGTTCAACAGATGAGTTTCCTGAAGAAAGGTAATATTAGAGGAAGATTTCAAAGTTAGATGCATAAGCAGTTTTTTTTTTTTAGGTGATTGTAGCCCCTTAATGTTCCATGATTCTATGTTCCACAACATTTAGGTGAAATTAGTACATTAAGCTCTAGTGAATAATTTACAGAATAGAAACAACACTGTATAATATTGACACACTGTATTATGAGCATTAGGGCAAGTATGATAAGTCCTTCCCGCTTAATCCCGGTGCCTATCCACCTCCCCCTAAGCCCGGAAGGGTCTGGGAAGATAGTATAATGTGTTTTTGGAATCCCCAAATAAGAGGAAAATATTGTTCCCAGATAGTACTTTCTAACACACCATATTCCAAAATGCATAGCTAAGCCCATGCAGTGTTTAGCCCATAATTAAACCTCTGCCAAATAAATGTACAATTATGCAGGGTTACATATTTCGAACATAACTGTTCCCATCATTTAGAAGGGTGTTGTAAATTGTTAATTAAGGTATTGTTAATCTTAAGTGAAGCTCTCCTTAAATGTGTGAGGGGGGGGGCTTTCCCAATTAGGGACTATATCTAGTTTAAGCAATTAGCCCGGTAACGAAAGGAATCATTGTTTCCAGGTCCTGAAAATGCTGACACAAGAGACCCAATTTCTACCAAAGTTTCCTCATATGCAGTCTTGCACATGGAAATGGCAGAATGCAATAGGCCATGACCCCTAGGGGCTGTATTATTTTTCTTGTAGTTAACTAGGGTTTGGCGGCAAGTAGATTTAAGTAGTTTGTAAAATAAATTTGCTTTTCTGGAGTGAGGAATGCCATCAAAAAACCCTTGTTACACATATTTACCATACACAAGTGACTACAATTCTTTTTAGTTCTTATACAATCTTGTTAAGGCTGTACTTTCCTGAAATTCAATTATTTACTGAGGTAATAGTTTTACCTTTCTGCATTAACATTTAACACTAGACAGGATATATTTCCTCAAGGAAAGGTCACATGTGAAAACTGCCTCCAGTTCTTGTTAACATGCAGGTTATATCTGGAGCAAGACTCGCTGAGCTGTATTGGTCTTATGGGTGCTTGCTAGTGCTGTCTATTTAGACCAAAGCCATGTTTTTGGGCAGTACAGTCAGGTTCTTGTAATTACTGATGAACTATCTGCTGATGTCTAGCCCTATACATTTTCCTTAGTATGGAGAACATATTTAGCAGGATATGTAAAGATTATTAGAAATTACTATTATAGTGGTATTGCTTCTTGCTTTCCTTGTTGCATGAATATATTTCTTTTGTTTACCCTCAGTTTGACACATATTTATCTCTGCTTATATAGCCCCAATGTAGCATTAAGAGTCATATCAGGGATATATTTTTTGCACTTAAACTGAAGAAAAAAAATTCTGGACTAGAGAAAGATTGTAAATGATCAATTTTGAAGCAAAATATGGTGCTTATATTATTATCAAACAGCTTATGATATGCCTTGTGGCATTTAACTTTTGTATTTGGTTTGCCATTGCTGCAGTGGCTATGAGGACTTAACCTCATCCCTGTGATTTGTGGGACTGATACTTCTGATAATACAGATATAAGTGTTTACATTATTACTGGCTCATAATCCAAAAAAAAAAAACTATAGGATTTCAGGAAGTGCTCCGGCTTACTTCTCATATTACCATTTTTCTAGATCCAGCATCTGTTGATGCACAAGGAAACATTTGATTACAGTAATTATGTTTTGCTTATACTAACTTCCCTCTTCTAGTATTTTTAATCCAATATGGTTTTCTTGCAGAGACAATTTCTTAAGTGTACTTCCACTGTGACCCACTTAAGTTGCCTTTTAAAGTGCAATTATTTTGCACTGAACACGCATTCTTTCAAAACTGCAGTAAAATAAAATGCATTAGCAAAGGTAAAATAACTAAACTATAACTAAGGAATAATCTCTGCAGCAGAACTAATTGTTGCACTAATATTGTAACCACTGTAACAATCAACTATAGTCTGATTCACTTTTTATACAGTGATCACCACTAAAGATAATTGTGAAATATTATGTACAAAATTGTTTTGATAAGTGTCTGTTAAACAAAAAAAATCATTTGCAAAGGCAGCTCAAATCATAGTAGGCAAGTGCAATCAATTTATCAGCGTTTGCAGTTGCATATACAGTCCTTTGGTCTCTAAGTAGTATACAGGACATTTTTGGAGCGCTTGGGAGAAGCTTGCAGCTTCTGAGCAGGTAGTACTAACCTTCGTGGAATGCACGTTGCTGTCATCTGGAGTTACTTCCTTCAGATGTCTCTTCTTTTGCTATGAAGTCTTCCAACTTGGGTCGTATCTTTTGAAACTTTGCCTACACCTTCCCCGATCGATCTTGGTTGATTGGAAACTTCTGCGGATTCGACTGGTTCACTCTCCGAAGACTGAAGATATCCGAAAAGTTTTCAACCGCCGAGGAAGCGCTGGAGGGTACTGCTCCTTTAAGAGCACTTTGCATCAAGGGAATGCTGAGGGTCAACGAAGTGTCGGAAGTCTGAGTGTCTTGTCTTGTAGGCCTGAAGTACAAGGATTTATCTAGGGACTGTCTCATAGGTCACGTATCCCCCGTAGCTGTCGCTAGCGATGGAAGAGCCAGAGAAATCCAGACAGCCGACAACTGTAAGCAGACAGCCGAGACGCCGACAGCCAGAGAAAGTCAGCCTGTCACTTGGTGAGGTATGCTTGTGAGTTTAATCCTAAGAAGCTCCTCGGATGACTGCTATTCACTGGTCACACTCTTCGGAGGTGTGTTATTTAGGGATTTAGTCTTTTTTCTTCCTTTTCTTTTTATTACTGATGGCATATACTGTAGATGTTCTTTTCAGGAACTGCCTTTTTTTTTTTTGGCAGAGTTCAACTAATTAAGTAACCTGTGTCAGACTTTCAGTTTGGAAGGTATGGAGTGAGGCTAATAATGAAACTTGACATTACTCAAAAGATTACTGTCGTTTTTGTGACTTGCAATAGCACATGTTGGGTTTTTAATATATTAGCTAAGTCTTTTGTGTTGCTTTGTCCGGGCGCTCTCTAAATGTTTTTTCAAATATAACCACTGCTTTGTCGTAGTTATGTGCTGATAGTTGAACTCCTTGGTGAGAGAAATTGAGGGTATTAGGATACTTCATTTGGAATCTGATTTGTTTTTTGATCAAGAAGGCGCAGAAGGGAGCTAATTTCTGACTCTCTTGTTTAATTGGGGCTGGAAGATCTGAAGAGAGGGATATTTTTGAACCTTTCCATTGTATGTATTTTTTTTTTTTGATGCAACTGTTATCTTATTCACATGTTGGTAGTTTAGAATCTTAACATATACTGGTCTCGGAATAGTATTGTCACTTGCTGGTCTTAGGGCTCTGTGTGCACGTTCAATAATTATTTTATCTGAGAGAGGTTCTTTATCCAGGAAGATAGAAAAAAATTCAGAGATGCTTTCTAATAGGTCTGTTTGTGTTATATTTTCTGGGATGCCTCTAATGATAAGGTTGTTACGTCTGGATCTAGCTTCAAGATGAATTAATTTCTGTTGTATGATCTTTATGTTTGAGTCATTGTTATTTTGTTCTTTTTGTATCTGGTCTATTTTAATCTCATTTTCCAGCATCCTTGCTTCTGTTTTGTCCATTCTGGTTAAGATTCTATCTATGGATTCATTGAAAGATTTAAGTTGGTGTGAGAGTCCTTGGATTGCTGTTTGAATAGGTAGAAGAGCAGTCTTTAGTTCTTCCATATAGTTTGAGTCAGATTTCTCTTTTGATGTTACTGGTGTTACTTTAGGGGCCTCTTGTTGTTTAGTAGTTCTGGCCCTTTTTGTGGTGACTTCTTTTTCTGGTGAGGCAATAGTTAAAAATTTTGCTTTGGTGGTTTGAGTTTCCATATGATCCAGTTCTTTCGACATAGTTTAGAATCTTTACACTGACTTTTTTCTTCACAGGAGTGGAGGGCCTCCGAGGCCTAGTGCACATGTAGTCCGGCCTATTAGTAGAAGAGACCGACAGATCAGGTACAATCCTTCCCAACAGATCCTCTCTCGCCCTCTCAAAATGTTGGTAAGCACAGTAGGTAAGCTTCTTGAATCTTTTGTAGAGTTATTTATGTTTTGAAAAGAGCTTCAACCCTTAAAATTAAATGTTAGATTTTAGGAGAGTGGCAGAGCTCTGTGAAAACACTGCTTATAGGATGGCAGCCATTTTGGAATCCTTCGCTACAACTGCTTCCTAAGAGTAATTGTGTAACAGTACTCACAAAGTCAGTGCATGGCACACGTGGCAGGGTCAAATCACAGGGCACCACTGTATGAATACAGACAGTGAAAGCATGTTTTTTGCAGTACAAACATATGTTCAATAATGTTTTTGGTGTGAGATAGTGCATGGTGTTACCCCTGGTCTTTTTGATTGTGCAGGTTTCTTATGGGAGTCATGAGAGAGGGTTTCAGAGCATATATGTATTCCCCAACAAAATGTTTACTTGGGAAGTTACCTCCATGCAAATGGTTTGTATAGGTCATTGGTTTGCTATATGTGGAAGTTGTAAGAACTGCCTGGGTAGCCTACACATGCATTGTAGATGATACCCTGTGCAATATAGACCACCTAGAAGCTGATGGACTGATACACTCTGCAGTTCACATAACTCCTTCTCAGTTCACCAGGTGAAGCCTTTATGTCAATGTGAGTGCAGTGTATGGCAACCAGTATCTCAGGAAAGTGGGCTACATCATAGCCTGTATGCATGATGTCGGCACTCTTTTCTGGGGTACATTTGAACCACATATGTCCCCCCACATGGTGAAACATGGCATTGAGAAATTGATGGAGTATTCTTGAGGCATATGCATTTTGTCCCCATTATATTGCTAAAGGGTCACCTAAGCTAAGACACATAAAGAGACATATACTTTGGTATCCACTGGGATAGGTACTCCATGAACCCCTGGGGCTACAGATGAGACCTATACATTTCTACAGTTTGTTAGAACATGTCCCTTTCAACATGGTATCAGACCATAATGTCAGTGTCATGGAAATCAAGAAATGTTAAGTAAGGTCAGATGACCCTGTACCTCTGGGAATGACATCGCACACTGTCAGGCATCACTGCAGCAGTGCAAGCTTGTTGCAGATACACATTTACTATGGCTGTAGCAATTATGCTACAGTTTACTCCATCTGAACATGGGCATGTAGCCGAGTTCAAATATATAGAGGAATTTGCTCCTAATTGGCATACAGGGTTCATGGGAGTGGAACAGACTTTGAGTCTGTCACACTGGCTTAGTTTGCTTACATGTGACCCTATCCCATCTACTTCCAGATGTCTTCTGCAGACTGGATTCCTGTAATGAGAATGGATACTGGGACCTACCCTTGCACCATGGATAACTTCACAATCTACCCACAGTCCAACAAAATGACTACCTTGCTCTGGCACTTGCCTGAACCACATCAAAAACAAATAGTACATCCCACCAACATATTTCCTTCCAAGAAATTTCCCTTCCCCAGAGAAGGGTGGGGAACCATATGCCTTGTCATTTCCTTTCCCAACCCTGACAGCTCCAACATGTGCCAGACCTGCTAATCAAATTGCAGTCACCTGGATATAGTCAAGGTTTATTTATCTGTGCCAACAGAGATGGCTGACTGCTCCATTGATATGTAAAACTCTTCCAGAATGCTCAGTGACACATTACAGGAATGACTCAAACCAAAATCCAGAAATGGTCCTCTTGGTTATCTCAGATATACAGTAGAGAAATAACTCCATCTGAATACAGTGTAGATGTTTTCACCAGCATCCCATACTATAAACTTTAAAGCAGACACAAGTATACACAAATGGAAAACAAAGTCCTACACCAAAACAGTGTAATATATTGTATCTAATGACAACAACTGGGATCATACCATAGCTAATTTGAAGGGACTCAAATTCATTGGATAAAGCATTTAGGAGATGCTACTGTCCATTAATAGTACAGGGGGCAACATGGGGTAAATTTTCTGTTTTCCATCCATAGCTATAAGTTGTGCTTGTTTTATGTGGATGGGGAATCCCTTCCACAGCAGTGGTATTCTCTGTGAGATATACCTGTCCCTCCAAACCATTTTGTTGATGTTGCAGAAGAGGTTTAGATCCCAAGACTAAGTATTTCTGATGCCATTTCACCTGCTGATGTGCAGTAAATCCATCAGTAAGGGGGTCAGGGAATGCCTTGTATGCCAGACACAGGTCAGCTCTTAGCTGTTTGTTGTGGAATAGTGCGTGTTGTGAATTTAGCGTGTGTGTTATGAAAGCTCTGTACAAATATATAAATATGGGTATATACTGCATTCTCTTCTTTGGAAATAACTCAGATATCTATCTTTAATGTTATCCAATTGTAAATGTATTTATTTAATAATTAGATAACCATGAAAGTATACTGGTCTGAAAATACTTTTCAGCCACAATCCCAGTCAAGAAAGCAAAAGCACAGAATACAGTGATCATTACAGAAAAGTTACAGATATAGACGAAAACAAATTCAAAAAAATTACATAAACTGATGATGCAGATAGTAGAATATTAACAAGCATAATACCATAATGTGGCTGATAAGTAATAAAGAAACTGGAAGTGTACAATTGTGTTCTCAGACATTGCAAAGACTGTGTGGTATCTGTACAGAAATAATTTATAATAACACTAACAAATGAAATACTAGGGGGAAAAGGGGGTAAGGGAGGAAGGCATCACTTAGAAAGGGAGTGACAATAGTGAGGGCAATATGAAGGGGAGAAAATGTGAAAGTAGAGGAGAGGAGAGATGAATGGGTAAGAGAGAGGGAGTGCCAGATGTAAGCATATTAGCTAGGGGAACCTATATACAATATTATGAAGAAGTGGTCTAGAGTGTGGTTAAAAAGTGGTAGCTTAGTTGATTAACTTGGGTATCATAATGGATACACTGTGAAGCTTGTTTGAAGTGTTTATTGAATAGAAGAATAAGATACAACACAATCTGTAGCATCAACAGGACAACCACGGCAGTAAAGTAAAATCAGGAACAATAAAAAACGTATATAACTGGCCGTATAAAATACTGGAATGCGTATAAAGAACTTGAAATGTCCAGCTGACAAAACGTACGATTTTATTGACAAAAGTAAGCACTTTCACCACAAGGGCTTCATCAGACTTACACATTTCATCTAAACAGACATTTAAATACCAAATGCTTAATCAAAAACATGACATCACTTCCTTAATTAATCTATAGATACAAATTAATAGAATACATTGCTTAAAGTTCTAAACATGTATAAATAGACTTTTTTAAAGAACAAAATGAAATGAATACCAACAATTAAAATAAAAAATCAACTTATAAAAAATATATAAAAAATATATATCTCTATTATTGAAATACTATTAAAACCTAACAAGTGTGTAATGAATAGATGCATATACATTAAAGAACCCCCAAAACCTGTTGTAATATAAGTACATTTCTGCTATAAAATAAATACATTTCATCTAGTCATATATACAAAAGTTCGTAAGTTTATCAGAAGGCTTATGATCTATCTAAAGAATTCTTGTAAAAAATATATATGGCGAAAGCAGTCCTTAACTAAAAGACAATACGGACAATTTGACCTATTTAAACAATACATGTAAAAACACTAGTATTTATAATAAATAAGTTAAAAAATCATAATTAATTTACAAAGCAGGTCAACAATAAGTCAAAAGTAATTATTGTGATAAAATAAAACCTAAAGATTTCAAACTATTAGTTCCTATACGCTTTACGTCTTCTATTAAATAGAACAGGTTTTAATGGGACTTTTTCATTTAAACCTGGGTTTTTATCAGCCCTAAACCTGATAATCCAGTTAACCTCACAACGTTCGGTATAATTAATGACATCACCTCCTCGAATATTGGGATGTGTAACCTGTAATACTGAAAATTTAAACTGGTGTGCAGAATCTGTAGCTTTGATATGTTTAGCCAAAGCATAGTTAACATTGCCTAACATTATATTATAGGTATGCTCTCTGATTCTCTCTCTAAACCTTCTATTAGTTTTCCCTATGTAGAATGCCGTGCATTTAGTGCACCTAGCAAGATAAATCACATTGCGTGTCTGACAATTCGCTGATGTTGTAAGAGGATATACTATACTAGTAAAAGGATGTATAAAAATGTTCTCATCATCTATACAGGTGCATTGATTACACTTTAGACAAGGTTTCGTACCTAAATTCCTAATCTGGTCATTACTTCCAAATATTACACTGCGCTGGCATAATAATTGTTTAAGATTCTTTTTGTTCTTAAAAATAAACCTGGGTTCATTCCCTACTAATTTTTTAACATTATCATCAAGCATTAAAATGCCCCAATGTTTCCTAAAAATATCCATAATAGGATGTATATTGGAGGTATAATGAACTGAAATCTTCCCTATAGGTAAATCATCACTATCAATCGCCATCATATTAACAGGCTGCTCAGGTTGTTCTGAGAAGTACGGACAAGCAGAAGCAGTCCTAAGAGGACTTACTGCAACCAAGGCCTCCTGAATCTCAATGGGGCCATAGCCCGTTCAATAATCTACTTTTCAAATCTGCCAATTCTTGTTCATAACCTGTGGGCAATGGATTAAGTCTGGAGGCTCATATCACATGGCTTTTGACTACACTCTTGAACACATGCCTTGGATGCATGCTAGTTCTGTGTAATAAAGAATTACAAAAGCATGCTTTTCTGTGTATGCCAGTGTTAAGTAATCCATTTTCAAACCGCTCGATGTTAACATCCAGAAAAGAAATATTAGTTCTGGAATAATTTATGGTAAACTTTAGAAAACTAGACAGAGTATTAATTTCTTCATAGAATTTCAAAAGGCTTTCCTCGTCATTGTCCCAAATCAAAAACAAATCATCTACAAATCTACGATAGAAGCCAACAGAGTCTTTAAAACTGTCCATATTAAATAACTCTTGCTCTTCCCAACAAGCCATGACAATATTGGCGTAGCTGTTCGCACAGGGCGTCCCCGTAGCTATGCCATCTCTTTGGGAATAAATATTGTCATGGAATATAAAGATATTATTTTCAAGGACTGTCTCCAGAAATAAACATAGTATATCAATCTGTTTAGATGGCAGAGTACTATAGGAACCTAGAAAATTATATACAAGACTAACACCCACATCATTAGGTATTACAGTAAATAAACTAGTAACATCCAATGTCACAAAATAAAAAGATTTATCAAATGAAAAAAGTTTTAAATAATCATAAAACTCAGTCAAAAACTGATTGCTATCTCTAAGGATCTGTGGTCTGGTATCAACTAAAGGTCTCAAAAAGTATTCGATAAAAATAGATAACGATTCTGTCACCCAGTTCCTACCTGATACGATAGGTCTCATTGGGGGTTTTTTGGAGTCGTTATGGATCTTAGGGAGGCCATTAATAATTGGGATCAAAGGATATCTAATTTTCAAAAAACAAAACGTTTCAAAATCAATATCTTTACTAAGAAGTAAATCATCCAACATATTATAAACATTTATGACCTTCCTATTCACCTCATCTAAATCTATTACGCTATAAAAATGTTCATCCCCAAGTAACACATGCATACTTTCTAAATAATTATCAGTGTCTAGAATAACCATCGGACCACCTTTATCAGCTGGTCTTATAATGACAGAAGTATCTTTCTTTAAACTATTAAGAGCTGACCTTTGTTTGAAGTTTAAATTCCATTTGCCATGTTTGGCCCTTGCTGTCATACCTGATTGATGTAATATATGTAAATCTTCTTCTACTAACTTGTTAAAAATGTCTAAATGGGGATTCAACACAGGAACATATGTACTAGGTACTTTAAAAGCTGGTCTATATGCATTATCATAGTCTGAACAATTCAAACTATTAAAATCAACTTTCAGCTGGACGTTACGAGTAAACAATTTTGTATCAATGATAATATCTGGTAAAAAACTATTACAAGTAGGTATAAAAGATAGACCTTTCTCTAATACTTGAGTTTCATACACAGATAAAATTCTGCTAGAAAGATTATAAACTAACGATTCTCGATTCTCTCCCACATGCGTTTCAGTGTGGGTCCTGAGTGTTCCCCCCCAGAACCTTTCCTTTTCTGTCTGCCTCGACTGTATGACATCTGTCATTTGGCAGAATGAGGCAGTGCAATAGGGAAAGGATTAGGTTCATTACTAACATTAGTACGATTACTATGTACATGGCGTTCTTTAGGTCTAACAGCAGAATCAGAAATGGGAACATTGGAACTGCTAGTAAGTGTATCATTCAAATTTGTATGTACAGGGGATTTATCAGCCTCCTGTATATCATTGTGTATTATCACAGAACCAATAACAGATGGTCTATCAGTATTTACATCATGGACATTTAATACATTCTTAGGTTCAATGACCCTACGGCCAGTACTAACTGCATTCTTGTTAATGACATAAGTCTGAACACCACCAGTTTCTAAAGAAGATGTCCTGCCAGCTTGTCCGACATTAGATATGTCGGAAACATGATTATGTATAGCTGGCTTGGGCCAAGTAAAGGCATGGCCTGTGGCAAAATCTTTAGTGTCCCTTGTAATTTTCCCTTTCTTTTGATGCAAAAGTCTCTTCTCGAAAACCTGTAAACTGTCAAGGACCTGTTCCAAGCCTTTACTTACGAACTTTTGTATATATGACTAGATGAAATGTATTTATTTTATAGCAGAAATGTACTTATATTACAACAGGTTTTGGGGGTTCTTTAATGTATATGCATCTATTCATTACACACATGTTAGGTTTTAATAGTATTTCAATAACAGAGATATATATTTTTTATATATTTTTTATAAGTTGATTTTTTATTTTAATTGTTGGTATTCATTTCATTTTGTTCTTTAAAAAGTCTATTTATACATGTTTAGAACTTTAAGCAATGTATTCTATTAATTTGTATCTATAGATTAATTAAGGAAGTGATGTCATGTTTTTGATTAAGCATTTGGTATTTAAATGTCTGTTTAGATGAAATTTGTAAGTCTAATGAAGCCCTTGTGGTGAAAGCGCTTACTTTTGTCAATAAAATCGTATGTTTTGTCAGCTGGACGTTTCGAGTTCTTTATATGCATTCCAGTATTTTATACGGACAGTTATATACGTTTTTTATTGTTCCTGATTTTACTTTACTGCCGTGGTTGTCCTGTCAGTGCTACAGATTGTGTTGAATCTTATTCTTCTATTATTTATAATAGCATCCACGGGACGTTTATTCCTTTGGGGTTACCTGTGCTTTTATATTTACTTGTTTATTGAATAGATTTCTGCAGTTTCTGAATGATGGAAGCAGCTCTGCTATTTTGGGGGATCGCATTCCAGGATGCAGGTGTCATTTTGGCAAACGAGATTTAAAATAACAGCTAATAATTGTCAAATGATACATTCATTAATTATAACAGACATTTTCTCATTTTATCTTAATGTTTTTAGTATAACTCTCAAGACATTATAATTGGGAGGTCAGAAACACAATGAATCAAAGGCTGTGTTCCTTACACTTTGCCAAGTGCCTAATGGAAGATAACTCAGCCTACCAAGCTGGACTCTCCACATTTGAACTTCTCTGTCATGTTTTCTACAGAAAATCAATGCCACAGTTGTCTTTAGGTATGATATGGCAATAATTCCTTTGCTTCAGGAATTTCCTTTGCTCTGCACTCCCTAAAGAATTACATGCAAGTCCACTCTGACGTTACTCCACCAAATTGCAAATGTCATCATAGAAAGTTTTCCTTACACAGATAAGAATTTTATTTTTTTTGGAAAATTAGGTATAATTTTGATATCAGATAAATGGGACAGCTGGCTACAGGCTTGCACGATCTTCCTCACCTTGAAGGAAAGTCCTATAGCCTAATGGAAAGCAAGTATAAAACAGCATGGTTGCTTGATATATTCTAATGGCTATTTAAACCAAGCTGTGATTCCTATCAATACAGGGTTATATCTCAAAGGGATTCCTATTACAAGAATGAAAGTTCACTACTTCGAACTTGTAATAGGAAGCCTCACTTCTGCGAAAGTTCACTTTAACGAAAGTGAACATTTGCGTAAGTGCACTTCACCGAAAACACCGCAGCACAGTGGAGGACATAAAAAAACAAGCTATGTCCTCCACTATGGTGCAATAGTCACAGACCTTATGGTTAGGGCACAGGTCAGGTTAAGGGGATAGTTAGTAAAGCTACCCCTTACCCTAACCCATGCCCTAACTCTAAGGTTCGTGACTATCGCACCATAGTGGAGGACTTTGCTATGTCCTTCACTGTGCTGCAGTTGTCACGGACCTTAGGGTTAGGGCACAGGTCATGCTAAGGGGATAGCCCATAAGGCTATCCCTTACTATGACCCATGCCCTAACCCTAAGGTTTGTGAGTACTGCACAGAAGTTCAGTACAACACCCATTCATTGTACTGAACTTCGCGTAAGTGCACTTTCAATTAAGTGCACTTTCTCTGCAGTGAGCATTCCATGCACTATTTCGAATTAGTGAAAATTCGATCCAGTGTACGGAACCCATCTCAAAGATAGTATTTCATTTTCTACAAATATTTCTCGAAACCTTATCTGTATATTAAATTATATTAAATGTATATTAAATTATAACTGTGTTTTGCTTGTGCATTTAGAAACAGCGGTAATATAAAAGCGACCCCTAACCGGGAAAAGCTGAAAGACAAACAAAACATTGATGAGGAACATATACTTGGCAACTGTCCATGGTTTGTTTTTCATTTTTGTTTTTGCACTGTCCCTCTTAATTTTTTTGATTTTTCTGATACATCAGTTAGGATTAGAGTTGTACAACAATGCCAGTCACTAGAGTTTCACATGTCAGCATAGGGAATGCATGTTGATATTAATCCTATTGCTCTATTTCATTTTTAAATGAATTAAGGAAATATTTAAAATTGTCCCTCATATGGGGACTTTGTCCTCCTGGAATCTTTTTGGCTTTGCCCAGAATGCTTATCCAAAAAACCTGAGATGTATGAAGTTTGGAATGTTCCTCACTTTTGGTCTTAAAGTATCTATGTGCCATGCAATTACTCATTGATAAGGTCTGTTACACATTAATTGTTAATACTTTTTTAACAATTAACCATTGCCCAGTCAGTTATCTGGTGTGGCAGTAGTACTGTCATAAAATGTACTGTATTGGCTGAAATTAGTATAAAACCAGTATTGCTATGGTTTATACTTGTGTGTGTGTGTGTTTCTTAAGGAGAGGGTGCACTATATTTAAGAGTAACAAGTTGTCCATAATTTCTTTGACTTGTAATCATAAAGATCAGCCCTGTATAATTGGCTGTCTCTGGTGATCTGGTAGGATGTGCATGAAAACAACTATTCACTGTTAGAGTAGGACAGTGAGTAGCGCTTTTCACTGGTTGATTTCTTGGTGATGTGTTTTTCTATATGGAGTCTGCATGTCGTCCGTTTCAATGCATACATTTACCCATGTGCTCTGGCTTCCTTCAGCACCCCAAGGACATGCTGTAGATGAACTGACATTTCTCTTGTCTGCTTGAAGGTTAACAGGCAGTGTGTGTGTGTGTGTGTGTGTGTGTGTGTGTGTGTGTGTGTGTGTGTGTGTGTGTGTGTGTGTGTGTGTGTGTGTGTGTGTGTGTGTGTGTGTGTGTGTAAAACCATATTTTTTATCTACGGAGCTAAACAGTATTGCTTGGCACATACTTAAGTCTTCTAAGTAGTAGTAAAAATCAATGCAGTTAATAAGTCATTAACTTTCAAAAATAAGGCATAACATGCGTTACAGAACATCCAGACCCATAGAGCTTCTAGAGACTGAGCAGCCCCACACTTTAGAATGTAGAAATGAAATTTTAACATGGACCTAGTAGTGATCTTTACTTTCAACCCCACCTATTCTCAAATTGGCCCTGTCCAGAGGTATGCACAGAAAGTTACTGTAATTTGTATGGGGGCTGGGGATTTAGTGGTTATTATTTCTTTAATTTTCCTCACAGTTACACCTTAAATGGTCAAAATAGCTTGCATGAGGAACAAGGACATTGTAGTCATTATTTATTTAAACACTCCACAAATCTCAGTGGTTTGCACAGTCACTCACTATAACTAGTATTGGGGCTGGGGACTGTGCGGTCATTATTTCTTTTCTCATAAACCTTACAGATGAGTACAGAAGGCCACTATAGCTTATGTAGGATCAGTGAACTGTCTAGGAGCAATAATTTGGAATACATAACTATGATCATTATTTTTTCACTTTCCTCACAATCAATCAGGCACCTATATAGGTGCTTATATTTTGGGGGTAGGGGTAAGAAGGTATGCTGTTTATATATATATATATATATATATATATATATATATATATATATATATATATATATATATATATCTATATATATATATATATATATATATATATAGTTTTGTCCCATTCTGATATCAGAGGGGTACATCCTTTTGGATGTAGTGATGAAGAAGAATGATGCATATATGATTAACAATACCCACTTGAAATATATGAATGTGGCCAATTGTGCCTTTATTTGCATACCGCTTTAACACCAGAGGCATATACCGAAGGTATCTGACCTTTCTTTTTTTGGGGGGTGAGGGGTTAGAGAGGCAGACACTGTTCCCAGACAGAATTTATGTATCCTTGCAAGCATTTGTCTTCTCTGTTTATTCTGAGCTATTATTTTGTCATTGAGCACAACTTTTTCTCTCCCTTAAAAAAAAAAATAAGACTGAATTCTTTCCTTACTCATGATCTTTGTTTAGGCCGTAGTTGGATCAAAACTTTGTAAAATGTTCTAAAATGCATCTCAGAGCATCTATAATTCCATGGCTTCTTAGGCCATGAGAACCCTCCGATACCTGACTTCATTCCCTTGTTTCCCCTACAGTTATTACTGTAAAAATGTGGCTAGTTAGGATATGTTGAAAGGATGCAAGAAAACATAATGTCAAGCAGGAATTTCTTTCATAACTTTTGTTTAGGCCATCATGATGAAAAGATTGTTAAATAGGGTCCAAATATACCTCAGAGCATCTAGAAAACATGGCTTCTTGTCAGAGCTGAAGATTAAGGCAAAATGTGAAAAAAGGAAGAAAAAGTCAATTTGTGTTGTGTGAGAAGAGCAGGCTGGGAAGTTGAGTGGGACAAGGGACCTGGTGTGGACTGGGATATGTGTTTGGGTGGGAGCAGTTGGCAATGCAAGGTGACATGGAACCCACTGTATAACCATTTTACCTGAGGCCAGCCCTACATATTGAGTTGTTGCAATGTAATATCACTGCATCGAAATGCCCTTTAATTTGAATGTCCCTCTGTGGCATGGACCAACTTGGGGTGGTAAACAGGCCTGTCATACTCAGGCCTGTCATAATGTAAGACCATCACAAGTACAGTTAAGGCTGTACTACAAACACTATCTACCTTGAAATCAAAGATTGCTTAGAAAGACTGATAATAACAGGGGATACCTGCTATTGAAATGCCCAAGGGACTCCAACATCCCACTTACTGTGGCCCCCTGAAAATACTACCACTGGTCCTGATCTGAAAGATGAAAGAGTGTAAGTCCAGAATTTCTTAAGTGAGTGCTAGTAACACAGAAAGCAAAACAATTCTTCCCAGCTTGCATACGGAAGCATCACCCCTCTCCCAAAAAAAATATGTGTGTGTGTGTGCGCGCATATCTGTCAATGTGTATGTATATATATATATATATATATATATATATATATATATATATATATATATATATATATATATATGTGTGTGTGTGTGTATATTTATATATATATATATATATATATATATATATATGTGTATATATATATATATATATTTATATATATATATATATATATATATATATATATATATATATATATATATATATATGTATATATATATATGTGTATATATATATATATATATATATATATATATATATATATATATATATATATATATATTGTTCCCCTTTAGAAGGTCGAACTGCTGAAATCTCGAAAGTCATATGGCTGAAGCCACACCCCCGCTACTTATTTATTCTAACTCCGAGATCACACTACAGCGCAGAAAGGGAAATATCCTGTTCTGCGCTGTATGCCGATCCCTATTCAGAAGATGGAGCTTCTGAAATTTCAAGCATATGGTCTCGACCATATGACTTTCGAGATTTCAGCAGTTCAATCTTCTAAAGGGGAACTATATATATATATATATATATATATATATATATATATATATATATATATATATATATATATATATATATACTGGACCCAAAACGATGGTGCGCATTCCAACAAGGTGCACGGAACCCAAATTCAAATAGAAAGTACAAAAATCTTCCAGCACTCAACAAAAATAAAAGGCCACACGTGAGTTAAAGGCTTTATTTAGCCACACAGTCTGCCCCACAGACCGGTTTCGCTTAACAAAGCGTCATCAGTGTATTCACCATACGCAAGTACGTCTATTTTAAACTCATCTGCCCTTAAAGAAACAGTTCAGTTTATACACTTATATACCTAATCATATGAACTGCATATATACAAAAATACACTTTTGCCAAAATAAAACTCTAATAAATATGCATTGAAAGTAAACCTTACAACCCAAATATTCATAAACATTATAATCATGCATACTACATTTATATTTTACATACATATATACATATATAAATATATATAGAAATGTAAATGCACAAGTAAGTAACCAGCCCACCAAAACACTTGTGTAATTACCACACAATTAAGTCCTTATTTTGGCAAAAATTGAAATAAACTTATTTACCAAATCACCTAAATACAAAATTCTAAAAGGATATAGCTCCATTTAATGAATACCAAAAAAGCTACCAATGGTCATTAAGACCTGGCTTAAATAAAGCCCCTAAATTAACTATCCACCTGCGTTCCTTAACAGTCAAAATGTTATGTCGGGCAACCTCATTATTTATTGAGGTATTGATTTTATCAATCCCTACAAAAACAAAATGTGCCGTAGGATGTACTAAAATATGTTTATATAGGGCACTACGAGTCCTCTTGCATTTTATATCACTAATATGGACAGCTATCCTTTGCTTTAATATGCAAGAGGTCTGTCCTACATAAAATGCCCCACACTGGCAAATAGCCATGTAAACCACCCAGGAGCTAGTACAAGTAACCAAACATTTAATATCATATACTTTTCTGGTATTGATGGATGTAAATGATGCTGTTTTGAACATTAATTTACAATATTTACAGTGACCACAATATGTACTGCCTTTGATTTTAAGTCCAACTTCTTCTGTTGGACATAGCCCTTTCTTAAAAGACGATAAATATTGTCCTATTGACCTACCCTTCCTATACCCAATCTCACATCTAGAATTTAACATGGTAGAAAAAAATGGATCTGTATATAAAATATTCCAATATTTAGATATAACTTGCTTGATTTTGGCCGTATTACTAGCATAAGTAGTAATAAATCTCTCACTCGTAAACCGGCCATTTCTGGGACTCGATCTGTCCTGTAACAACTCCCCTCTATTCATATTCCTAACCATTTTTTGTACCTGTTCAATAGCCCCTGTCTTATATCCTCGAGCCAAAAAGCGTTTTTTTAAATCTGTCTCTTGTTTTTCATATTTTCCACTGTTAGAACAGATTCTCTTAATCCTCTGAAACTGTGCCTTTGGAATATTGTTGATGGTATGAAAAGGGTGGCAACTGTGGGCATGAAGAATAGAATTTTTAGAGAAAGGTTTACAATATACTGAGGTAACTACTGTGCCATCAAGCACTTTAGTCACATTGACATCTAAAAAATCAACCGTAAACATATCTAATTTGCCAATAAATGTGATGCCATACTCATTTGCATTTAAATACCTCTTAAAACCTTCCCAATCTTGTAAACTCCCATTCCAAACTACCCAACAGTCATCTAAATAACGTTGCCACATAACCAACTGTGCTGAATATGGAAATCCTTCCTTGTAAATATGTAATGCCTCCAAGTATCCCATAAACAGGTCGGCATATATGGGGGCAAAAGTAGCCCCTATCGCCGTGCCTTTAACCTGCAAATACCAATTGTTATTAAACTTAAAGGCATTATGCTCTAATACCAACTTTAACAAGGATAATAAGAATTCCATCTCAGCCTCAGAATACAAACTAGACTCAACCATCCAATAATGAACCCCCTTTATACCTCCTATGTGTGGAATGCCAGTATAAAGGGATTGTACATCCAAAGTTCCCAGTAGGGAATGTGTAGAAAGCTGT